>NC_090351.1:29961723-30264753 GCF_035084215.1 Heptranchias perlo | reverse complement strand
CTGTGATGCCCCTTGTGGTTAAATGGACTGCCATCACTTCCTGCCTAGGCTCACGCCTGAAAAATGGCCATTTGCTGAAGTGCTGGAGAGCTGTTGCCCCTCCCCCCATGGGATCATACCTCAGCTAGCATCAACACCTTAAGGAGAGGAAGGAAGAAAACAGGAGAATATTTAAAATATTTTAGTGTTGCCCGTGATGTATGGTTCATTGGTACAATTATTCTAACTAATACCCTTACAGAGTGGAGGAATAACTCAGCACAGCCCTGACAGGCTACAGAGCATTAACATCATTAAACTCACTTCGTATTTTGGTTCCATGCAAAGCAAGAAATGTCCTAGAGCATTGGGCTGACTTCAATACTAATGTGTGAGTTATAGCAAAGCTGACCAATTCACTATAAGTTCATTATCCAGTGTTTCGTGCCATTCCCGGTACTGAACAGGGATCACAAAATGTCACGAGTCACAGACCCAGAGCCTGCTGTTCTTTGGTGGGAAGCAGCAGCTAATATTTCTTGGTTCCCTTGGAGGGAGGTCAGAATGAAATTCGGACTGGCCTTAAAAATTAATTCGGTCAGAATAGTTTTTAAAACACCATTTCTGAAGAGGATCAACAAGTGACCAGAAACATTAAGTACAAGAGAGTAAAAGGGAGTAAAAAAAAACTACAAATGCCAATCAGACACAAAACAATTAAAAAGAACGATAAAACGAAATGGAAAAGTTAAAGACCTGAAGGGATGATTTTCCTCAGGGCTTCTCCCGCTCCGCCGTCCTAAGTTCAGCAGAACCCTCATTTACACGAGTAAATAAGGTTTCCCACCAAAGCTATGGCAGTGCAGAGGGAGAAGCTTTGAGCAGATTCACCTCCTTAAAATAATAATCCAGATAATTACAAGGGAAATTTTACATTTCTTGAGGTAAATGCAGCTCTCAATATCAACACGTCCTTATGTCCGTGGGAGACCCAGATAGTGATTTTTTTTATTGTTCATTCTTTGGATGTGGACATCCCTAGTTGCCCTTGAGAAGGTGGTGGTGGGCTGCCTTCTTGCAGTCCATGCCCCCATAGTGCTGTTAGGTAGGGAATTCAAGGATTTGACCTAGTGACGATGAAGAAATGGTGATATATGTCCAAGACAGGAAAATGTGTGACTTGGAAGGGAACTTGGAGGCGTGGGGTTCATGCACCTGCTGCCCTTGTCCTTCGAGCATATGCCGGCATATATCTGATGGGATAGGACTTTTATTTGCATTTTCTTATCCCCTTCACGTATGTTTGAGTTCCACTTTGTCAATCACCCTTTGTGTACTCAATCTCCCCACTTGCCCACTCCATGTGCCTAAGAAAAGTATTGGTGCTTTAATTTACTTTCGTAGCCGTCCAAGGTTCATCTATTATCACGATAAGCAATGGGATAAGTAAAAGGTGACTTGGATAGAGAAGTAAGAGGGATTTCATGAGGCTTAGGAAGCCACAAGGGAGGTCACTTAGAAATGTACAGGTGGCATTAAGGGAAACGGATGCATAAGCAAGTGATATTAAAGGCTCCTATTGTGGAATAGCCTGATGATGCTCAAATATAGTTTGATATTCACCCCTGTGAAGCGCCTTGGGACGTTTTACTGTGTTAAAGGGCGCTATATAAATGCAAGTTGTTGTTGTTGTTCACTGCCCAAACTCACATACGAAGAATGGTCAATTTGGGAGAGTTACTGGAGGGTAGCTGGCACATATGGAACTGTACCCCAGCGTGAATTAATACCATCAGGAGGGGAAAAGGGAGAAAATTGGGGGTGTTGATATGTCAGACTGTCAAGCACTTAACATGTGGAACTTTGAAAATAAGTTTGAATCTGAAATCGAAAGAAAATTCAGTTTAACCACGGGCACTTCAATGGTATAAGTACTGTCCTCCCACAGTGCTTCTTCAGCGAAAACACATTTACTGTCAAGCGTACGGGCAGCAAATTGAAGCCGACATTCAATTGGGGAAACGTATGGGATTTGCATTTAATAACACTCAAGGACAGTGCCAAGAAACAGGTGATTTCGGTGCCAGACATTGTCCTTATTCGTTGAATCCCTGCTGCTTTGTTCTTTGTGAAATTGGGTGGGTCTCTGTTTTAAAAAAAAGTTTCTACCCACTGCAGTTTTTTGTTTTGTCCTTCTGCCTGTGTGGGAAAGGAAATCATGTTAGTGCTCGAGCTGCTGCCAATACATTATGGCACTCTTTATTTTCAAAATAACGATTGAGCCCTTGTGCCCAGTCATTAGAATTCTTTGTACTTTTCTTGTTCCACGCAAAAAAAAACTTAAGCATCTGCAGACTAAGCATCTTGCAATATGCACAGGAAATCTCATCCAACTATCTGATTTAAATATGCTTTTTCTTCCCTCATCTCCTGAAGAAGATGTGTTACAGGCCCACAGGGGCAATGTCCCTTGTGCTAGGGAGGGCAAGATAGGGTGGCCAACTCTGCTTGGATGTATTCCTGGAGGTTTCATCACATGACATCCTGCCTCCAACAGCCCCGCCCCATAAAGCAGCCCTTTTCCCATTTCCAATATTTTTATGACTAATAGACAAAAATGTTGAAAGAAAATGAAAGAAAAAACATCACAAGAACTTTTTTTCTCAGCCCCAGTGATTTTTCTCCTGGGTCGCTCGCAGCAGCGTCCAGGAGATTACTCATCAATTCCTGAAGACTCCAGGTCAATCTTAGAGAGTTGGCAACCCTGGAGCAAGATCATCTAGTGGTCCTACTTGTGATTGCTTTACCTGATGTAATCCATTGCTGAAAAATGGATCATGGGTTGAGATCGCGATTGAGCTTGGACCAATCCCCCACCCTACCCTGTCAAACAGCCTGCAAACACTCACAGTCTCCTATAATACATAAAACCTATTACTTGGAAACAGTTTAGTGGAGTCTTGTGGGTGGTTGTGGAGCTATATCCTAGGTGTTACTGGCAGTGCGAAAATTTAAGGAAACGCAGGAAACAGAAAGAAAGACTTGCATCTATATAGTGCCTTTCACAACCTCAGGACATTCCAAAGCGCTTTACAGCCAATGGAAGTACTTTTACGAAATATTGTCACTGTTGTAATGTCAGAAACGTGGCAGCCAATTTGCGCACAGCAAGCTCCCACAAACGGCAATGTGATAATGACCATATAATCTGTCTTAGTGATGTTTGTTGAGGGGTAAACGTTGGCCAGGACACCGGGGAGAATTCACGGCTCGTCGTCAAAATAGTGCCATGGGATCTTTTACCTGAGATGGGGCTTCAGTTTAACGTCTCGTCTGAAAGACGGCACCTCCAATAGTGCAGCACTCCTTCAGTACTGTACTGGAGTTTCAGCTTGGATTATGTACTCAAGTCCCTGGAGCGGGATTTGACGATGGAATGCTTTTCATATAACTTATGTAAATGATAATGATAATATCATGCATTATATATATGATAATATTTTTCCACATAGCAAAAGTCACTGTATTTCAAAAGTAATTCATTCTGTGAGGTGCTTTGAGACATTTCAATGTGCTAAGGCGTTGTGTGAATGCAAGTGATGTTTTTACTATAGTACAAGTTTCTTTATCATAAGTTTTTTTTGGGCTGGTGATTTCTGCCGTGGGTAAAGAGCTGAAGATTTTTTTACACGTTGCTGTCTGCAACCATAAACTCAAAACAATAGTTATGAGTCATCGAAGAGGCGGAATAATTACTGTATGTCAGTGTAAATTAGAAGAAATGTCTCGGACTGATTAACAGGTTGGGCCTGATCTAGAAAGTTCTCATTTACGCCTGTCGTGGTTGTGAAGTACCTCAGCTGTAAGGAGAGATACAAGCCCTATGTTGATAATGCTTGGTGCAGCTGCGTAATCCACATGAAAGCATCATTATGCAAAGTATATACAGCCGGGCATTGCGGCTGACTGAAAGTCATCTGGGTTCAGGCTGTTAGATGACGTGATGGATCATAAAATGGTTCTTTTTTTTCTCGGGGAAAACAATGACTCAACAACTGAATCTGCCTGGTCTGTTCAAGTTTCACCCGCACTACTCTGCTTTGTGGGCAAGCAACCCAAAATAACTAGAAGGTTTCATAATGTTGGGATAGTATCCCAGTTTGTGGGGTGTCCGTTGCTCACGGTTGTGTTAATCGTGAGCAATGGACATGGGACCACCAGAGATTTTGAAGGCGTATAAATTATTGTGTTCTTTAATCGCAGCTTTTTAAAGAATGTTTTAACAAAATAGCCATTCAGCATTCGCCCCTCCTGTCCTGAAGGTGTTGATTCATGCTGGGCTGCAGGCCCACAAGTAACAGGTCCATATCAGTACCTCGCCTAAGTGGCCATTCCACCTGTGTAAGCTTAAGACAGAGAGTGTTGCTAAGCTTTTTAATGTGGAGGGCGTCACAGCTGCCATCACCCCACGTTCCAGAGGGGTCACTCGATCGTGATCAAGGGCAGCAACCCTGCCAGGTGTTTTTCTCCTCCTCTCATCCAAGGGCACTGAGACCAATTGTAGAACACATACTGCCACCCGGGGTAAGAACAGCTAACGCAGCACAAATCAGGAATCGAGACATTCTAATCGATACGGCTCAGCCTTTACCATCTGAGCCACTGGGGAGCTATTTTTTTTCTTCCCATTAAACACTGCGCACCTCCTGTGGTCAAGAGCCCAATCTGCTTCCAGGCTTCCGTCAGGTCTGCTCTGCAGTTGCCCACTAGACAGTGCGGAAAGGAGCCAGCACCCTGACTGAGGTCAGTAACAGTCGCAGGATGAGTATAGTGAACCCGAGACACATCCCTCCATTGCAACCAGCGTCCAATCTTTGAAACACTCCCCACGATGACACTCACCCGATCAGTGATTTAGTCTTAATCTCACCGTAATCTGCTACATGTTTATAATCAGCTTCATGGCAGATATTTCAGCTTCAATAATTCACAATGCTAGAGCTTGGAGGGAATAATTTGCACATTTATGAATACTAATTTTTAGAAAAAGGATAATAGTGCCTCAAAAATACATTAAATATTCATTAATCTCTTTGCCTTAACCAAACTGACACCGACACACAGATTCATATTTATCTACCTATTACAGAGACAGTTTTTATGTGTAAATGCGCCAATATTTTATAACAAGAACTAATACCGAGAAGTCAAGTCAATCATTGCCATGCTGCCCTCAGCGCAGAGAATAAATGGCAAAAGACGCAAGAAGCTGCAGACTGCCCTCGCAAACCAGAATGGAAAAACAAAAATCGAAAAATTGTTATTAAGATACATTAGCATAAATTAGCATAGCATTTACATATTTATGTAAGTACAAGCAGAAACATAATGATTTTTTAATGCTGGTATATTATGCCCATCACATAGAAATGTGTTTTTAATATATATGAAAATGAAGAGCTAATTTTTTTCTTGTCTAGGCAGGGGTGCACATTCAAGGGTTTGAATGTGTGCATAAACCCTGATGAATGTCTGTACGGATAAGAAAACAGCTGTGCACTGTGCTCATTGCAAACTATTAATGAGGCAATTTAAATATGTAGATTATCAAGGGACGCTCGGTCAAAAATAGGGAATTTTAATGTGAACATGATAGAGGACATCTCCATCAGGTTAGGGTCTATCCTCCAATCATGTGTTTCCAAAATGTTCTTTTATTTTATGGTACTGAGCCCATTATTACATAGAATGTACAGCACAGAAACAGGCCATTCGGCCCAACTGGTCCATGCCGGCATTTATGCTCCACTCAAGCCTCTTCCCACCCCTCTTCATCTAGCCCCATCAGCATAACCTCCTATTCCTTTCTCCCTCATGTGTAGCTTCCCCATAAATGAACCTTTGCTATTGTGATAGTGAGATCCACATTCTTACCGCTCTCTGGGTAAAGAAGTTTCATTCCACGAAGAAAAACCTCATGATTTTAAAAAACTTTTTTTTTGATGTTTAGCCCCTTTTCCTATTTTTTCCAACCTATATGTGCAGTTTAGACCAGGGCACCCAGTGGGGGTAAATCAATCCCCCTTTGCATATTTTTTTCTTCCATTTTTGCCATCAATTTTCTGCCATCCCCTTGTGCGATCCTGAATTTCCTGCTGGGGTACAGCTCCACAAATGGCCTGCAACATCTCACTCGCCCAAGAGACCATTTTTGACTTGTCAGCCTCGGCAGTCAGTGAGTGCCATCAGGCTATTCCACTATGGGGGGCATCATGCCTCCGCTCCTCTGATACGCTCTCAAGTCCAGCAGGTGTTGCTGGACAGTGATGAGGGTCAGGAATACCAGATGGTTTTGTTTTTGTCCTGACTCTGCGCCTGGTTCATGGCCTCATGAAATTGAAATCATTAAGACTAAGAACCTGAAAACTTGTAGAGCCACAGAGTTCTCTCAGATGTCCAATTTGCTCCATGCCAGGAGCACTCATTCATAAAATTTATCCCACCAAAACTTACTGAACTTGGTACTGATATGATGTTGTATCATTTATTTCTTTTTGGCTAGTTTCTCCCCTTCCTAACCCAGGGTGCTGAAGACAGTTGTATCACCCTCTATCACCTCCCTGACTGAGATCAGCTGAAACAGAGTAGGGACTGACACTGGGATTTTCCAGGTCTCTATGGTTTCACTATCACATACGGAAAGTGGCTTTACCAAGTGGGTGAAGTGCAACACTTCTTTCAGCAATTTAAAAAAAATTTAATTCCCTCATTTCATCCCTGTTTTAAAATTATTTTTTCTGCTCTCTTTAGGTTCATTTTAACCCCACCCCTCAACCCTGCAAGTAACGTTCCGCAGCCTGAATGCCAAGTTGGGGCCATACTCCCAGCTCTGGAAGGGATATGAAAGCAGCTCGGCATGTTTTCCCTGCACCCCCGCCTCCGCCCCCTCGTATTTATGCCTCCTCTGACAGCAGGGCAGAGATCACAATTTCCAGGCGGGGCATTACGGGCATAAACCTGCTTCATGCCACTGCCTGGCGTAACAACATCATTGCCATCATGTTGTTCTTCCTACGACAATAATCATTTTAGCAGATCACCTTTCTCGTTAATGCCGCCACCACACCAGTTGCCATTTCCTTATTTTAATTCATTCTTAAATAACTATAAAGCTAGTTGATGGTTTTAAAATCCTCATCCTTGTTTTCAAATCCCTCCATGGCCTCACCCCTCACTAGCTCTGTAACCTCCTCGAGCCCTACAACCCTCCGAGATCTCTGCGCTCCTCCAATTCTGGCCTCTCGCGCATCTACAATTTTCATCGCTCCACCATTGGCGGCCGTGCCTTCAGCTGCCTAGGCCCTAAGCTCTGGAATTCCCTCGCTAAACCTCTCCACCTCTCTACCTCTCTCTGCCCCTTTTAAGATGCTCCTTAAAACCTACCTCTTGGACCCAGCTTTTGATCACCTGTCCTAATATCTCCTTATGTGACTTGGTGTCAAATTTTGTTTGATAACGCTCCTGTGAAGCGTCTTGGGACATTTTATTCCATTAAAGGCGCTATCTAAATGCAAGTTATTATTGTTGTTTCATTGATAAATACACAGCTCAGTGTGGAAACTGGAAATACAGACCTGGTCAAAGCTGATATGTTTTACTTAGAAAAAGCTGGAAATACTCAGCGTCTGTGGAGGAACAGTAGTCAGTCAGTCAATGTTTCAGCTCTAAAACCCTTCCTCAGGACAGTGGATATGGGCATCGTTGGCAAGACCCATTTATTGCCCATCAATGGTTGCCCTGAGAAGATGCTGGTGGGCCGTCTTCTTGAACCACTGCAATCCTTGGAGTGATGGTATTGTCCGATAGTTGTGGCACAGTCCCCACCACTTAAAACATCCACGTTTAAAACGGGCAGTCGTTTATATCAGCCAAAAAGCGTTAACCATTAGCCATTTGCATTAACGTCAATTTCAAAGTTGCCGGTTATAGCGTCTTAAGTGCTTCATTTATTTTGGGCAGGAACAGCTGTGTTTACTCACCCATTGCAGACTTCACTTCCCTTAGGCTTCCATTTCTTCTACAATTTAAAATGCAGATTCAGTGTCGCAGAAAAATGGTCCAAAGCCGCATCCACAACACAGGAGACAGCAGGTTGGAGGAAGAGACTCCATTGAGTAATGGTTTTACAAACTGTGGTGGTGGAAAGTCAGCAGTTTTTCAGTACCTGAACCCTCGGATTAGGTCACTGCCGCTAACCCTCTGCTGCCCAACTAGTACTGTTGCTGTATGACACTTGTCTTGAATCTCTGCTGGTGCTGCTTCTTTATTTTTTAATTTTATTAACGCTACTGTGTTATACCGGCCATCACGTACAGCGGGCAAATCATGTTCGCACAAGCGATGGAGACTGTAATAGGCTTGTTACAATTGGTCTCATCCTCTCTGGGCTTAGAGAGGGATAAATCAGCCATGGTTTCCTGCTCCTGCCGCTATCCAATGATACAAAATGCTGGAAATAATGCCGCGTGTTTTGAAAGTTGGATGGGGACAGGATCAGGCATGGCTGTGATGCACTCCATGGTAGAATAGCCTGGCATTACTTACTGCCCGGATTGACGTGTGAAGAATGGCCACTTAGCCTTAGTAGCAGAGGGCAATGGAATGAGTCAATTACTTTGGGAAACAAGAGGAGAGTTGGAGGGCAAATCATGCAACCAGTGATGAGGCTGCACTAATCCACTAATGTGATTTTATTACTTTCCTTATTTGGTGGCCAATATCCAGTAGCAATTTGATGAGCATGGAGGCCATAGGTTTGCCTTCTACTGTAACCAAAGCAACAGCGTGAGGCAGCTGCGATGGAGACGGTTAAAGCCCCAGCGCAGAGCACGTAAAGCAACATTCCGGAGTGTAGCACTCAATTAATGTAGTGACATTGTGATCGCAGTCTCTGGGGACTCCAATTACCATTAATAAATGTAATCTGCATGTGAGGGAGGCAGTCAGTTCAGAACTTCTAGAGAAACGAATTGAAACTGACACAAACACGCCAGGTTTAGAGAAATGGTTAACAAAAGCTGAATTGTTATTTCTTGTTTAATAGAAAATGTCTCTTGTTTCATCTGCGCCAACGTTAAGCTGTCAGAAATGGTTCACGTTTTACCTATTATGAGCCCTCTTTCCAGCTCTTACACTGTCAAAGATTTTATTATGGTCCCGCTATGTACAAAAGAATTCCGTGTGCTCTAGAGGTTTAAATTTTATTTGTTCGCTTACAGTAGACGATTCCAAGCCTTATTTGTGTGCGTCATACAGCATGCTGCAGTAGCTGTTTGTTAATCTACTTTCTGTTAATCCAGAAGCTAATCTGAGGCTAAAATATTTACTCAATATTTATGATTTATGCCTCAGCACATCAATAGAATAGAAATGAATATTTTGAGACTCCATCGGTGGCTCAGTAGATGAATGTACCACCTGGTAGTGGTAAAAAAGGTCCCAAGTTCAATCCCTGATGTGTACTAGGTTAGCTGACCTAAGCCAGAGAGATGGTATGATTATAACAGTTGGCCTTAATGGATTACATTTGAAGTGTAGCCACTGTTGTTATGTAGGCAAACCCAGCAGCCAATTTGCACACAGCAAGGTCTGATCAACAGCAAATGAGATAAATGACCAGTTAATCTGTTTTGGTGGTTTTGGTGATGGATGAATGTTGGCCAGGACACTGGGAAAACTCTCCTGCTCTTCTTCAAATAGTCCCTCAACAGGCAGACAGAATGGCCAGTTTAATGTCTCACCTGAAAGGCAGCAGTATTAGGCTAGGGAGGGGATAAATCAGCTATTGTTCTTTCTTCTGATCGCTAACCTATCCCCAAAGCTACTGTCAGCTTTGCTTACGTGCAGTGCTCTTGCCTCTGAGTTAGAAAGTTGTAGGTTCAAGCCATATCTATGACGTAAGTATATAATCTAGGCTGACACTCCACTGCAATACAGAGAGAGCACTGCTGCCTTTCAGGTGAGACATTAAACTGGCCATTCTGTCTGCCTGTTGAGGGACTATTTGAAGAAGAGCAGGACAGTCTTCCCAGTATCCTGGCCAACATCCATCCACCACCAAAACAGATTAACTGGTCATTTATCTCATTTGCTATTGATCAGACCTTGCTGTGTGCAAATTGGCTGCTGGGTTTGCCTTTATAATAACAGTGGCTACACTTCAAAAGTAATCCATTGATTGTGAAGCACTTTGGGATATCCTGAGAATACGGTAGACACTATATAAATGCAAGTTCTTTCTTTCCTTTCTATCCAGTGACCCCTGCGTGTCAGTGCATGTGTATGAATGTCAAGTGAGTCCAGAATCCAACTCAGCTGATGAACAGCCTGGCACCACTCACTATTTAAGCTCTCAGTGTCACTTGGGTAAGGTACTGAGAGGGATGACTGCTGGAACGCATGGAATTGGAACCCAGCGCTAGTCACGACTTTCAGTTGTGAAAACTGGGGAGACAAGGAAGGCTTTATTCCAATATTAAAGCAAAACACTGTGGAGGCTGGAAATCTGAAATAAAAAGTTCTGAAGGGAGGCCATTGACCTGAAACGTGAACTGTTTCTCTCTCCACAGATGCTGCCTGACCTGCTGAGTGTTTTCCAGCATTTTTTGCTTTTATTCTAATATGATTATCGCACTGAAAAATCACGGAACAATAATTCACTTATACTTTGCAGTGATTGATATTGTTATTGCTATTTGAGCGTTACACTGCATTTCTTATTTCTTATGTTAGAGTCACCTTCAGTTTGCCAGGGAGAGATGTGACAGTAATTGTGAAGTGATTTGGCCTCACTCTATTACTTCAGTGTAATATTCAAGATGAATCATTTTTGGCATATAACTACCCTTATTTGTTTTTCAGTGCCAGTCTTGCAATTTTGTGGAGATTTTTAATTGCTGTTTTACCCTTCATTAGCTTCCTGTTCCCTCCCCTGTATCATGCACCAATTTTTTACAAGAGGTCCAGTCTGCTCCGAGGCCCCTTCCAATGTCACTCTGTAATCATGTACTGAAGATCTGTCTGTCACCTTCCTTGTGCAAGTAGCTCATCCTAATGCAATGGCACAGATTAGGAGCTTCCTACGCTGGGATCCATGTGCATGAACCCGTGCCCTATGACTTCATGGCGCAATGCGCTAATGCATCAATATACTGCTCATCAGGACTCCCTCAATATGTGGAGGGTTACACTGCCCACTCACACCCTCGTTATAGTTACTCAGCCAAATGGGATGTTTTGCTGAAAGGGACTTATATTTTTAACCTTGTGCTGTGAACACAGCTTGGTCCTTGATATTTCTTTTTACATGTCTTAATATCAAATATTGCTTAAATTCTTAAGGAGACTATTTTCTTGAATTTCTTTTGCTTTCATGATTTGAGGAATATGTCTCATTTTTACATTGTGTTAAGTGCACATATGTGTTTGTGTGTGTGTGAAGACAGGAAGAAAAGCCAAATATTTGACACTAAGACAAAACTGCCAGTGTCAAAATCTCCAGGTTATACTGCCCACAGTCAGTGGTGTACCAGCTGGTTCTGAAACTGAGAGTGCCACTGCATACAGGTAGTCATACACATTTATATAGCACCTTGCACAGCCTCAGGATGTCCTAAATCGCTTAACAGCCAAGGAAGTACTTTTTGAAATATAGTCACTGTTGTAATGTAGGAAACGCATTAGACAGCTAGCTCCTACAAACAGCAAAGTGATCATGACCAGATAATCTGTTTTAGTGATGTTGGTTGAGAGATAAATGTTGGGCAGGACAGTGGAGTAACACAGAGGGCAGACGGGGCCTCAATTTAACGTCTCATCCAAAAGATGGCACCTCTGACAGTGTAGCACTCCCTCAGTACGGCACTGGAGCATCAGTCTGGATTATGTGCTCCCATCTCTTGAGTGGGACACAAACTTCTGACTCAGAGGTAACAGTGCTACCAACTGAGCCATGGCTGTAAGTACCTGAACACATACAGACACTGACACACTGAATTTTGGAGAAAACTGGAGCATTTGTTGTGTGTGACCTGTTTTACCTTGGCCACAAACATGTTTCATTCAGTTACAGTGTAAGTCCACCAGCCTAAGGAGAGTTGGAGCCATGTCATTAGGTAGAATGAGGACGGGGGGTGATGGGGGGGGGGGGGGGGGGGGAGTTAAATATGCAAACAGTACAATGCACGTTGGTGTCTGTGATGCTGAAGGAGGAGAAAACAGTCCTAGAAGAATGGCCGCCTGGGTGACTGGTGTTTCTGTAACTGGAAGCCAACAAGGTGTCAACACCACCAGGAGAGGACGGGAGAAAATTGGCAAGGGAAATAAAACAAAAAGAAATGGACAGATTCCTGATTTAACAAGAAATAGATGAACAAGGGTTCGGAACCAAGGCATGATGAAGATGAAATGATTTGTGTAGGCCATGAGCTTTGACTGTTATGAAACTCGAGGCATATCAGATGTATTGAAAAATACCTTCTTGTTCTTACCTTTTTATTTTTTTATTATTCGTTCATGGGATGTGGGCGTCGCTGGCGAGGCCAGCATTTATTGCCCATCCCTAATTGCCCTTGAGAAGGTGGTGGTGAGCCACCTTCTTGAACCGCTGCAGTCCGTGCGGTGAAGGTTCTCCCACAGTGCTGTTAGGAAGGGAGTTCCAGGATTTTGACCCAGCGACGATGAAGGAATGGCGATATATTTCCAAGTCGGGATGGTGTGTGATTTGGAGGGGAACGTGAAGGTGGTGTTGTTCCCATGTGCATGCTGCCCTTGTCCTTCTAGGTGGTAGAGGTCGCGGGTTTGGGAGGTGCTGTCGAAGAAGCCTTGACGAGTTGCTGCAGTGCATCCTGTGGATGGTGCACACTGCAGCCACAGTGCGCCGGTGGTGAAGGGAGTGAATGTTTAGGGTGGTGGATGGGGTGCCAATCAAGTGGGCTGCTTTGTCCTGGATGGTGTCGAGCTTCTTGAGTGTTGTTGGAGTTGCACTTATCCAGGCAAGTGGAGAGTATTCCATCACACTCCTGACTTGTGCCTTGTAGATGGTGGAAAGGCTTTGGGGAGTCAGGAGATGAGTCACTCGCCGCAGAATACCCAGCCTCTGACCTACTCTTGTAGCCACAGTATTTATATGGCTGGTCCAGTTAAGTTTCTGGTCAATGGTGACCCCCAGGATGTTGATGGTGGGGGATTCGGCGATGGTAATGCCGTTGAATGTCAAGGGGAAGTGGTTAGACTCTCTCTTGTTGGAGATGGTCATTGCCTGGCACTTGTCTGGCGCGAATGTTACTTGCCACTTACCAGCCCAAGCCTGGATGTTGTCCAGGTCTTGCTGCATGCGGGCTCGGACTGCTTCATTATCTGAGGGGTTGCGAATGGAACTGAACACTGTGCAATCATCAGCAAACATCCCCATTTCTGACTTTATGATGGAGGGAAGGTCATTGATGAAGCAGCTGAAGATGGTTGGACCAAGGACACTGCTTTACATACAAATCAACCCAAGCACAGGGGATAGGTTAAATGGGACCCAGTTCGCAAATCAGCCCCGAGACAAAGCACAAGTCAATGTAACATGTTGTACAAATCAGTTTCAACAAAGGTAATAGATGAACGGACTGCTAGAGTGAAAGTGTGGTAGGCTGAAGGGCTATATATACATTAATTGCAGGCAACAAGTCATAGTAAAATAGAGTGGTAATTAACAGTTAACTGAATATATTTTAATATCCAAATTTCACACAGCACCATGTATCTACTGATGAGTATTGGCTGGCTGTTTAGCTGCAAGGGGCATCAGACTGAGTATAATTTGGTCCTCACACAACATCCAGGCATGTACACTCTCAGCAAGGGTGACTGATAACGATCAGAAGCAGGAATCCTGGATGATTATCACCTCCCTAGTTCAGGTACCAACCCCACAGTTAACTCAGCCGAAACCAGGGATTTAACCCTAGATCTTCATGGCTTGAATGGCTTAGCTACTCACTGGATATATTCCTTGAGTCATCAGGGCAGCTTCTGCCCATTTCTTTTTTGAATCTGCTTTTATTCTGGCTTTAGATTGGTTTCCCATTTCTCTATACTGAACTGTAGAGTGTCCACTGATTGAACCATGCTCTGTGTATAGACTGACCTGCAGTGTACAGATTGAGCGATGATCTGTGTATAGACTGTCCAGTAGAGTGTGTATAGACGGAGTCACATCCTGTGTTGAGACTGACGGAGCTTGTATCCTGCACTAGGGGTTTTGTCCCTACACCTTGGTTTTTCAATTTTAAAAAAGATCAATAAACAGTCTTTCAACCGACTGGAGATACTGACGTTCTGAAACTTTTCTGGTAGAGGATTTCCATGTCCTGAAAGTTCTGGCTACTGGGCAGGCTTGGTAATGAGAACTGTACATTTATACCAGCTACACATGGTATTACAACACAAGTTCTACCTGGTCCTGAAACCACCTGGCACTCTCGCTGAAAAGTCAACAACTTCCACGTCACCACCTGCTTTATCTCTGTTCTGTAATTAATGGAATTATTTTATCTACTTTCAATGGTAGCTTTCTCTTCATAGGCACTTACAAGGAAGAACTCCAAAGGTTACCCCTAAGTGTGCCAATACGTCTTCATAAATATTGATCAGCATCAAGATTAACAATAAAGCAGGATTTTTGGTTCTTCCTGGGGGTACTGAGCTATTATAGATTCTGAAGTTTGCAGATTCAATTGCTAGGTTGTGCTAATCTCGACAGGGATTACTACAATTGATTTCATCAGCATAGGCCATGGAGGGGGGTGATGGGGAGGGGTAGGAGAAATCAGCCTAGGGTTCCTGCCTTTGTTTGCTATTCAGTAAATTTCTCCAAACCAAAAATAATGACTGAGATTTATTTTTGATCTTAGCATAGCTTATCTCTGTTTTAGTTGGAATCCTTGATGCATAAACTACAGGTTAAACTTGCACGAGATAAGCTATCCCAGTCCTCTTTCAGATGTGTTACAGTACGCAAGCACAACCTTTTTGATAGTTTCCTCACCTCTTAGAATCATAGGAACAGGAGTAGGCCATTCAGCCCCTCGTGCCTGCTCCGCCATTTGATAGATCACAGATCAGCCATGATCTTAACTCCATATACCTGCCTTTGGCCCATATCTCTTAATACCTTTGATTGCCAAAAGCTATCTATCTCAGATTTAAATTTAGCAATTGAGCTAGTATCAATTGCCGTTTGCGGAAGAGAGTTCCAAACTTCTACCACCCTTTGCATGTAGAAATGTTTTCTAATCTCGCTCCTGAAAGGTCTGGCTCTAATTTTTAAACTGTGCCCCCTACTCCTAAAATCCCCAACCAGCGGAAATAGTTTCTCTCTATCCACCCTATCCGTTTCCCTTAATATCTTATAAACTTCGATCAGATCACCCCTTAACCTTCAAAACTCTGGAGAATACAACCCCAATTTGTGTAATCTCTCCTCGTAACTTAACCCTTGAAGTCCAGGTAAAGTTCTAGTAAACCTACGCTGCACTCCCTCCAAGGCCAATATGTCCTTCCGAAGGTACGGTGCCCAGATCTGCTCACAGTACTCCAGGTGCGGTCTAACCAGGGTTTTGTATAGCTGCAGCATAACTTCTGCCCCCTTGTACTCTAGTCCTCTAGATATAAAGGCCAGCATTCCATTAGCCTTATTGATTATTTTCTGCACCTGTTCATGACACTTTAATGATCTATGCACCTGAACCCCTAAGCCCCTTTGGACATCCACTGTTTTTAATTTTTTACCATTTAGAAAGTACCCTGTTCTATCCTTTTTTGATCCAAAGTGGATGACCTCACATTTGTCTACATTGAATTCCATTTGCCACAGTTTTGCCCATTCACCTAATCTATCAATATCGCTTTGTAATTTTATGTTTTCATCTACACTGCTTACAATGCCACCAATCTTTGTGTCATCGGCAAACTTAGATATGAGACTTTCTATGCCTTCATCTAAGTCGTTAATAAATATTGTGAATAATTGAGGCCCCAAGACAGATCCCTGCGGGACTCCACTAGTCACATCCTGCCAATGTGAGTACCTACCCATTATCCCTACTCTCTGTCGCCTTTCGCTCAGCCAACTTCCTAACCAAGTCTGTTCTTTTCCCTCGATTCCATGGGCTTCGATCTTAGCTAACAGAAACATAGAATCATAGAATGGTTACAGCACGGAAAGAGGCCATTCGGCCCATTGAGTCCGCGTCGGCTCTTAGCAAGAGCAATCGAGCTAATCCTACTCCCCCGCCCTTACCCCTTAGCCCTGCAAATTTTTTCCTTTCAAGTACTTATCCAATTCCTTTTTGAAAGCCACGATTGAATCTGCCTCCACCACTCGCTCAGGCAGTGCATTCCAGATCATAACCACTCACTGTGTAAAAAAGTTTATCTTCATGTCGCCTTTGGTTATTTTGCCAATCACCTTAAATCTATGTCCTCTGGTTCTTGAACTTGCCACCAATGGGAACAGTTTCTCTCTACCTACTCTGATTAGACCCTTCATGATTTTGAATACCTCCATCAAATCTCCTCTCAAACTTCTCTGCTCTAAGGAGAACAACCCCAGCTTCTCCAGTTTATCCACGTAACTGAAGTCCTTCATCCCTGGAACCATTCTAGTAAATCTCCTCTGCACCCTCTCTAAGGCCTACACATCCTTTCTAAAATGCGTTGCCCAGAATTGGACACAATACTCCAGTTGTAGCTGAACCAATCTTTTATAAAGGTTCATCATAACTTCCTTGCTTTTAACCACTTTCTCAACCTGCCCCAGACCTCTTCCAGACACTTATCATGAAAACAGTTCCGTGTAAATTCAACTTGTTTCTAGAGTAGGCTATGAAGAGGAGCCATTACCTCTTACAATTTTGGAGCAAATTGATGCAGATATTTAAATCATTCCAAGAATTATCTGGACACCTTATTTGTCAGTGGGAGGTGACATTTTAAGTACTGCTTCAACTTAAGTAGGATTTGGTTTTGGATCATCTTCAGAGAGGCCATTGCTCAAATATTTCACTTCTGGTTTCTTGAACTTCATTTTATCTGATGGAGACCAAAATGTCATCTGCCACAACAACGACTCTTTTCAGACTTTCATGTGCTGCATGAAATCTTCTCAGGAGCTGGAGAGAATCCAAAAGACAGCCACATCCACCTGTATCTTCCAAATGGTGTTGAAAAGTAATTTTGAGTCTTGATTGTTCATCCAATGCCAAAACCCATTTTTTGCATCCACAACCATGAATAGTTTTGCTTTTAGTTCAGGCAGGACAGCATCTATGATTCAAAGTGTGTAGTGATTATGTTTGAGGGCCTTGTTACACGTTGCATTTCATTACCGCCATTGGAAGGACCCACTCAGTCAGGACACTGACCAGAGCAAGAACTTTCCTATTAACACGTTCATAAATGTGCTTCTTGACAAGTTCCTTTACAGTTAGAGATACGTTTCTGTGTGGAAACTATATAGGCAGGATCTTGGGATCAACTTGAAGGTGCAGGATATCTTCTAAATTCCCCTGTCCTTTGAAAACATCCTGCTACTTGGCCGCAGCATTTCATTTTGTGAGTTTTGATGCACACTCCATCATCATGAAGTCCTCATGATTCATTGTCGCAAGTTGCATATGCTGAAAAAGAAACATTTAAAAGGGTAGAAGGAAAGGGTAGAAGAATGGGACTGTGGATAGCTATTTCAGAGAGCCAGCACAGTGGGGCTGAATGGCCTCCTTCTATGCTATAAAATTATATGATTCTTTGATTCTAATGACTCTAGCACCTAGAACATATCTACGTCCACTTAGAACTATTTGAAACTCAATGCTGTACTCGTTGACCTTCATGGGCTTTTAGCACTGACTTTTTTGGACTCCTTACCTAAGGAAGGATATACTTGCCTTAGAAGTGGTGCAACAATGGTTCACTAGATTAATTCCTGGGATGAGAGGGTTGTCCAAGAAGAAAAATTGAGTAGAATGAGCCTATACTCTCTCTGGAGTTTAGAATAACGAGAGGTGATCTCATTGAAACATGTAAGATTCTAAGAGGGCTTGACAGGGTAGATGCTGGGAGGATGTTTCTCCTGGCATGAGAGTCTAAAACTAGGGGACATAGTCTCGGGATAAGGGGTCGGACATTTAGGACTGAGATGAGGAGGAATTTCTTCACTCAGATGGTCATGAATATTTGGAACTGTCTACCCCAGAGGATGCTCAGTTATTGAGTATATTCAAGACTGAGATCAATAGATTTTTGGACTCTAAAGAAATCAAGGAATATGGGGATCGGGCAGGAAAGTGGAGTTGAGGTCGAAGATCAGCCATGATCTTAATGAATGGCGGAGCAGGCTCAAGGGGCAGTATGACCTACTCCTGCTCCTATTTCTTATATTTCTTCTTTTCCCCAATGGCTTAATTGCTGTGTTGTTGAACATGAGCAGTGAAGTGCTCGAATCCTGAAGCTATCTGCCACTTGGATCATCAAACAGTCCCAGGTGTTCATCCTTAGGTAGAATATAGATAGTCATGCCACAGTTTCAATTAAATATGACTTGCTTGGATTTTTTTAATGAGCACACCAGCTTATAATGTGTTGGCATATTGGTCTTCTACAGATCCAATAACTTCAAGTGAAAGAACATGATCATCATTCGAGTCACAATTAGCATCATCCACAGTATGTAGTGACAGTTTTTGTCTTTGTTCCGAATTCTAAACTTTGTACACTTGGCTGAGAAATGGGTCAGTTTGCTACATGCATTGCACTTCCGACTCCAAGAGAAATAGGTTTCTTTCTTTCAGAGATGAAATTTCCCATCGTGCTTACAGTCTGTTTCAGGAGCTATGCAAAAATTTATTTTGGGTTTTACTAGCCTTTTGAACACAAAATTGTTCCATCTTGCTAAGAACCACCTTTATACGAGTCTTATTTTCATCTATCTCAAACTGAAGCTTAAGTAATGTCTGTGCTTCTCTGTGCATATAGGTTATTAGTTCTGACATATTTTGGGTGGCTAATGAGACCTATGCAATTTTGTAACACTGTCACATTCTTTTAGGCTTTTAAAGCTTTTCCAATTGCTGGCTAGATTGCTGCCATCTCTAGTTTTGCTGGAAATGCTACATCTTGAATAATAGGTTTGGAGAACTGAACAGTACTTGAACTCCCAATATGTAACGTTTTAATTTTATATTTTAAAATTACTTTTCAGCTGATATAATTACACAGAGACGGTACAGATGAGCCAAAATAATATAGGATCTCGATTTTTGGTGATGAGGGGTTGGTATTGGCCATCTGTTATACACTCTGCCTGATTTTTCTTTCCATTGACTAGCCTGCTAAAGATGAAAGTCACCCTTTACATGTTTACAGTAAATTTAGAGTAAGAAAGAAAGACTTGCATTTATATAGCACCTTTCACAACCTCAGGCCGTCCCAGAATGCTTTACAGCCAATGAAGTACTTTTGAAGTGTAGTCACTGTTGTAACGTAGGAAATGTGGCAATTTGCGAACAGAAAGGTACCACAAACAGCAATGTGATAATGACCAGATAATCTGTTTTAGTGATGGTTGAGGGATAAATATTGGCCAGAACACCTGGGAGATCTAACCTGCTGTTCTTTGAAATAGTGCCATGGGATCTTTTACATCCACCTGAGAGGGCAGACCGGGCCTTGGTTTAACGTCTCGTCCGAAAGACAGTGCCACCGACAGTGCAGCACTCCCTCAGTACTGCACTGGAGGGTCAGTCTAGATTTTGTGCTCAAGTCGCTGGAGTGGGACTTGAACCTACCACCTCCTGACTCTCAGGCAAGAGTGCTACCACTGAGTACTTAGCTGAGAGCACATGTTGTCTTTTTAGGCTTCACGTTTTCTTTCCTGCTTCTGTATCTCCTTTTAAAAGGTCCTGGCAGATTCAGTCAGATATTTCCACTTCTGACATCATGTGATCTTTCTTATTCAGTTCGTAACAAACTAGAAAATACTTTAGAGATTCAAAACACGTGGTATGTATTCATCAGTCATTTTAGCAAACTATATGCAACTGTCAATCATACAAATAATTCCAAGTCAGAGGGAACAGTCCGGGAGCTACCTGAACTTAACTATGGATACAAAATTACACCATTATTGGTACACAGACTGTGCAGCAAACTCGATTTGTCTCACTTGTGGATTCTGCTCACCAGTTGTGCATTTTTGGGCAGCAAGCTCAGTGTAGTGACATTGAACACCATGCAGCATCAGTGGCTCGCAGGCAACGAGCACAGTTGCAGCATCTCTTAAGAATGCTGCCACTGATGGGATACACCGCAGCTTCATGTTGGGGTACATACGATTCTGTTGGCACCAGGCTCCCTTTAAAATCTCACTAAGTGTATACGCTTCATGTTTGAACCTAGACAGTGAGCTTTGGTGAAACATCAGTGCTAACACCAATTCTGCCTCCCCACCTGTCCACTTGCTGCGTGGATCGTTGGATTGCACTCAGGAAGGCCCTGGGTTTGATTTTGGTTCCTGCCTATACAATTCAACTGCACACTGCCTTATCTGAGTGAGCCATTAAGAGAATAAAGAATACTTTCAACTCATACTACTTGTATTCCTGGTGAAGTATGGATTCAATTAAGAGATAGTTTGATGATGTGATGGGGACTAGCTAAGATGGGCCGAATGGCCTCTTCATCCATATTTCTCTCATGGTCTTGTGGGATTGAGACATTGTTGTTGGGATATGGGGATTGGGCAGGAAAGTGGAGTTGAGGTTGAAGATCAGCCATGATCTGATTGAATGGCGGAGCAGGCTCGAGGGGCCCTGTGGCCTACTCCTGCTCCTATTTCTTATGTTCTTATGTTGTAGTTTGTAACTCGTGTTCCTTACGTAAAACTACTATGGTTTCACTTCTGCCTACATTTGTTGTTGCAGCACAAGAGTCCAAGCATGTCTGCACTCAGTTCTGGTATTAATGAAATAACGAACTTCTTGCCTGTGGAGCAACCTTTGAAAACAAACCCTTAATAACAAAATCCCATTTGAAGAAAAGGCAGTTTCCTGTTTTTCCGCACTCTTTGAAAACAAAATCTAGCAGCCGCTAGCTCACTTTCCAAACGTATCAATGATTTAAAAGCTTAGTATTTGAAAAAGAAAAGTAGGCCCAGAATCTGTTGTAATAGGAGACTTTCCATCATAGTTCCTCAATCTCAGGGAGCTGTGTATTTTCCCTTAGAGTTTACCCACCCACTCAAAAAATTCTGGTGCCGTTATGCCGGTACGATATGCAAAGCCAATAGGACCTGATATCACACGTTCAGACATGCGGACATATGTTAGAATTTCTATTGAAACAGGAACAAAAAGAAGGCTCAGCATTACAAGCAATTGACACTGCCAGTGCTTCCAGTTCTCCATTAGACCTTTCCTGTAAACTATAATCTGCCAACTCTCCAAAATCATAAGACTTTTATAGCACAGGTGGCGGCCATTCGGTCCATTGTGCCTGTGATGGCTCTGAAAGAGCTATCCAATTAGTCCCACTCCCCTGCTCTTTCCCCATAGCCATGCAATTTTCTCCCCTTCAAGTATTTATCCAATTCCCTTTTGAAAGTCACTATTGAATCTGCTTCCACCACCCTTTCAGGCAGTGCATTCCAGATCATAACAACTCGCTGAACACAAGAACATAAGAATATATGAACAGAAGTAGGCCATTTAGCCCCTCGAGCCTGTTCCACCATTCAGTGAGATCATGGCTGATCTGTGCCCGAACTCCATATACCCGCCTTAGCCCCATATACCTTTGGTTAACAAAAATCTATCAATCTCAGACTTAAAATTAACAATTGAGCTAGCATTGACTGCAGTTTGCGGAAGAGAGTTCCAAACTTCTACCACCCTTTGCGTGTAGAAGTGTTTCCTAACTTCACTCCTGCAAGTCCTGGCTCTAATTTTTAGGCTATGTCCCTTAGTCCTAGACTCCCCAACCAGCGGGGAAATAATTTTTCTCTATCCACCCTATCAGTTCCCCTTAATATCTTGAAAATTTGGATCAAAGTAAAAAAAAATTCTCCTCATCTCACCTCTGGCTCTTTTGCCAATTATCTTAAATCTGTCTCCTCTGGTCACCGACTCTTCTGCCACTGGAAACAGATTCTCCTTAGTTACTCTATCAAAACCCTTCATGATACCCTAGATTGTGACCATTTTTTTGATTGCTCCTCCATGAAGAGGCTTGGGACATTTTTCTATGTTAAAGTTATTATATAAATGCAAGTTGTTGTTTGATTCATATTAAAGCAATACACTATTTAGAATTTTTTTTAGAAATGGAGGTCATTTTCAACTTTGGCGGGGGCAGAAAACTGGCAGTAACAGACCAGTTTTCTTCCCTCCTGTTAACTTATCAAGATGTTGACTCCTTGCTTAGGTATGGCCCATGGGCACCCCTTGGTAACTAGTCCAAGTACTGATTATTCATATGTGAGCCTTGGCAGTGAATGTCAGTTATTATTCAACTGTGATGGGCATCACACACAGATTTGTAACAGAAGTCACTTAATAGCTATCGGGAATGGGAACTCTGCCAGATTTTGCTCACCTTAAACTAGAGGCATTGAGGGTAATTGTGACCGACTAAGCATGATCAACACAGACTGGGATCAAACGTATGGACTTCTTTGTCTGTATGGCTCAGCTACTCACAGATATACTTGCCCTGCCTTTGCAAAAGCTCATAATTGCTTTTAATGAAAATATCCAGGACAGTGTGGCAATGAATAAACTTAGCTTATATTCCCTTGGGTTTAAAAGGTTAATCTAATTGAAGTGCTTAAAATGATACTGGAGTTCGATAGGATAGATACAGAGAAACTATTTCCTCTGGTGGGGAAATCCAGAACAAAGGGGTACAGTCTTGAAATTAGAGCTAGGTCATTTAAGCATGAAATCAGGAAGCACTTTTTCTTCCAAAGGATAGTGGAAATCTGAAACTCTATCCCCCAAAAGTCTGTGGCTGCTAGGTCAATTGATATTTTCAAGACTGAACTAAATAGATTATTGTTATGTAAGGATGTCAAGGGATATGGATCAAAAGCGGGTAAGTCAGCAATAATCTGATTGAATGGCAGAACAGGCTCAAGGGGCTGAATGGCATACTCCTGTTCCTATGTTTTAGGGCTCTGGGCTATTCTCATGAACTTCCTATTGGGCATTTAAAGTGCCATTGGTGCAGGAATGGAAGTGGATCTCTCCCCGATCCTCACAAGCAGCAAGAAAGTATGGAAGAAATAGACTGAAGAACAGGAAGGACTTCCCCTGGTGGTTTAGTTGGTAAAACCTCTGGCCAATGTAAAACGGAACGATACAAATCAGGAAAATTCATCTGTGCTGAGTTGGCTGATCCCAGCAGGGGTGCTTCAATTATCCTCAATGCCCCTGGACTGGAGAGTGGAAAAATCATCCAGGGTTTCCTGCTCTTCATCACTACCAGTGAACCCTACTGGAAAATGCATCAGGTAAAGACAGGATTGAATTCAACCGTATGTCCTTGCAGTCAAACAGCCAGTTGACATTTGTTGACAGGCCTGGATTTGAAGCAATCACTGTCTATCCTCCTTTAGAATAAATGGAAAGTTGAGTTCGGTAAAGAAGTGTGCACAGGAGATACTCGAGTAATGTATTTTGGTGAAACGAGTCAGGAACATGTTTAAGACTATAGACAATAAAATCTGCTTCATTTGCGATCTGGAAAGTCTAATTCCTGCTAAGTGCTTTTACATTGAGCTCCAAAGAAACTTAGAACTGAAAAGTTAAGCAGCTCACTTAAGCTCCACGTTGATAATTGAATTTTGTGTACAGTCTCATGTAATGCTGTGGATTACTGCTCTTCTATTACAATACAGTTGCCTCTGCATGGGTTACTTTGATCCTCTAGTTCAAAACCTTTACCAAATCAATTATAACCTTCAGAAGAGTTAAGCATTTAGTTAGCAGCTTTATGTTAGCTCATCACAATAACACGGCTGAAGTGCTATCAGAACAAATTGAATGACTGATAGCAGGATGGCTATAAAAGGATTGTTGTAGATCCTCAATCTCACTTTGACGCACGTATGTTGACACAAGGATGGAAACTGTCCTTGTACACATAGCACATTCAATGTAGTGATCTTAACTACAGAAAAGATAAAGAATAAGAACAAACTTCTTTCATTTGGAACAGAAAAACATTTCTGCACTGTAGAATCTCACTAACACCGAGCCTCTTAATACGCACCAACAGTATATATTTATTTAAAAAGCAAAGTTTTGATGTAGCAGTCAAGATGTTACGAAAGGAAATGTGGTGAATAATTCCCAGTACTTTCACTGGCAGCACCACACAAAAATATGGCAATAATAAGATTGCAATTTTAATTGAATCTCCCAATCTTTAAGCACGTTGTTTCCCACTTTTCTCCCCTCTCACACCTGAAGGTGTTAACCCATGTTGGGTTACAGGTCCATGGGTACCTGCAGACTCTGGTTCTTCACCCACATAACCATACTTTATGTGTGAATCTAGGCAGTAAATGACAGCAACTATGGAGGAAAGGGGGCATAAAGACCTGTGCTCATCTGATGTCTGCAAACAATTATTTCCAGCAGATGTCATGAGGGAGAGCCTGGTTACTTTTTTCCCCTCCCAAGCCCAGGGACATTGGTGCCAGCTGTAGCAGTGCCAACTCCCAGTTGAGATCAACTGACTCAGCACACACTACCGATCAAACCTGGCACCACCTTGATCTTATGATTTGGCACCACAAAAATTTACTCAGAAAATACTGCAAACTATGAAATATTTGAGGCAATGAATGTCTCCAATTTCATTGTAAAAGATTCAGTGTTCAGAAATATACAATTTTTTTTAGTTATTATTTATATGGTAACCTATAACATGAGCACGTATAATTAAAGAGTACAAAGGGAACACAGTACTCATAGGATTAAATTAAATTACTGGATACTGTCAAACTGGTTTGGAGATTTAACTCTAATGCTTATTTTCTTTTCACTTCAATGCCTCCAGCATATATTCTGCAGGTGCTTATGTGAAAGGGATTTCATAAGAAACTCACAGAACAAATACCACATCCATAAACACTGACTGACTGTGGGATGTGCATTCAATGCATGAATTTCAAAATCCACGTCCATAAATAACAAGCTGATCTAATCTTTCTTCCAATTTTCACCTCACCTCTCCTGCAACCAGTGACTCTTGCTGATCACTCTCCAGTATCTTACCATCAGTGGCCATTGTCCTAGTGTAAGCCTAGACAGGGAGTATTAGCAGGCTATTTTATCTTGATCGCACCTCATTCTGCCCTCATCCAACTTCAACCCCTCACACTTTCCAACAGGACTCACCAAATAGTGATAACAATAACAACAATTTGCGTTTATATTGCACCTTCAATGTAGTAAAATGTCCCAAGGTGCTTCGCAGGAGCGATTATCAATCAAAATTTGACTCCGAGCCACGTAAGGAGATATTAGGACAGGTGAAAGAAGTATGTAGGAGTGCCTTTAAGGAGGAGAGAGAGGTGGAGAGGTTTAAGGAGGGAATTCCAGTGCTTAGGGCCTAGGCAGATGAAGGCACGGCCGCCAATGGCGGAGCGATGAAAATCCAGAATTGGAAGAGCGCAGATAACTCGGAAGGTTGTAGAGCTGGAAATGGGAACTTTGGCTGGTTTTTCTCCCCCCTCCCCCTCCCCCCCCCCCCCCCACTCACTCAGGATGCAGAGGCCATTTGTAGTGTTCCTATCACCATCTTGGCTGAGATCAGCTAACTCAGCACAGACTGGAGGTTGAACCTGAGATCTCCCTGTTCTGAATTGCTGCATAGCATATCAACACACCAAGAAATGCAACAACCCACTGAGCAGTCGGGGAGCTCTTGACAGCTGGACTTAAGCGAAATGAGTTTGGCCAGTCTCAATCCAGATCCCCATGGGCCTGAGTTCAAAGAACAAAATTGCAATCATGACCAGCACACAGGCAGGGGGGTGGGAGTGGCGGGGGGGGAACACAGTTCAAAAGGTAAATAGATGTGAAGGAGCTTTGATATGATTGCTGTTTTATGTCAGACTTGAATAAGGAATGTTTTGCTACTAGTCTCTGAGGAAATTTCCATAGATGGCTCAGTTTTGAAAAGCTAATAGGAAATGGTGTCAATGGTTAAAAATGTAAACAGCCTGGTTCACGCACCCAAATTCTTTCACCTTTGCAGACAAAGACCATCTTGTTTGGACGAGGTTTCCTGAGCAGGGAGTTTTCACGAATGTGTCCCAGCTGCACTATAAGCAAACCTGAGAGTTGAGCATTCTTTCCCCAAATTATATAGCTAGGATTCTGTTTGCACATCAAATGCATGTAGTAAAATGTAATATATGTGATTGAAGCCAAAGCAATCATCGCCAACTTCATCTACTTTGTTTTAAATATAATTTTATCCCAATGGTAGTGACTCATGCTTAGGATACCACACCTAAGAGGCCATTTATGAACTTAGTGAATATCAGTAAATTATTTGACCACGGGAGAAGCGCAGCAAAGTTTAATCCTGTACTCACCCCAGATCTACAGTCTCCAACCAGGGTAATTAGATAGTGATCAGGAGTAGGAACCCTATCCAGTCTTTCCCCCATGCAACCCTGGAGACACTAAGGCTAATTATTGAACCCAATTGTTGAGCCCAAGTGACATCAGCTAGATCAGCACAGACCAGGGTTTGAACATTGGGCATTCCTGACTTGCATAGATCAGTCCCACACCCCAGAGTGGTCGAGCCCCAATATCCTCATTTATGAGGCCATCTCACGTGGCCTCTCTTCTCCCATCGTATCAATCACAGATAAGGCCATCTCTGATCACTTCCTTGTATCCCTCTCCACCCACATCCCCTTCCCGCTCCCAAGCCCACTTCCTTCTGTGTCCGCCCCTGGAAAAAACTCTTCCCCAAGTCACTTACAACGGCACTTTCAAATTCCCAACTGTCTAGCCTTTCGCTCTCCATTCCCCACAATATTTCTGCAGCTACCGATCTGCTCAATAACACCCTCGCCTCCACCTTTGATGCCCTTGTCCCCATTGAAACCATTACTCTCTCTCACCCTGGTCACTTCCCCTGCTCTGGCTCTCATCTCTGCTCCCTTAAGTCCAAGGGACGCAGACTTGAACGTTTACGGCGGACAACTGGTTTGGCCATTCATCGCCAGATCTGACTGGACCACAAAAAGCACTAACGGGTCCTGCTCTCCTCTGCCAAAACTGCTCACTATTCCAGGATTATCCTGGAATGCAATGATAACCCCTGGCTTCTCTTCTTCACTACAAACCATCTTCTCAAACCCCTCTCCCCAGTCCCTTCCACCCTCAACTCCAACAAAAAGTGCGAGGAGCTCATGGAATTCTTTGTCACTAAAATTGAGACCATCTGTTCAGCTGCCTCAGCCGCTTCTACTAGCCCACCAACCCAAACTTTCCTACGGTTCCCCCTGCCCTAGCCCTGAAATTGCATCTTTCTCTAGTTCTCTCCTATCTCCCCTCATGCCCTTTCTGAACTCATCTTGACCATGAGATCCAGCTCCTGCTCCCTCGACTCTATTCCCACTAAACTGCTGACCACCCAATTTCCCTTCCTGGCCCCCGTGTTATCTGATATTGTTAACTGTTCCCTCTCCTCAGATACTGTCCCCCTCCACTTCAAATCTGCCGTCATCACACCCCTCCTCAAAAAACCCACCCTTGACCCCTCTGTCCTTGCAAACTACTGCCCCATCTCCAACCTCCCTTTCCTCTCTAAAGTCCTTGAAAGTGTTGTCGCCTCCCAAATCCGTGCCCATCTTTCCCGCAACTCCATGTTTAAATCCCTCCATTCAGGTTTCCGTCCCGCGACAGTATTGAAACGGCCCTTATCAAAGTCAGAAATGACATCCTATATGACTGGCCATGGTAAACTATCCCTCCTCATCCTTCTCGACCTGTCTGCAGCCTTTGACACGGTTGACCACACCATCCTCCTCCAACGCCTCTCCTCCGTCGTCCAGCTGGGTGGGATTGTGCTCGCCTGGTTCCATTCGTATCTATCCAGTCGTAGCCAGCGAATCACCTGCAATGGCTTAAAACCTACCTCTTTGACCAAGTTTTTGGTCATCTGTCCTATTATCTCCTTATGTGGCTCAGTGTGAAATTTTGTTTGTTAACGCTCATGTGAAGTGCCTTAGGACATTTTACTATGTTATTAGCGCAATATAAATGCAAGTAGTTTTGTTGTTGTTGTTGTTGTTGTTGTTAGGCTACAAGCTTCTAGTCACGAATGCATCATAAAACGGCTACTGAATCTGGACAGTGTCTGGATTGTTAAGTAAATATTCATCAAAAACTCCCAGTTACACCTATTATACTAATGCAACATAGTACCTTCGCAGCCTGCCCATGTTAAGATTCCCTCTAATTTGCCTCGAAAAATATCTTCCTTGTAATCTAGGATTTCTCTTGTTAGGAATTTACGATTCTGCTCTTGTTAGACCTTGAAGACTTTTTTATGCCGAGAGGAAGAATACATACCCAGCGCTCCAGTTTAATGTTATTCATGCCATGGTTCATTTATTTGAAAAACAAAAAAAAATGTTTTGCCAAGCATTTGTTCGCGTGTGGGAGTGCAACCCATGGGAGCTGCATGGTTTTGATGTCTACATCAAAATGTCTACATTAGATGCACTCCACAGTATAAACACCCACACACTTGAGATCCCAATGGCATCGTGGGCCCACGAAAATGTGGGTGTACGAATATGCTGTTGGATTAAGGGAGCCGATTTCTGTCAGGTAAAGCGCACCGATCCGAACTTGTGTTTCCCCTCAAAAAGCATTAGATCTCTGCTTTACTTAAGAGTCCAGGCTAACCATCGCCCGACTTAAAAAAATAAAAGGGGGAAAGCGATGAAGGGAAGTCACTGTCCTAAAACTGGAGGGAAACAACTGGGTAAAATAAAAGGAACAAAATTTAAGAACTGGGGTGTTGACATCAAAATAAAATTGTTAGGGCTGCCACGAGTTTTGACTTGCCTCTTTTCTCAGTGGTTGCATTACACTCCTCAGACAGCAATGCATGTATTTCTTTAGGCCCCACTCGTTCCACCACTGGTAGGGCAAATGTCCTGCTGCTTCCAGGTCCTAGCTTCTTTACCATTGGTTCTGGACAGTGATTGAGACAGTCCATCGATGGAGAAGATGTGAAGTTATCAGTCTGTCTGGTTGAGGTTACATCATTGTGTTGCGTGAAGAGATTAAATAGATTGTCAAAATAGATTTTAAAATTTGCATATACAGTACACCCAATTCTAAAAGTCCATTAATGGGTTTGTTTGTTTAGGCATTCTCAATGTATTTGAATGGCAAAACTGTTGGTTATTTGACTAAAAGCTACTGAGACTGTGATGGTCTTTAGAATCATGATGGGTTTTGGCCAGTACTGCAACTGGAGATAACCTAATTAAAGTAGTTTAAACAAAAGCGTCAACATTATATTTGCATGAAGGTAATTTGAGTACTGTAACCTGCTGTGGTAATGGTGAATTATTTAAAAAAATGCACAATCTATACAAGATTCACTCTCAATGGGACAAGTTTTCACTCCACATCACCAATAGAAAAGCAGCCATTTGAGGCGGCTTCATCATTTAGTATGGCCTAAGGTTTCATTTACTGCCTGCATAATTGAGTCTGTTTTCTAACCTTCCAAATATATTTCCTGGTCTGCCAATTTGTTTGCCCCCCCCCATCCCCCATTATGAAACTAAAGTTTCAGTTGATTAAAAATATCTGCCTTCCAAACCAAGGGCCTGTGAACCAATACTCGTGTTACTTTAGGTTCAAATTGTGATTAGTGGTTTAAAAGAAAGGAAGATAAAAATAATGGAGAAAATTACTGTTTACTTGTAGCATAAACTCACATTTATGCTCCAGGTCCTCTGCACTTACCGAACAGACGATTGTAACTAAATATTATAGATTGTCATTTATACAATACAGATGAGAATATTTTGCTTACTGATGGGTGTTGAAACATTCTTGCAAGGGTACCCTTGATGCTCCATTAGCAGAGATTGTGTGCAACTGAGCAATGCATACCAGAAAGTTGCAGAATTAATCCTGGCCTGTGATTAATTAGCTGATCTCAATCAGGGTAGTAACTGTGGTGTTAGAATTGGTCTCAGCCCCCTAGGCTAAAGAATGCAAAATAAGCCAGGGTTGGCACTTTGGATTTCTATCTGGGTGACTACTGCTGGACAGTGGATATCAGGTGAGGTCAGTATCAGGAATACCTTTATACCTTCTGCCTTTGCAAAGCCTACCAACACTTACTGCATACTACATACATGAAGAACTAAAGAACTAGGCACCCTTAGAATCATATGAGAGAAGAAAAATTGGCAGGACAGGAAATCTCCTACGTGGCGGGAAATGCCAATAAAAAGTTTATTTGTCTCACTAAATACTTCCTTGGTAAGCAAAAGGAAGGTTTAACTGCAATTAGGTTTGATCTTTTATCCCTCCTTTCCATCGCCAGCAATGCATATGCAAGGCTAGACAGCAATTATTATCAAAAGTAATTAACTATGGAGTCCTACGGCAGCCAGTTCCAATCTTGTCTTCACATGATGTCCCCAGATTTCCAGCAGGAGTCAACAGACAGCCAAGATGAGTGGGAACCCTAGTCATTCCCTTCCCCCAACCCATGAGCAAAACCAGTGGTTTTGCCCTCACAGATCAGAAATCAAAATTTGGACCTCTGCTTGCTTTCATTGCCACTGAATATGGTTCATTTATCCAGTGAGCCACAGGGAACTAAAACTATAAAACTTTTAGGAAGCATTTGATGATCACAAGAATCATACGTGGTTTGCCTATCATAGTTTAACCGTCCAGAAAAAAATTTACAGTCTGCCAATCACAGTATCCAATTGTTTTTTTAATGGTTGAAAGGCTTTTGCTTCCACAAATCTACCTAAAAGTTCATTATATATATATATATATATATATATAATATGAGTGCCTCTGTGAAGAACTTCTTAATCGGTCCTAAATTGGCCTTTTGCCAGTCTGAACTTGGGCCCCTTATCCCACTGTTATGGTTTAACTTAAATTTATAATTTCCTATCTCATATACTGCTACATGATCCCATTTTTGTTACATCCATTCATATTTGAAGACCCCAAGTTTCTCTTCATAACTTAATTGTCTTAATGCCAGGAATCAGCATTGTGGCTCTTCTCTGCACATTCCCATGGCTGGAAGTGCTTTCTTCCAAAATGTGGACACCAGAATGCTATAGATTTAGTGTAGAATCCTTCTACTCTTCATTGATTTTGCCATACAGATCAGCATTCCATTCTCTGGCCATTGTTGCTCTAAAGTAACAAAGCATATTAAGAAGCAGTAAATGTCTCCCACCTTTAGCTATTTTGATATTACTCTTGGATGTATAACACTCACATTTTCCTTCTACTGCACAGTATTTCACACATCCATATTGAATTTTATCTATCACTAGTCCACCCACTTAATTTAATTAATTTATTTTGTAGCTGGTTGATTTTTGCTTCAGATTCAATTGCTCTTCTTCCTAGCTTGGTATCACTTCCAAATTTGACTAGGTGGTCCATTTAAAAAAAAATCCATGTGATGTCAGTTGACAACACTCAACTCATTGTTCATCCCAGGTTAAACCTCAAATTTCCACCATATTAAGCATAAGTAGAAGTTTAGCAGAGACTGATCAGAACATCTTGTACTTGTATACAACCTTTAACATACTAACACATCCCAAAGCACTTCAGAAGTAAAAATAACCGTTGGGCAGTGGTAGGAAGAGTAACAACATCAAAAAGGTAAGTTTTGAGGTTGTTATTGAAGTAGCAAGGTTCCTTTGAGAGAACATTCCAAGACAATTAAGACTTTAACCAAAAAGGTGGAGTTGTGAGGGCTGAAGAAACAAAGGGAAAAAAATGTATGCAAAGGAGCAAGGGACATATGATGGAACATAAGGCTTAGGAAGGTTGCCAATATCGGACAAGATTATGGATTTTGAAGCCAATAAATTGGGGGACAGAGCACCAAAGGTTGCTAAAGACAGAAGCAATTGGAGATAGCAGGGCTTAAAATAGGCAGGAGATCAACAAGTTGCAACTTGTGAAAGCAGCAAAAGAGGATATGGGCTGAATTTCTGATCTACCATGTTGTGAGATGTTCCACAGGCCCTGGGAATATCCATTTCCTTAGACTAAACTACATACTAAAGAAGTAACCTCAAATTTCTATACAGTACAGAAACAAATCTTTTGTGATGCACTATATTTAACAGAGGTATTACTTCTGCAATGACGTGGCTGCTTTTTAAACCAAACTGGAACTTCCCCAACCTCCTACGATGTTTCAGTAATTCAAGACTTCCTCATTGAGTGCACTTGGTCTCTTTGCCCTCAATAAAAGAAAGATTGCTTTCCATTGAAAAGTATGCTTTAATTAAAACTTATAGAAAACTGTACAATTTCTTCAATACAGCTGTACAATACTTAAGAAAAAATGTACAACAGTTTGGATTCACATAGCTTACAGACTGTCAAAAAAAAACTCATGTACAGACAACTAAACTAGATCTGCACAATATACTACCAGAAGTGATTTTTCCTCAAGCTTTCATTTGAAAACAGCTTTGCAGTATTACATAAAAATCTGTCAGTTTTACAATAAGCTACAGGAATCAATTCACAGCTTAGTCCAAAAGGCAGTGTCCCCTTAAACGTGGGTTATGTAAAATGTATTTTACCTTTCTTTGATCAATACTGAGTTACACAATAGTCAAAGAAAGCTAGGGCAAATTTTTTATAAGTCTGATTGTGTGCAATTCCTTAAAAGAGGAACATCCGTCAGTCAGACCTATAAAACAGCGATGTTGTAATTTAAAAACTTTTTAAAAATGTTCAAAACAGCTTACTTTTTTTGTCTTGATCAAAATATACCATGGTTGTAATCCTTTTATTCAGAAATCTTTAAAGTGTTCTTCGTCTCAGTGCCTTATTATTTTGTTTCCAACGCTCAACGTTGTATTTTCATAATATAAAAAGTTTTAATTAGGTGTCAACCATTTGTGTGAAGAGCCAATGAAATACCATCCTCAAGAATTAGAATACATAGTTTACTCAGCTAAAGTAGTTATGACTACTTTCACTAACTTCCCACTCATGAAACTATTCCAACTGTAATAGTTTCATAATTGGATTACATCCCACTCGAATGCTCCTTTGGAAATCCCCCATCCAGATAACTGCTTAATCGTACCTGACAAAATCAGTTCTGCTTATGCAGGTTGATTTTATCAGGGCCAAGTGATCTTTTTATATATAAGCCACAGAACCTTTTAAAAAAGAAAAAAAAAACTCCACTTAAGGTATATATTGCTCAGTTGCAGCAAAGTGCCTCTCAGCTCGAAACTGTCATCCAGTAGTTTTTGGGAGGACTGGTCCTGCCCATGATTAGCTCATTTTTACAGGTTAGCATTCCCCGGTTATTTGCTGGCGGCGCTTCATACAGGACACATATGGAACCATCTTCACCTATGCGGTAAGAGACCTCATATGGGTCTACCCACAGAGTCAGCTCACTGGGAAGGAGTCTGTAGAGCTGATCACTGCTAAACCCTATTCTGTTGGCAGCTTTTCCAATCAAGGGGTCCATTTTGTGATTTATTCGGATACAGCGGTAACCCGATCCTTTGGACGGTTTGTCTGGGAACCAATGATGTCTGTAGTGCTCTGAAAGGGAAGATGGACATCCGAGATTAATAAGGTTACAGCAAAATACATTTTTACCCATATTGGAGTCAAAATATTCTTGAACAATTTTGATCCACCTTAAAACCTAGATCACTGTCTTTGCACCTACCTTCAAAAGTTTAGTTTTAAGTTCATAAGAGCAGCAAAGATACCCAAGTGTTAATCGCCGTCAAAATTAGTTTTAAAGTATTTCTATCTGACATCAAATCCAAGATGAAAAGTTTGTTTTCCCCCTCTCCTTAAGAACTTTATGAAGCAGGCAGTTGTTTTTAAAAATCAATGCGCGGTTTCAGTTTTGTGAAAAGCAAATTGAATCAATTGTTTTATGTTTGTAAAAAAGTTGTTCATACTTAAATGCGAAAGTAGTGAGTTTTATGCACTTTTGTTGTTAGGAACTCGAACATTACTTGGGGGGGCGGGGGGGGGGGGGGAAAGAAAGAGAGAAAGTGCTTTTGTTCTGCGTCACAGACACATTTCGTTTCTCAACTTCTTTAACGTCGAGGGTTTTTGTTCAGTTTTACAGATCACAAACTGGAAGATCGCGCTTAAAATAAAAATCAGGGCTTTACACATTTGGAAAAATTGGGAAGAAACACCGAGTGTAAATATTTACAAATCGTGAAGCGTATTTTGAAACTTCGATCACACTTATTTTTTTTTTTGGGAAGAGTTTTTATTTTCTCCCACTCGAAAAGCAGGGAGTTTTCCCCCCCGCCCGCCCGCCCCCAACAGGGATCTGCGCTCAGCTCCAGTGTCGCCGATCGACCCCCTCCTCCTCCTCTCTCTGCCCAGCCCCGCCAGCGCGGCTCCTTCGCCTCGTTACTCACCTGCCAGCGCGTCTTGCAGCGAGTGGTTGAAGATTTGCAGCTGTCCCGGGCTCACCAAGCCCGTGTTCCGCAGCAGCCTGCTGACAAAGCCCACAGCGGCCGCGATCTCCATGCTCATATCAATCCGACCGAGACTCAAAAGGCTGTTTGTCGATAAACCAGCGTCCGGCAGCTTTATTAATGCGGATATGGCGGCAGGGGGGGGGGGGGGGGGGAAACGGGGGAAATTATAAAACACCCGAGATTTTTATTAATTGTAATTTTTTTTTTTCCTCTCAATATATTATTGCGAGTTCTGTACGTGGCTCGATTGTCCCGGAGCGTCCGCTTTAACCCCCACGTCCTCTCCCCGGGATGACTCGCTCCGAGTCTGGCCTCGATCCACCGCCGCCGCTGCTATTTAAAGGGCGAATCCCCGCACAATGGGGCATGACATCACCCAATGGGCGGCCACGCAGCTTGATTGATGGCTCCGGCACCCAATCCGAGTCGGGAATCCGCACGACATTAGCCAATCCGGCAAGAGGGAGGGGAGGGTCCCGCGGTTGCCATTGGACAGTAGGGTGATTGTGACGGCTCGCGACGTTCCGACCAATGGGAAGGAGATGGTCTAAAATGGAAGAATTGACGTTCATGATGACGTGTGCGCGAATGGTCTGATTATAGCAACTGGGAAATTACAGGAGGAGGGACTGAGAGTAATAATAGATAATGAGGGAATAACAGAGAGCAATAATAGATTACAGAACTAGGGAATAATGAGAGAATAACAGAGAGCAATAATAGATTACAGAACTAGGGAATAATGAGGGAATAACAGAGAGCAATAATAGATTACAGCAACTAGGAAATAATGAGAGAATAACAGAGAGCAATAATAGATTACAGCAGCTAGGGAATAATGAGAGAATAACAGAGAGCAATAATAGATTACAGCAGCTAGGGAATAATGAGGGAATAACAGAGAGCAATAATAGATTACAGCAACTAGGAAATGAGGGAATAACAGAGTAATAATAGATTACAGCAACTAGGGAATAATGAGGGAATAACAGAAACTAATAATAGATTACAGCAACTAGGCAATAATGAGGGAATAACAGAGAGCAATAATTGATTACAGCAACTAGGAAATAATGAGGGAATAACAGAAAGCAATAATAGATTACAGCAACTAGGAAATAATGAGGGAATAACAGAGAGCAATAATAGATTACAGCAACTAGGGAATAATAAGGGAATAACAGAGAGCAATAATAGATTACAGCAACTAGGAAATAATGAGAGAATAACAGTAATAATAGATACAGAACGAGGAAATAATGAGGGAATAGCAGAGAGCAATAATTAATTACAGCAACTAGGAAATAATGAGTGAATAACAAAGAACAATAATAGATTACAGCAACTAGGGAATAATGAGGGAATAACAGAGAGTAATAATAGATTATAGCAACTAGGCAATAATGAGGGAATAACAGAGAGCAATAATAGATTACAGCAACTAGGAAATAATGAGGGAATAACAAAGAGCAATAATAGATTACAGCAACTAGGCAATAATGAGGGAATAACAGAGAGCAATAATAGATTACAGCAACTGGGAAATAATGAGGGAATAACAAAGAGCAATAATAGATTACAGCAACTAGGGAATAATGAGGGAATAACAGAGAGCAATAATAGATTACAGCAACTAGGAAATAATGAGAGAATAACAGTAATAATAGATTACAGAACGAGGAAATAATGAGGGAATAGCAGAGAGCAATAATTAATTACAGCAACTAGGAAATAATGAGAGAATAACAAAGAGCAATAATAGATTACAGCAACTAGGGAATAATGAGGGAATAACAGAGAGTAATAATAGATTACAGCAACTAGGCAATAATGAGGGAATAACAGAGAGCAATAATAGATTACAGAACTAGGGAATAATGAGGGAATAACAGAGAGCAATAATAGATTACAGCAACTAGGAAATAATGAGAGAATAACAGTAATAATAGATTACAGAACTAGGAAATAATGAGGGAATAACAGAGAGCAATAATAGATTACAGCAACTAGGAAATAATGAGAGAATAACAGTAATAATAGATTACAGAACGAGGAAATAATGAGGGAATAGCAGAGAGCAATAATTAATTACAGCAACTAGGAAATAATGAGTGAATAACAAAGAGCAATAATAGATTACAGCAACTAGGGAATAATGAGGGAATAACAGAGAGTAATAATAGATTACAGCAACTAGGCAATAATGAGGGAATAACAGAGAGCAATAATAGATTACAGCAACTAGGTAATAATGAGGGAATAAAAGAGAGCAATAATAGATTACAGCAACTAGGCAATAATGAGGGAATAACAGAGAGCAATAATAGATTACAGCAACTGGGAAATAATGAGGGAATAACAAAGAGCAATAATAGATTACAGCAACTAGGGAATAATGAGGGAATAACAGAGAGCAATAATAGATTACAGCAACTAGGAAATAATGAGAGAATAACAGTAATAATAGATTACAGAACGAGGAAATAATGAGGGAATAGCAGAGAGCAATAATTAATTACAGCAACTAGGAAATAATGAGAGAATAACAAAGAGCAATAATAGATTACAGCAACTAGGGAATAATGAGGGAATAACAGAGAGTAATAATAGATTACAGCAACTAGGCAATAATGAGGGAATAACAGTAATAATAGATTACAGAACGAGGAAATAATGAGGGAATAGCAGAGAGCAATAATTAATTACAGCAACTAGGAAATAATGAGAGAATAACAAAGAGCAATAATAGATTACAGCAACTAGGGGATAATGAGGGAATAACAGAGAGTAATAATAGATTACAGCAACTAGGCAATAATGAGGGAATAACAGAGAGCAATAATAGATTACAGCAACTAGGAAATAATGAGGGAATAACAAAGAGCAATAATAGATTACAGCAACTAGGAAATAATGAGGGAATAACAGAGTAATCATAGATTATAGCAACTGAGAAATAATGAGGGAATAACAGAGAGCAATAATAGATTACAGCTACGAGGAAATAATGAGGTAATAACAGAGAGCAATAATAGATTATAGCAACTGGGAAATCAAGGGGGTATTAGAGAGTAATAATAGATTATAACAACTGTTATGTAATGAGGGGTATTAGCGAGTAATAATAGATTATAGCAACTGGGAAATAAAGTGGGAGTAACAGAGAGCAATAATAGATTATAGCAACTGGGAAATCAAGGAGGTATTAGAGAGTAATAATAGATTATAACAACTGTTATATAATGAGGGGTATTAGCGAGTAATAATAGATTATAACAACTGGGAAATAATGGGGGGTACTAGAGAACAACAATAGATTATCGCAAAAGCAAAGTAATGCAGATGATGGATAACTGCTGTTCTGATGAAAAGTATCAACCTGAAACGTTAACTCTGTTTCTTTCTCCATGGATGCTGCCTGACTTGCTGAGTATTTCCAGCATTTTCTGTTTTTATAATAGATTATAGCAACTAGGAAATAATAGGAGGAGTAACAGATAATAGATTATAGCAATTGGGAAATAAGGGAGGGTAATAATAGATTTTAGCAACTGGGAAATAACGGGGGAGTTTCTCATGGAAATATCCTTAATGGGTTCCTCCCTCATCCTCGGTGATTTCTACCTCCATCTCAATTCACTGCTCTCCTGTCGTCCTTTAGCGTCTCCCTCCATATAAACTCTCCTCCCCATATTTATGGAGACCTCCTTGACCCTGCCCATCTCACATGGCCTCTATTTCTGTTTTCTCAATTACAGACAATCGTGGGATCATAGACTCTTACAGCACAGAAGGAGCCCATTTGGCCCATCATGCCTGTGCCGGCTCTTTGAAAGAGCTATCCATTTAGTCCCACTCCCCTGCTCTTTCCCCATAGCTGTGCAATTTTTTCCCTTCAAGTATTTATCCAATTCCCTTTTGAAAGTTACTATTGAATCTGCTTCCATCACCCTTTCAGGCAGTGCATTCCAGATCATAATAACTCGCTTCGTAAAAAACATTCTCCTCATCTCACCTCTGGCTTTTTGACCAATTGCGTTAACTCTCTGTCCTCTGGTTATCAACCTTTCTGCCAGTGGAAACAGTTTCTCCTTATTTGTTCCTTGCATGATTTTGAATGCCTCTATTAAATCTCCCCTTAACCGTCTTTACTCTAAGGAGAATAATCCCAGCTTCTCTAGTCTCTCTATGTAACTGAAGTTCCTCATCCCTGGTACCATTCTAGTAAATCTCCTCTGCACCCTCTCCAAGGCCTTGACATCCTTCCTAAAGTGTGGTGCCCAGAATTAGACACAATACTCCAGCTGAGGCCTAATCAGTGATTTACAAAGGTTTACATAACTTTCTTGCTTTTGTACTCTATGCCTCTATTTGTAAAGCCAAAGATCCCATGTGCTTTTTTAACAGCCTTATCAACTTGTTCTGCCACCTTCAAAGATTTCTGTATGCAAACCCCCAGGTCTCTCTCATCACTTCTCTGTATCCCTCACCATTCATATCTCTTCCTGCTTCCAACCCCACTTCTGCGTCCGCCCCTGGTAAAAACCTCTCCCTCCTGGTACTTCTCGACCTCCCTGCAGCCTTTGACACGGTTGACAACACCATCTTCCTCCAACAGCCCTCCTCCATTGTCCAGCTAAGTGGGACTGCCCTCGCTTGGTTCCACTCTTACCTATCCAATTGTAGCTGGAAAATCTCCTGCAATTGCTTCTCTTCCTGCTCCCACACCGTTCCTCTGGAGTCCCAATACGATCTATCCTTGGGCCCCTCCTTTTCCTCATCTACATGCTGCCCCTTGGCGACATCCAAAGATATGACATCAGGTTCCATACGTATGCTTATGACACCCAGTTCTACCTCTCCACCACCTCTCTTGACCCCTCCACTGCCAGTGATGTCAGCTTGATAGTCCAACATCCAGTCCTGGGTGGCCCGCAATTTTCTGCAATGAAACAATGGGAAGACCAAAGCCATTGTCTTAGCCCCCCACAACTCTATTCCCTCACCACTGATTCCATCTCTCTCTCTGGCCACAGTCTTTGGCCTCACCTTTAAAATTCTCATCCTTATGTTCAAACTCCTTCATGACCACACCCTCCCTATCTCTAACATCCTCCAGCCCTACCCTAACTCCGCGTTCTTCCAACTCTGGCCTCTTATGCATCCTCCAGTCCCTTAATCCCACCATTGGTGGCTGTGCCGTCTAGGCCATAAGCTCTGGAATTCCCTTCCTAAACCTCTTCGCTTTTCTACCTCTCTGTCCTCTTTTAAATGCCTGCTTAAAACTTACCTCTTTGACCAGGCTTTTAGTCACCGCTCCTTATATCTTTTTCTTTGGCTCAGTGTCAATTCTTTGTCTGATTACGATTCTAGGAGATGTCTTGGCACTTTTTTCTACATTAAAGGCCTGTATATAAATACAAGTTGTTGTAATATAGTGTAAATACTAATTTGCCGGATTATGGTAACTGGCAAATAATAAGAGCAACAGAGAGTAGAAATAGTGATAGAATTAATGAAAGCAACTGGGAAATAACAAGGTAAGTGATAGATTAATAATAGATTAAATTGTAGCATCTGGCTAGGGGACAAACTAGTAACAGCAACAACTTCCATCTATATAGTAGCTTTAACATGAAAAACCGTCCCAAGGCAATTCAAAGAGGCATAAGGAAAAACGAAGACCGAGCCAAAGGAGAGATTAGCAGGGTTTACCAAAAGATTGCTCAAAGAATTGGGTTTTAAGGAGGGCCTTAAAGGAAGAGAGGGAAATGGCAAGGCAGAGATGCCTTGGGGGTGAATTCCGAAGCATGGGGCCTAAGCTTTGAAGGCACCATTGCCAATAGGCAGGCAAAGAGAAGGAAGATGCACAAGATGCCAGACTCAGAGAATTGGGGTGGGATGGGGGTGGGGGGGATCTTGTTGGGGCTGGAGGAGGTTACCATGGTAAGAAGTGGCAGTGAAGCCATGAAGATACTTAAAGACAAAGACAGCAATTTTAAATTTGATGCACTGGGGGACCAAGGGCCAATGTAGGTCTGCAAGGATGAGGGTGATGGGTAAACGTGATGGTGCAGGATAAGATGTAAGCAGCAGGATGGTGGAGGGGGAGGCCTGCAAGGAGAGCATTAGAGTAATTTAGCCTATAGATGACAAAGGCACGCATGAGGATTTCAGCAACAGATGGGCTGAGGTACAGGCAAAGATAGGCATTGTTATGGAGGTTGAAGTAAACAGTCTTTGTGATGGAAAGGATGTGGGGTTGGAAACTCAGCTCATAATGGAACAGGATGCTGAGGTTGCAAACAGTCTGGTTCAGCCTAAGACAGTAGCTAGAGAGGGGTTGGTGTGGGTGGTGAGGGAATGGAGTTTGTTGTGGGGGCTGAAGACAATGACTTCACTCTTTCCAATATAACAGTAATAGAATAAATTATAGCATCTAGTGACAACTAATAACATCCAGGATGAAGTATCTGATGGTCACCATCTTGTCCCACGCCCCTGTGCTGTATTCTTCTCTCAACCATCTGACTAGCACTGCCCCAATCCTCACACTGCCCTAATCCAGCCTCCTGTTTAATGCCTCTCTCCCACCACAAACTGTAGGGTTCCCAAACCTGATTCTTTGATAGCCTTCTGACTTCCTCCAAGGATTCAGCTCTCACCCCTGGCAGGCCCAGTTCTTGCTTCTCTCCCAGCCTAGGCAGATGTGTGCCCCAATCTCCAAAATGTTGCCGTTCCAAGCCCCATCTCCCCACTTAAGTTGCCAACCTCGGCTCCAGACCCCTCTTCATCCGCACGCCACTTCTTCAGTCTCAGGCAAGGGAGACATTGATAGAGAGACACCATTGAGCCAGCAAGGGAGGGAGATCTGTTACAGAGAGGAGAGAGAGATCCTTTTGTGGGTGTGGGGGGAGGAAGAGAGGCAGATGGTGCGGAAAAAATTTAAGGGAGGATTGGATGGATGCTTCTGGACTCAGCTCCGTGAACAATGCTGCAGAAAATGCATTTCTGCAATTCTGGTGGATTCCCCGGTCCCTTCTTCCCACCATTGGTGGCCATGCCTTCAGCAATCTAGGCCCTATGCTCTGGAACTCCTTACCTAAATCTCTCTGCTTCTCCACCTCCCTCTTCTCCTTTAAGCCCCTCCTTAAAATCCATCTCTTTGACTAAGCTTTTATGTACGCCTCCTAATATCTCCTTTGGCTCAGCATCCAAATTTTGGCTGATTACGCATCGGTGAAGTGCCCTGGGATGTTTTTCTATGTTAAAGGCGCTATATAAATGCAAGTTGTTACATTGTTGTTATGTTGATTCGGGAGCAGTTTGTAAACTTAATGCTGTCTTGTGTAACAGAATGTTACTGAATTGAGAAGATTTTAAATTAATTAAACTTGAATGACACTTGATTATTTGAAACCTTATCCTCTGCTTTTAAACTCGAAACAGATTTTTTTTTAGTGTTAATTTTTTATTCAGAAGGTCATTATTTTAATAACTTCCTGACACCAAAAAATTGCGAGGTACAGTAGTTCTGATTCTGGTGCAAATTCGGACCACATCTGAATGCACAGCATTAAGGTAAAGCAGATGGGCGAGTCTGACGGATATCCTGCTTGCAGCGAATGCTAAACAAAGGAAACAAAAAGTCAGCATTCATTCTGTAGTTGAACAATGAGAGGTTCTGGAGTTGCACAACACATTATAGCAACCTTGGTTTATTATTATAGCACTTCAGAATATGTAAGAACTATACCTTCAAGAATATTTGTTTTACAAGGTAAAATAGTTTGAAGATCCCATTTATTCTTGGCATTTTCTTCAATTTTCTTCTGAAGTTTGATACAGTTTAAATTTACCAGCTACAGGAAAAAGTATGCAGCTGTATTTCCTGTTACGTCAGGTGTAACGTGTTTTCCCCATAACTCCCAGTATGTCTCAGCGAGTGTAGTGAAAATGATTTTGCAATGATTACTAATCCAATATAACGTAGAGAATGGATTTCCTCTCCTCCTCTTGTTACAGAGGCGGCATTGCCCCCGAGTAGTTAGACCAAGTGAGAATTGACGGTGACTGCCCACAGGCTATTTGATTGCAGGCGAACTTCCAGCAGGGATCACGGGAGAGCGAGGAGGAGTGGGAACTCGGGGACAATTTTCCTCTCCCCAATGCAAACGTGCTGAAGTCAATTTTAACACCCCCACTGTTGCACAAGCCAGAGTGTGGATCAAACATGACTCAAATAAGTCAGCTAGTTACTGAATAAACTCACCAAGACATCACAGGGGCTCTGTTTTAACATGTTTATTGATTGCATTTGATTTTTAACAGATGTAACAATCGAGATGGTTGTTTTGTAGGCAACACAGCACTTTCAAAATAGCCACAAGCTGTTGAATGTACAACATTTATATAGGTTAAATTTGAAACATTTCTAATGCTGAATGTAAACTAGATATATTTCATATTTTCCAAATAAACCAAAATAACTTAATTTTTTCTAATTGTTTTCTCTTTCTCTCCTCCCCAGAAGATGCTAACCCTTCTGGGATACAAGTCAACACAGGGGCTAAAAAAGATTCTCGCCCTTATGCCAAGATAGATATTTTGGCTAATAGCATTTAGCATTTTACATTAGCAAAACCTTTATGGTTGCACACATTTAATAGCTCAGTCCTGAAGTAAATTCATGTTAGTAATAGGAGATGTGGGTTGTCCTAGAAATGACTAGTCAACGTGCAACCATTCCACTAAATAGGTCAGTTAGAATGAAATAAATTTTGGAATAGATTTCAGTGTATAACTTTGGGGAAATAAACTGCAGAGAGCCCCAATGTCTTAATGAGCAAATAGACCACCTGGTCTGCTGGTACGTCATGAAGGCTAGAAAGTACAGGTTTTATTCCCCTATCTGTACTGAGTTAACATCTCAACCAGGGCAACAGTCATGGTGGTACATTAGCCCTTGGCTCCTCTGGTAGTCGGGCAGAGTGTACTCAGTCTTTCGTACTATCAAGCAAAAGTTGCTGCTGCAAAAATACAGCATCAGACGGCTGTGATGCCTCCGCCACAGGCGAATAGCCAGCTGACCTAGGCTCAAGCGTGAAGGATGGACATTTAGGTGAAGTACTGGAGGAACGGCTGGAACTGTAGCCTCGCAAGAGTCATCACGATCAGAAGAAGAGGCTAGAAAATTAAGGAAGGTGAAAGAAAACCAAGCTAGAAGAGGAATATTTTAACTTTAAATATAATGATTCCATCATTCCTGCAGGCTGTGATCTTGGTTTATCGTCAAAACCTCTGGCCTTAATTTACCCCACTGCGAGAAAAAAAACTGTTCCATGAATAGAATCACTGTCCCTGTCATTTATTGAATTCTAATCCAGTTGTTGATTGTTTTAATTATCAGATGGTAGGTATAAAGAAATGGAAGAGCTGAAGTTTTATCCTTTGCACAGCCAGTTTACCATATCTGCTGTGGTCCCCCCCTCCTCCTGTTATCAAACATTGACAATAGAACCACTGTCTGACATTGGACACTAACTATTCATCTTGCAGATCATCTGTAAATAATTTCATTAACAAATAGCTTGCCGAGCTGAATTCATGTTTTGTCTTTTTTTAAACCCTTGATTGTCTGCAGACAGTTTTGATATTTTTTTTGCAGTCTGTATTTTCACTGCTCGACTGGCAACTCAGCCAGACGGGAGAGCTCAGACGTGGCATCTGGATGTTACTTAATCACTTCATATATCTACAACCTCTCAAAGTGTTTTGCCACAAAAATTCCCAGGCCCTGTTTATGGTATTTATTTAGTCCTCCAAATACTGTACACTACATTTGTGCTGCAACTTTTGAACTAATGTTATTTTTCATTTTACACATGAAAAAATTAATATTATTTCTGAAGACTTAATTAAAACTTAATATTCATTCACCTTATTGTTCATCAAAGCTAAGCTCTGCAGTATTTTAATGTAAAAATAGTTCTTTGAATGTTAATTGAAAACAGAGCTGAATTAAACACTTGTTTAACTTAAGCCACACTGTATGACGATTCAAATGATTTGAATCTAGGTTGAATTTGAATGGAGGAAATCACCATACACTATAGCCACTTTTGTACTGCCACTGATTTAGTTTAGATTCTGAGAGACTGACATCTGTGAGCCAGATCCTAGCATTTTCTCTTTTATACCTCTCTCCCTTTTCCAGTGGCAGACACATAGACCCAGTTTTCATGGGTCTATGAGTCTCTGTAACCTCCTCCAGCCATTCAACCCTCTGAGAACTCTGCATTCCTCCAATTCTGGCCTCTTGTGCATCCCCCAATTCCTTCGCCCCACCATTGGTGGCCTTGCCTTCAGCTGCATAGGCCCTAAGCTCTGGAATTTCCTCCCTAAACCTCAGCGCCTCTGCGCCTCTCCCCCCTCGTTTACGATTCTCCTTAAAACCTACCTCTTTGATCAAGCTTTTGGTCACCAGTCCTAAAGTCTCCTTCTTTGGCTTGGTGTCAATTTTTGTTTGATTACGCTCCTCTGAAGTGCCTTGGGATGTTTTACTGCATTAAAGGCGCTATATAAATGCATGTTGTTGTTGCCCTGGGAAAAGGAAGCTGGATTTAGCAGTGTAAACACTAAGGACTGGCTCATGGACACCAGTCCCTCATACTTTGATCTAAAATGGCATCAGTACACAAGCAACTTGTGACAGCAGCTCCAGATTGGAATTATGCCAGTTTCCTGTTACGTGTGAATAGCACTTTGCATATCGCTTTGCACTTAGTGCATGTGGGTTGTGGTGTTGTTTGTGTGTACAAGGCAATTATTAATCATGCACACTGTGACTTTCACAATGCGAGGCTCTGCCTCCCTGCTTTGTTTCTGTATGAGGTGTTTCAGATCAAATGGATAGCAGTTGGGATTAGTGTAACTGTGTCTTCAATCATTAATAGGATAGTCATGCTGCATATTTGTGTTGCTGAAAAGTGGTTTTGGCTTCACAATGACACAAAAAATGCAGTGTAATCAGAGCCAAACTGGACTGAGATGACCTTGAGGAGGTGCTGGCTGTGTCATTTCCTCAACTGCAAAATTTCCAAATTTAAATTTAAAGTTTAAAAAGTTTCCAGGCGGTCTGCTGGATCACCATTAAACTTATAGCGGGTTTTTAAAAATTCATTCTTGGTATATGGGTGTTGCTAGCAAGTCTGACATTTATTGCCCATCCCTAGCTGCCCTTGAGAAGGTGGTGGTAAGCTGCCTTCTTGGTCTGTTGCAGTACGTGTGTATGTTAATGTCCTCCAGTGGCCTAGTACATTGAATGATGTACATAGGTGCCAAAAGGTCCTGGCTTCGATTCATGTTCAGTTAGCTGATATTTGCCTGGGCACTACAGTTACCCTCAGCATCGCTGGGCGAGGGAGAAGAACTTGATCACTATCCAGGGACCACTGTGGAAAGTAGTGGATATCAGGTGAGGACAAGATTAGCCTCAGCTATGGTGCCGTCCACAGTTGATATGGTCATGGCCACTTCAGTAAGTTACTGCCGAACAGCCAGCACCCAAGGAACCAAATCCAGCAAGAATCACATCTTCAGCAGAGCTGGAGAATAGTGGTAGAGTAAAATAGAAAGGTGTCATCATGAAGTGTTTAGCCCATCGTTTGCCACGTATGGAAACCCAGTGCAAATCCAAAGGTACTTTTCACGAAAAATAATACCATGCAGAGGAGCCCATTTTTAAAATATATTTATAATTTGTGAAAATGTAGGAACAAATTCCACAGCCCTGTTGTTCCGCTGGAAGTATGTGTGGGGGGTTGGGGGGAGGAGAGGGGAGGGGTGGTGCTTTCGTCCGCTGCTGTGACTTGCCAATGATCCTTGGCACGGGGTCATTTGAATAATAGGTGTGGGCGCCTGTGCAGCACAACAGGGGCACTTGACTCATGGGGGCAGTGGAAATCGGAGCTGAGATCAGCACTGATGTGGAGATGCCGGTGATGGACTGGGGTGGACAAATGTAAAGAATCTTACAACACCAGGTTATAGTCCAACAGTTTTATTTGAAAATCACAAGCTTTCGGAGGCTTTCTCCTTCGTCAGGTGACGAAGGAGAAAGCCTCCGAAAGCTTGTGATTTTCAAATAAAACTGTTGGACTATAACCTGGTGTTGTGAGATCAGCACAGACAGTGGATTGACCCTGGAGCCTTTCTGGTCTGTGTGGCTCAGCTGCTGGCTGCATAAACTCCGGGCTACCAGGGGAGCTTGAGACCTGTCATTGACAGTGCCCTCTAAATTTCAACCCTTGATAACAGATGAGTCCCCTTGCGAAACAGTTTTAATTGATCTTTACTCTGCAATAGATAGTTGACTCCACAGGAAATCCACTCACCCTTTAAGTCACCCCGTGACTACACACCTCGCCCAGCCATCCCTCAAGCAGCAACACCAGAAAATCCACACTCAGCGATAAGACATCACAATTACCTGCCTTTCCTTTTCAGATGCTAACTGACCCGCTGCATATTTCCAGCATTTTCTGTTTATTTCAAATTGCCAACATTTGTGGGGTGGTTCTTTTCATCAGTAATAAAATATTACCATTTTTATTTCTACAGTTTTAATATTGAAAGCCAAGAACTCTGAAAACAGTTAAAATAAGCCATTGTAGAGTGAATAACACATTGTAAGATAATTAATTGGATCAGCGCCCCACTATGCCTGTGAGAGTTTATCTAGTGAGTAGCTGAGCCCAGTCAGACCTGGAAGATCACTGCTTCCTTCCCTGGTCTGTGCTAAACTAGCTAATCTCACTTATGATGTGGAGATGCCAGTGATGGACTGGGGTGGACAAATGTAAGCAATCTCACAACACCAGGTTATAGTCCACCAGGTTATAGGCAACAATGGGGATGTCAAAAATGGCCTCAGGCCCTGGGTTGATATGGAGAAAATCAGAGTTCTTGCTCCTATCCAGCAACCCTCCCCTACCTTTGGGAGCGTAAGCGCATCCCTGATTTTAATGGCTCCACCATTGGCGGCCGAGCCTTCAGCTGCCTAGGCCCTAAGCTCTGGAATTCTCTCCCTAAATCTCTCCGCCTCTCTATCTCTCTCTCCTCCTTTAAAACCCTCTTTAAAACCTACCTCTTTGACCGAGCTTTTCGTCACCTGTCCTCATATCTCCTTATGTGGCTCGGTGTCAAATTTTGCTTGATGACGCTCCTGTGAAGCGCCTTGGGACTTTTTACTACAATAAAGGCGCTATATAAATGCAAGTTGGCGTTGTTGTTATGTAAACAATTTTACAACACCAAGTTATAGTCCAGCAATTTTATTTTAAATTCACAAGCTTTCGGAGATTTTCTCCTTCCTCAGGCAAATGTTTCAAGATCTCCTTGAAGCCTACGCATTTATACATATTGAACAATAATAAATGGTGTTTACAGACTGCCCCTGCAACTGCCCGTTGCCAAGGCAATCACCGTGTTCAGACAGAGAGGTGTTACCTGCAGAACCTCCGAATACACATTCAATAAAAAAACAAACAGGGAAAAAAAACAGAGAAAAAAAAAACACAGAGAGAGGCAGAAACATCCGGAAGGCAGAGAGAGCCAGCAAATGACCCATTATATTAAAAACAGATAACATTTGTTCGCTGGTGGGGTAACGTGTAGCGTGACATGAACCCAAGATCCCGGTTGAGGCCGTCCTCATGGGTGCGGAACTTGGCTATCAATTTCTGCTCGACGATTTTGCGTTGTCGTGTGTCTCGAAGGCCGCCTTGGAGTACGCTTACCCGAAGGTCGGTGGATGAATGTCCATGACTGCTGAAGTGTTCCCCGACTGGGAGGGAACCCTCCTGTTTGGCGATTGTTGCGCGGTGTCCGTTCATCCGTTGTCGCAGCGTCTGCATGGTCTCGCCAATGTACCATGCTCTGGGGCATCCTTTCCTGCAACGTATGAGGTAGACAACGTTGGCTGAGTCACAGGAGTATGAACCATGCACCTGGTGGGTGGTGTCATCTCGTGTGATGGTGGTATCTGTGTCGATGATCTGGCATGTCTTGCAGAGGTTACCGTGGCAGGGTTGTGTGGCGTCGTGGACGCTGTTCTCTTGAAAGCTAGGTAGTTTGCTGCGAACGATGGTCTGTTTGAGGTTGGGTGGCTGTTTAAAGGCGAGTAGTGGAGGTGTGGGGATGGCCATAGCGAGGTGTTTGTCCTCATTGATGACATGTTGTTATGTGTTCATTGGGTGAGAGCAGCATTGGGCTTGGCAGAAATACCTCTCATAGCACAACAGCCTTCCTACAATCACTGTTAAGAATCATAAATTTGGACGGCACTGGAGGGCACTCGTGGAACCAAATCCCTACAAGGCTGAAGGAAAAGAAAGAAGAGAAAATTAGTCAGGAAAAATTTGATTTCTTCCAGATGAGATTCAGAAACCCAGAGAATTGCCCAATCTGTGGTTTAATGCAGAATTTCCTAACTTTCATTAAAAAAAAACCAGGATTTTAAATCAGCAACACTGGGGCCTCAAGTGTTAACTTGTCCTGGCCTAGACAGCTAAAGTACAGTGTACAGATGTTTATGTTATTGTTTGGAAAGCTCGGGTGGCTCTGCTCTTTCACGCCACACCTAAAAAAGGAATGTGTTTGTCGAGGGTATGACGAACATGATTACACTCGCGTCAGTCTGCAATCCTTCAGGCTCTTTTCGTCAAGAGGAAACGTATCATTGACTTCTCAGAACTTGCACTGTATGTACTGTCAGCTGACTGGCTGTAAAGTTAGGAGGTTCTGCTTACGTAGGCAGAAGGAAGTCCTTTGATCTGATTCCTACCAAACTCCAGCGGAACAGCCTGTACTTGGCAGCTCGCATAAGGAATGTTGAATGTTACTCTATTACTCTGACAGTATTTGAAGGTGACAGCAGCATTATTAGAGTTTTGCATCAAATCAGAACTAAAGTATTTTTCAAAGAAGCATCTTTGTGTGGCATAAGTCACCATAAATTTAAAAAAATCTTTTGCCACAGGTGTAAGCGTGTAATTTTGACATAGAACCTGAAGGTTTACTGAATCAGGCAACCCCAAGTATAATATGAGATATTTTTAACAGTTACCAAGAAACAAAATAGCAATAATTACGAGTGTGTTTTATTATTATATGATGCAACATTAATGAAATAGTCTCAAAACTTTAAACTTAAAATTATATACAAATATAATGGGGCCAAAATTCTACCTTGTCTCAGCCATTTCTGAGAGTGTCCTCTTTGGGCGACCTTCCCTCCACCCCACATAAGGCAAAGGGGGCTCTAAATTGGGGCACGTAGCGCCCATTTTTTAGGTGCTACACGGGCTCCCAAGGTCCCAAAATGACATCCGGAATTCGTGCGCACGCTTCTAGCGTGACGTGCGCGGACGCCATCTTGGTAAAGGCATTTGTGCACGCGCAGAAAACAAACGCCTGTACCATGTAAAGTAAGGAGAATATACGTTGGATCAGTGTGCAGCGTTGATTTAAAGGGATTTAAATTGGCACTCAACCCTCCAGCCAATGCACTGTCTTAACCACAAACAGCTGAACATGTCATGATGGCTTGGAGACCCCCCCACCCCCCACCAGTGCTATTTAAAGGGACCATGCAGGATTTACAGGTTAGTTGTTGGATTATTGATTCTGGCTGATGATGTACCTGTTTTTGGAGGTTTCCTATACTTGAATACTAGGACGAGGGGACATAGCCTAAAAGTTAGAGCCAGGATTTTCAGGAGTGAAGTTAGGAAATGCTTCTACACACAAAGGGTGGTAGACGTTTAGAACACTCTTCTGCAAACGGCAGTCGATGCTAGCTCAATTGTTAATTTTAAATCTGAGATTGATAGATTTTTGTTAACCAAGGGTACTAAGGGATATGGGGCTAAGGCAGGTATATGGAGTTAGGTCACAGATCAATCATGTTCTCATTGAATGGCGGAACAGGCTCGAGGGGCTAAATGCCGCTGCCATTTGTTGCCTCCTGTTATGCGCCACCTTCTCCTGCAAGAAAGCGAGACGTGTGTCGGCGAGTGTCCTGTAGGATGTTTGGGTGATGTGCCTGTCATGGTTGAATAGCTGCCAATGTGTGTGACCTTTGAGTTGTGAGTGTGCGGCTTGGAACAGTGGTAATATGTGAATGTGAGAGGAATTGATTGGAAAAGTTGAGTACTGATTGAAAGAGTTTGTTGGTCGATGGGTGATGGGGGGGATGTAGTGCGTGGAGCAGTGGAGACGGCTAGTGGTGCAGTTGGTGGGAGATGCCACTTGACAGTTGACTTCACTCACCTTGACCACTGTTGTCAAAGCATTGAATTTAGTCGTGCACTGCGATCTCCGCGCCCGGATTCAGGGCTAATCGAATTTAACCCCCAGGGTGTCTGATGGCGCAGAGCCAGAGGCAGGGACTCCCTAAATTGGGTGTTCCCATTCCTCAGGCTGGGAAGGGACATGGTGCATTAGTGGCGGCCTGTATGTTGAGTGAGTAGAGGCCTAGGCCTCCACAAGGACATATGTGAGCCCTACCAATGGGTTCAGACCAGGCAAGCAGCCTGGGTCCTGGAATTTTTTTAACTTTGTTAAGAAAAAAATGGGCAGATCAACCCCCGTTGCTCATGAAGCTGATAGGACCATTGGCGAGTTCGGGGCGGTGGGGGTGGGGAGAGGGCCTGGGAGTCCATGGGTGGATACCAGAATTCGGAGTTTCTGGCAAGTGCCAAGACCCGCCTGATCCATGCAAATGAGGTGCAGCAGGGTCAGCACTGGAAAGCACTGTTAGGCATGACTGCTGGGTTCAAAATCCTAGAAATTTTGAGGCAAATGTGTCTTTAAAAGATTTTTTGGCCATGGTAGCATCAAGTTTTGTTATCTGTCACACAATATTGTATTTATAGAACAAGTACATCACATCTACTAGTGATATAAATAGGATACTTGATGTCTGTTTTGGAGTTTATTTCCCTTGCAAAGAGACCTATACAATCTACTTTTAGTTTCATAGATTGTATGTGATAAATTTCATATTGCATAGCTGAACATTGGATGTTGTCCATTTACAATGCCTTGAGACTGTATGGCTGAACCTCTTATTCATGCCTTTGTTACCTCTAGACTCAACTATTCCAATGCTCCATAAACTTGATTTCATCTAAAACTCTGCTGCCCGGATCCTAACTCGTACCAAGTCCCGATTAACCATCACCCCAGTGCTCACTGAGCTACATTGGCTCCTGGTCCGGCAACACCTCGATTTTAAAATTCTCATCCTTGTTTTCAAATCCCTCCATGGCCTCATCCCTCCCTCTCTCTCTGTAGCCTCCTCCAGCCCTACAACCCCTCGAGATCTCTGCGCTCCTCCAATTCTGGCCTCTTGCGCATCCCCAGTTTTTATCGTTCCACCACTGGCAGCCGTGCTTTCAGCTGCTTAGGCCCTAAGCTCTGGAATTCCCTCCCTGAACCTCTCCACCTCTCATCCTTTCTCTCCTCCTTTAAGATGCACCTTAAAACCAAGCTTTTGACCACCTGTCCTGATATCTCCTTATGTGTCTTGGTGATAAATTTTGTTTGATAATGCTCCTGTGAAGTGCCTTGGGACATTTTACTATGTTAAAAGCACTATATAAATGCAAGTTGCTCTTACAGTAAAGCACATATCTCTCAACAAAAGCAAAATACTGCGGATGCTGGAGATCTGAAATGAAAACAGAAAATGCTGGAAACACTCAGCAGGTCAGGCAGCATCTGTGGAGAGAGAAACAGAATTAACATTTCAGGTCAATGACCTTGATATTTCAAGCTGGTCTTCAGAAAAAAACACTAACACAACTTGATTCTCAGTTGAAGCCTAGAAATTACTGTTTGCAATATTAATATTATTATACAAATGCTTAACCTATTCATCTGACTGTTGTTTTAATGGAGCCTTAAACTATTTAAAATAAATTCAGCTAATCACTCTTTTAAGACAGCGGACAGAGGTATGTCATACAATCATGTTCTAAGTGTTCGGATGCTCATGTTGCAAGCAATAATTTCTAGATTATAAAGTAATAGCTGGTCAGCATTAAGTTATAAAGCGGTGATTAAATTGAGTGCTTTTCTATGATTCATGAACAACAGCAGGATTCCAAGGTTGTGCCACTGCTACCTGTTTTATTTAATTTATATTTAGTGGACTTTTAGTGCTGATCAAGATAAGGATAAGATGTTTGAATAGAATTCAGTTCTTTCAAGATAGATGGGGATGGAAGAAAACGGTCAGGTAAAGTTGGTGACAAAATAAATAAATGGGAGAAATGAAAAGCCAAGAGAAAGACCAAAGAACAGATAACTGTATAATATAAGGAATTGGACAGAAATGCTATCAGACTGACAGTTAGCAACAGCACCTAACAGTGCAGATTGTGCACATGGCAGTCCATTCTCAGATATGAGGTTGTTACTGAAAAGAAGAAGTCAGGATAGAACATTATCCAATATATTACAAATCAGATCTACAGTGAGATACCTCAGGGTAGAAATTCTACCCAAGAAATTCTCCCGAGGGGGGACAGACTCTTCTTTTGCCCATTCCGCTCATGTCATACCAGCACTTTGGGGACTGCTGGGGGGAGTTTCTGGGCTACCTTGGGAATTGAGGCAGAAGTACACCTGATAGGGGATTTTATGAAGGATGTCAAGGCTTTGGAGAGGGTGCAGAGGAGATTTACTAGAATGGTACCATGGATGAGGAACTTCAGTCATGTGGAGAGAGTGGAGAAGCTGGGGTTGTTCTCCTTAGAGCAGAGAAGGTTAAGGAGAGAATAAATACAGGTGTTTAAAATTATGAAGGGCTTTGATAAAGTAAATAAGGAAAAATTGTTTCCACTGGCAGGAGGGTCAGTAACCAGAGGAAACAGATTTAAGGTAATTGGCAAAAGAACCAGAGAGGAGACGAGGTGAATTTTATTTTGCGCAGCAAGTTGTTATGATCTGGAGTGCACTGCCTGAAAGGGTGGTGGAGGCAGATTCAGTCGTATCTTTCAAAAGAGAATTCGAAATATACTTGAAAGGGAAACATTTGCAGGGCTATTGGAAAAGAGCAGGGGAGTGGGACTGATTGGATAACCCTTTCAAAGAGCCGGCACAGGCAAGATGGGCCGAATGGCCTCCTTCGTGCTGTATGATTCTATGCTTGTATGATAGGCCCAGCTACGTCGGCTGGGAGAAGGTGCACATCCCATTCCGGGTCTAATGAAGGCCCCAGTGGTGCACAGTGTAATGCTAATCAATCCCAATGGGATTGACTACTGTTGCTGTGTGGCCCTGCTGAGGAGAACATGGAAAGGAAATTATCCTCACCTTTTTCTGCAGCCCGATCTGGGCCTCTGGCTCCCCCTCTTGGAAAGGCAGGGTATAGCTCCGAGTTCCACTGCCTCCATGAGTCAGGTGACCCTATTGTGCCACTACAGGTGCCTGTTCCTATTATTCAAATGACCTGTCCCTGGGATTTGGGATGGGCACTGAACGTTCCGACCCATCGCATTTCTGGTGGTGCAACGGTACCACAGGGTTTTCCCTTTCCCAAATATTGTGCATTAATCCCAACCTCAGAAGTCGGCCCTCTATTACAACATTGTGTGAATTTTATTTACTCAGACACCAGCTAACTTTTACGTAGGCTGATTTTCCTTAGACCCTCCGCCCCTCCCCCCCGCCACACAGTTGCTTGATAGATGCAGTGTACCAGAGGTGTGCTGCGGCCATGAAGGGAGGAGTCAACCAACACTTCCTGGCTTGAACCATTTGTGTGGCCTGGGCATCTTCCTGACATAGCTCCTGACCCCTAGCAGGGCTTTGCACTTGGATTGGAGCTTGGAGAAACAGGAGAGCAGCAGCCAAAAGGGCCAAGGCCTGTGGATCATCTGAGAGTGGGGGGAACACCTTAAAAACTTGCCTCCTTTTGTTTCTTCGGGTCTGTCTCTGGAGCCCCACAGACCCCGTGTGCAGTAAATGTGGAATAGGTTGACAGGCAATGCTTTGTCCCGTACGTACATAGGATATTGATCTGCACATGTTCCTTAAAGTATGCCATTTTCTTCTGCCTCTGTTTCCAGCTCCTGCAAGTATTGGGTTTGGCTGCCACCTCCTACCAGGTATGGTGCACTGCCATCTTGTGGGAGGGTGCCCTCAAGTGCGAAATGCCCACCTCATTCAGCACCATGTCCACTTTTTAGCCATCAAACAGGGCTGCTCTGCCATTTTGAGCACGGGCATCCAGCTAGGGGTTGTCTTCCCCTGCTTTTTGCCTGTCATCTCTTTTCCCCCACATAGTCTTTCAGCCTTTTAAAAGATTAAAACAATTTTTGATTGCATATATGGCCACCTGCCCTGAGTGGCCACAACTCTTTAAACTTTCCAATGGTTTTTCGTTTGCCAACTTTCTCCTCTTTTCTCGCCTTGATCGTGAACTGAATGTTTTGGCTTCTTGCCGGGGAACGATTCCTTCCGCCGTTGATTTCCCCCTGGTATCTCACCAAGAGATCATTCTTGACACATGGGTTTGACACTGAGTGTTGGCAGGATATTCGCAATCAAGCCCATTCCTGTTCTCATCCAACCTACTTTAATTTTAAGATTGCAGGAATTCTGTCTAAACAAGGAGCCTTGAGAACAATTCTAGCACCTGAGATCAGTTACCTTAGCACAGACCAGGAATCTGTCCTGAGGCCTTCTGGCTTGTATGACTCAGTTTCACGATAGATAGTGGTCCCAAAACTGCGCAGATGATCTGCTGGATTCCCCTCGTGAGTCCAGCAGGAGTCTGCCAGAATGGCCGCAAATTCGACTGCGGCCTGGATACGCCAGGTCCTGGGCCTTGCACTGCAGCTTCTGGGATGGCCACATGGCCATTACCCTCTGCCTGCCCCTATTAAGCCATCGATGTAAGAGGACATGAACTCCGTAAATCATTAGTTCCCACTCCTAGGCCTTCAGTCAAAACCTGACGTATGATTGATGCAGCTACATCTGATTTCACCAGGCATACTTGTCCAATCCCGGTGGAAATGGGGTCAGTCTGGGGCTCCAGGCTGTGGTCGGGGCCTGGGCGCTTGAAGATCAAAGACCAAAAAATTGGAAGGGGTGGGAGATTGGTGATTGAAGCACCCCCCTTTCTATGCAGGCAATGGGGAACCCTGATTACTCTTCCAGGGCGGACTGCCAAACTATTGAAGGCTCACTCACGGAGGCCCCACCCTTTGACCTTGTGAACTTCAGCGAGGTCAGTGGCAGGCGTGAACCTGGTGTAACTGGCGGGATTGAGCCCCAGTGGAATGTCTAGGTCACTGCACTTACTGAGAGGTCCCTACCAGAAATATTTTGCAGTATATTATACAAACAAGTACATGCCAAATTATAGGAAGCTAAAATTCAATAAGCTTCTCAAAAGAATGACTCTTGTCAAAGGAATTGAGGAGCCTCCATTTAATTCTCATTATAAGGAAAACCAGATGCCTCAATTCCTTGTGGACCTGATTGTGTTGATTGCTTTCTGACTGAGACAGTATAACATCTGGCTGCTGTGGTACTGAGCCTTGCAGGTCAGAATGTCCCAGCTTCCATGGCTAGTCTGTGCTGATCTCAGCCACAGCAGCATTTGGTTTTAGTGCTTCTGAGCTAGGAAAGGAAAAAGAAAATCAGACCAGTGCCATTCCTGACCACTATCCATTGACCCTTGCTGGAAAATGGACAAGTGTGGACATCAGATGAGCTACAGTGCTTTTTGTGATTGAATAACTTACCAACACAGAGGGAGCAATTTAACCTGAAGTCAATGGAAAGTAATATTGAGCGAGGTGTAAAACCAGCGTTGCTTCCGATCCCATGGGTTTCTTGCTGGGCGGGTTAGGTTAAAATGACCCCGTACTGTCTAGACTCACATCATGATTGGCCACTGGATTAAGGGAATGCAGGTCTGCCACTTTCCTTAGAACTTTATCCCAGCAAGAGATGAGAGATGAAAACTGTTAAGAAAATGCACCAACTTTTACATTCAGTGAAACTCTTATAGCTCTGAAAAAAAATCTTTGAACATGTCGGAGTGTTTTTCTGTTCACGAGGTCAGTGCCTGCATTCTCAAACTTTCTTATATTTGGCAAACCCACAACCAAAACAAGAATTGGAAGCCTCGCACAGCCAGCATTACAGGAAATAGCATTTAGATATGATTTCTGATAACTTCGGGTTCAGCCTACAGAGCCATACAAAATGAGAGCTGAATTTTTCTAACTCTCCCACTCATACTAACACAGACCAAAGCGCTGTGCTAAACAGGAAACAGCTTTTGTTTTCCCTTTGCATTGCCATATTTTAGGATATCAATCATTCATTTCCAACAAAATTGTTTCAGGAAACAGAGGGTTATTTTCTACCTTAATTCACATCATTTTGCTGAAAGTTCGGTGCTGAGTGTTCAACTTTCCTGGGAATTGGTTTCAGTAATTTTAACAGTGTACACTTAGCAAAGCATTGCATCCGTTTTTTTTTCTCAACAACTCATTCACGCTGCCAAATTCATATCTTCAAAAGCCTCAGTGCTGCTCTCAAGCATATGTCCAGCTGGTGATATAAATGGGGCTTTGTGAGGACATGTGTTCCAGTGAGCATTAGACCTAAACCAAATCTAGACAAATGGTTTTAAAATTATACAGTAACATCCATTAATGTCAAGGGAAACTGCATATTACTGGACAAATAAGAATTCACATTCCAATATTGGTACGTGTGTTTTTTATTTATATTGCATTGCAAAACTGTTTCAACATCTAATTTTAACTTGCTGTGTTTTCAAACATAGTTTTAAAAAGTTCTCAAGAAGCAGCACACTGCACACTGCAATGCAAATTGTGATTTTACTACAAACAAGGTAAAAGGAGACACTGAATAACAGATAGCTATTCAATTGTTGGGGTCTCCACAATTGAGGTTCTCCTTAACTGCTATCCAGACGTAGCCTTTTGGAAGGTCACAGGATGGCAATCAGGAGTGACAACCCTAACTGGTTTTTCCTTCCCAGCGTGGAGGCACTGAAGCCCACTGCCACTGCCTTGGCTTTGTATGTGCTTGCTAAACAGCAGTTGACAGGCAATGAAAGAACTTGCATTTACATAACGCCTTTCATGACCACCAGGATGTCCGAAAGCGTTTCATAGCTAATTAATTACTTTTTGAAGTGTAGTCACTGTTGTAGCATAGGGAAAATTGCAGCCAATTTGCGCACAGCAAGGTCCCACAAACAGCAGTGAGATAAATGACCAATGAAACTGCTTTGGTATTGTTGAATGTGGGACCAACTAAGGCAATGACTATATGTGGACAGAGCTGGACTTTCCCAACACTGTGGTTGAAACTGTGGACATCCTCAACGAAACCCTACAAACATTTCACCAAGAAGCATCTAGCTTTGGTCTTCAGATCAGCTGGAACAAGATGCAAGTGCAATCGCTAGGATGCAATATTATTCTAACTACCTTCATAATCGATGATGATCCATCCAAGGTAGTGTAATCAGTGACAACATTTACTTAGGTAGCATGATTTCCTCCAATATGGACTGTTTTCCTTACTGTCGTAGGCACATTATACTTATGTAGAATTTACAGCACAGAAACAGGCCATTCGGCCCATCTTCTCCATGCCGGTGTTTATGCTCCACACGAGCCTCCTCCCACCCCTCTTCATGTAATCCTATCTGCCTATCCTTCTATTCATTTCTCCCGCGTGTGGTTATCTAGCTTCCCCTTCTAGATTGCTTTGCACATTACTAAAGATTAAACCTCAGGACAAAACCTTAAATGAGACTACGCAATCTGATTAATCAACCACTGCTGTCCTGGTTGGTTGACCATTACCAACTCCCCTGGGATGGAAACTTCATGCGCCACCCTGAGTTTGACCCTGCCAGAGCATTCATTATCAAACAACCATCAACATGGCAGAGGCCATGAGGCAGACCCAGAACAAGATGGGATGACATCATAAAAGTGCTCCTCAACAGCATGGGCCTGACTGCCAATGAGGCTCTAGTGAGAACCCTGAACTGTGACGGTTGGAAGAAGCTGGTAGCGGCAGCTTCCTCTTATGGAGAAACCCGAAGACTGAAAGGGCAGATGGGACTTCGATTTAACATCTCATCTGAAAGATGGCACCTCCAACAGTGCAGCACTCCCTCAGTACTGCACTGGAGTGTCAGCTGAGATTACGTATTCAAGTCCAGGGCTTAAGCCCACAAACTTCTGACTCAGAATGTTACCACTGAGCCAAGGCTGACACCTTGACATTTACTCAGTATTTACTTGATTCACCTTGTGGTTGGGATCAGATCAGCCATGATCTTATTGAATGGCGGAGCAGGCTCGAGGGGCCGATTGGCCTACTCCTGCTCCTATTTCTTATGTTCTTATATGGCTTGGTGTCAAATTTTGTTTGATGACGCTCCTTTAGTACGTTAAAGGCGCTATATAAATGCAAATTGTTGTTGTTGTAAACAGCTTCCCACATTCTGCCTGTCATAATCTATCCCATCTACCTTCTCTTTCTTTCCTTGCATCCACACTGTAGGATGCATCCCATCCTAGCTTACTATTCATTCCCAGTGCCGTTGCAATTGAAAGTGATTTTTATTTTTGTGCAAGCACCTGATTTGTTCTCTCACAAGCAAAAACAGAAAATACTGGAAACACTCGGTGGCTCGGACACCATCTATGAAGAGTTAATGTTTTGGACGTAGACCCCCTCGTCAAAACCGCAAGCAGCAGCCTCTGATGTACAAAGTGTGCGTGGACGTGTGACAAAAGCGAAAATACAAACCTGCACCACTGGAGCAGTCTTGCTGAGAATGAACAATTCATCAAACAGGATAATTCCACGCAATTCTCCCCCAATCCCCCGGCTGATATAGAAGTCAGACTGCTGGGTGTCAATATAAACAAGACACGATGGTGCCTAATTTTCAAGTGTTTGGTGGAACTTGCCTCCAGATAACAAATGAAGCAATAAAACAGCTATTGCATTCTGTCAAACGCCTCTGACTGATCTTTGATATTGTGTATTAGGAGCCATCTGAAACATCGACTGCTCCACACCAGTATATCATTTACAGCTCTCTAGTGAGTAGTCTGAAAAGTACCTTTGTTTCTGTACTGCTTTTTACAGCGGAATACCTTAAATGGAAACTGATAAGAAAATCATCCGAGGAAGGAGAAAATCTCCGAAAGCTTGTGAATTTAAAATAAAATTGCTGGACTATAACTTGGTGTTGTAAAATTGTTTACAATTGTCAACCCCAGTCCATCACCGGCATCTCCACATCAAGAAAATCATCAGCATTGGTGTAAATATCCCAAGGTGCAATTTGTCTTGATTCAAATTGTTAATTTTCCTAATGATTTTGCGCATGGCCATTTAATGCTGTTGGGGTTTACTGAGCTACCACCTGCTAAGAAACATTTAAACATTTTAAGATGAAACGCTTCTGAAATAATGACATTTCACATGCTTCAAAGAGCTCCAAGGAGCACCCGGTTGTCTTATTCTGTCCTTTTGAAATGAAGAAGGGTTAAGGCCATTAAGTAATTGACACTGACGTAGTTAAATGAAACGCCTTGATCTCCTACAGCTTTAGACAATTTGATTTGATTTACGTATTGATTCAGCGACTGTTCCAGTGAATCAATGAGCAACATTTGAATTTTCTCAAAGTGAAATGTAGCCATTTTCAATATGTATATTGATGTATATAAGAAAAGCACAATTTCAAAAGAACAACGATGAATGGGAGACATGAAGATTGGGATAGATTTTGACATTGTGCGATGGTGTAAAATGGGTGATAGCGAATCAGCAGCCCATTTTACATCTGTCCCGATTTTTATTTCCATCGACTTCGCTTTCATTGGGGGGTTAAAGTGGCACGCGCGTTCCGATGACATCATTGGGACACAATTTTATCATTGAAAGCAGGCCCCTGCTCCTCTGAATTCAGGCAAGTTAAAATGGTGGGGGGTGGGAACACGTTGGGAAAAAGGTGCAAATCGCGCCCCGCCCCCAGCCATCTTAACCGCCCGCCATCTTAACCTCTCGCCAACACCATTCCCACCGCACCCTTCGTATCTGTAGATGGAATCAGAGGGAGAGTATTCAATTAGCACGGGCCCAGTGTACACCTGTGGCACATGTGACATCTGTTAATTGCCTGCCAGCCCATTCAGGCCAGAAACTCCTTCACCTGCTGTTCAGCCCAATCGCCCCCCCCCCCAACCCCTACCTGGGAAACTCTTGCCAGCCCCCTTTGGCTCCCTTACAAATGGGGGTCAATAATAAAAACTTTTTTCGAATTGACCTTTTCTTTGGTAGTCCAGGCTGCATCCCTGGCCTGGACACCCCCAGTGGGGTCAGCTTGTGCAATTTAGGAGGCCGGTACACCTCAACTCACTGAGATTACTGGCCTCCAGACTTGTACCAGATCCCACAAAGGACAGGAGAATGGGAGATCCAAGCGTAGGGAGACCCCATCCCCATCCCATCCACTACGATGTGAGGAACCATGTTCGGGACTGATGGAGGTTCTGGAAACTACCAGGAAAGGCCAGGACCTTGTGTATCTTTGTTCTGGCCAATTTCTCGGAACTTCAGCTGCACTTCCACTGGAGTTACAATGAGAGTACAACATAAGGTTGACATATTTTCGAGGATTGGTCTTTTTTACGATGGGGGTTAGTTTTGAGCTGACGCTTTGGACCAATGGCTAAATTTTGGACCGAGGGCTTGGGTCTGGGCTGAGGCTTAGGGCTTGGACTCAGGGTTAGGGTTTGGATTTAGGGCTAGAGTTTGGCTGAGTGGTTAGGCTTGGGCTGACATTTATGGAGGTTCAGGAGACCTTATTGCCTACCATTTCAGAGCAGAGTTAAAGATAAACAAGTGGGCGAGGTGTTATTACCCATTCTTACCATATTCCATTTTAATAGCTGGTGGTGAGGGAAAAGTACAGGTGTAAGTGGCCATTTTTCTGGAGGTGAGAGAAAGTTATGTTGTTGAAGGATCAGATGTGGGGTTGGAAACTCAGCTTAGGTCAAGCAGGAAGCCAAGGTTCCACAATTCTGATTTTAGTATGAGATGGCAGTCAAGACAGTTGATAGAGCTGAGGCCAGGGCATACAAAAGCTTGAACAATTTGTTTCAAAATTGTGATTCTCTTCTTCATTTTCTTGACAACAGACTGGTGGTACAGGAAGGTCTAGGTGGGCAGAGCCCTTAGTTAGCCATATATACGGACACAGTAATTATATTTGTTCCCTCTTTAAATAGTGTGATGGTATCATAGTATCATAGTATGGTACAACACAGGAGGAGGCCATTCAGCCCATCATGCCTGTGCCGGCTCTTTGAAAGAGCTATCCAATTATTCCCATTCCCCTGCTCTTTCCCCATAACTCTGTATAGTATATATCACTTTATATCTATATATATTGATATAGATCTGTTTATATTTGTATATATCAATATATATCAGTATACATCTGTATATCTCAGTATATATCTGTATATATCAGTACATATCAGCATATATCTGTATATATCAGTATACATCTGTATGTATCTAAATATCAGCATATATCTGTGTTTATCAGCATATATCTGTATATATCAGCATATATCTGTATATATCAGTATATATCAGTGCTGACTCAGTTATGTACAGCATTGTCTCCAAAGCTGGGGGGCAGGGACGGGGGCGGTGGCATCAGCAGCAGCATCGTAAAGTTAATGTACTATTAGTCACCATGGCATCCTGTGAAAGTAACACAATGACGTTACTGTGCAGTGCTGAAGCCTCTTGATGCAAATTGGGCCATTACTTCTGAGCGTTGGCCAAACAAAGTGATTCTAGTTGCTTTTATCATCTGTCTTGCCACTGTGCAGCCGACAGCACCTGAAAGCTTTGGATATTTTTACACAGGTGGGCTAGGAGGCTTTTTCTCTAACTGGCAGTGGTCTTCTTCGAACCAGTGAATGTGCTGCTTTGGTGCCAGTAACGCATTCGCTGCCAATGACGCCATCGTGTACGTGCATGATGGTCTCCAACTGTACTTTGTACATGTGCACTGACCAAATAACCTGGCCAGACTGTGTGTGCACAAGATAGTGAGACCACAGACCACAGATGCAGCTGGTCTTACAAGAAGATCGGTTGCAAACTCCACAAGTAAATGCTGGAGAGCGGTGCACAGAGACTGCTTTCCCAAGGCCCTAGCTGCATACAAACATACAAAAATGACGGGCAGGAAAAGACCAAATGGTCCATCAAGCTCGCCCGATACTCATGATGGTCAGAGCATCCTGGCTAGACATTTCCAACCCTACGCCCTCACCGCAGCCATGTAAGAGAGGGAAAAAAAAGCAGAGACAAACCCAGAGCCAAGAAGGGAAAAAATACTCTGGAAAATTCCCCTCCGACCCCCTCAGGCAATCGAAACCAGTCCAGGAGATCACATGGGCCATGCATTTTCTGTTAATCCACTTACCTTCTACGTAGTGCGATCTCTGCCCCAGTCCAGTTCCCTCTCGAAGGTATGCAGAGAGTCAGCACCCACCACACCAGCCGGCAACACATTCCAGAAGCTCACTACTCTCTGTCTAATCCTACTCTTGCGTAGTTTTAACATAAAACCAAATTTGAGTTTTCTTCCTCTCTTCTCTTCGAACAACAACAACAACAACAACAGCTCGCAATTATAACAAAGTTGTATTCATTACATAACTGCAAACCTTAAAACATCCACAAAAAATGCCTGAATGCGGTAATATTACTAAAGCAATGAATATAACATTAGTAACAACAACAACTCACATTTATAAAACGTCTTTAACATAGTAAAATGTCGCAGGGCGCTTCACAGGAGCAATTATCAAAAAAAAATTTGACATTGAGCCACATAAAGAGATATTAGGACATGTCAAAGAGGTAGGTTTTAAGAAGCGTCTTAAAGGAGGAGGGAGAGGTAGAGAGGCTATGGAGGGAAATCCAGAGCTTAGGGCCTAGGCAGCTGGAGGCACAGCCACCAATGGTGGAGCGATTAAAATCGGGGGTGTGCAAGAGGCAAGAATCGGAGGAGCGCAGAGATCTTGGAGGGTTGATGCGCTGGAGGAGGTTACAGAGATAGGGAGGGGTGAGGCCACGGAGGGATTTGAAAACAAGGATGAGAATTTTAAAATTTAATGCACCAGGCACCCTCCAGTACCTTGTCCTAGTGGTTTTGTTCCTGCGTGAGTCTCGATGGTGATTGTCAACAGGCTAAATAAAAAGCCAAAAAAAAACTTTAAATGCTGGGAATCTGAAAAAAAAGCAAAAAAAATGCTGGAAATACACAGCACATCAGTCAAGATATGTGGAGAGAAGAGACTGGTTAATGTTTCGAGTGTAAGCCTTCATCGGAACTGGAAAAATGAAAAATGAACAAGCATTCAAATAGAATCAGAACAAAGGGCAGCCGACAGCAATAAAAATCACAGACTGGAGAGGAATTATGGATGGAATAACCCGTAACCTATCTAAACGTGAAACAGGAGATGATTATCTGCTGTGATAATCTTTATGTTAGATGATAGGAAGAATCATAAAAGAAATGAAAGATGTAAGAGAAACAGCAAACATAGTGCCTTGGGATCCTTTACATCCACCTGAGAGGGCAGAGAAAGCCTTGGTTTAATGTCTCATTCTGAAAGACGGCACAGTGCAGCGCTCCCTCAGTGCTACACTGGAGTGTCAACCTAGATTTTGTGCTCAAGGGGGTCTGGAGTGAGACTGTGAACCCACAACCTCTAGGCTCAGAGGTGAGAGCGCTACCACTGAGCCATATCTGACATCTAGTTATTAGGATGGCTTGCCTCTTTCAATGTTCTGACATTTGATTGCTTTAGGTTTATCAGTATTGGTTGTGAATGTTTAACCTCTTGCAATTTGGTCTCTTCCCTTTTCACTTATCGCACTTACCCCAAAACTAGGACTTCTGTGATTTGGCGCTGGGAGTGCAGTGCAGCTTGGTGCAGTGTGGTGGGAGTGCGGTGCGGTGCGGTGGGAGTGCGGTGCGGTGCGGTGGGAGTGCGGTGCGGTGCGGTGGGAGTGCGGTGCGGTGCGGTGGGAGTGCGGTGCGGTGCGGTGGGAGTGCGGTGGGAGTGCGGTGCGGTGGGAGTGCGGTGAGAGTGCGGTGGGAGTGCGGTGGGAGTGCGGTGCGGTGCGGTGGGAGTGCGGTGTGGTGGGAGTGTGGTGCGATGCGGTGAGGTGGGATTGTGTTGTGGTGCGGTTCGGTGGGATTGCAGTGCGGTGCGCTGGGAGTGCGGTGCGATGCGCTGGGAGTGCAGTGCGGTGCGCTGGGAGTGCGGTGCGGTGCGGTGGGAGTGCGGTGCGGTGCGGTGGGAGTGCGGTGCGGTGCGCTGGGAGTGCGGTGCGGTGCGGTGGGAGTGCGGTGCGGTGCGCTGGGAGTGCGGTGCGGTGCGGTGGGAGTGCGGTGCGGTGCGGTGGGAGTGCGGTGCGGTGGGAGTGCGGTTCGGTGCGGTGCGCTGGGAGTGTGGTGCGGTGCGCTGGGAGTGTGATGAGGTGCCGTGCGGTGCGCTGGGAGTGCGGTGTGATGTGGTGCGCTGGGAATGCGGTGCCGTGCGGTGCGCTGGGAGTGCGGTGTCGTGCGGTGCGCTGGGAATGCGGTGTGATGCGGTGTGCTGGGAATGCGGTGTGATGCGGTGTGATGCGGTGTGCTGGGAATGCGGTGTGATGCGGTGTGATGCGGTGTGCTGGGAATGCGGTGTGATGCGGTGTGATGCGGTGCGCTGGGAATGCGGTGCCGTGCGGTGCGCTGGGAGTGTAATGAGGTGTCGTGCGGTGCGCTGGGAATGCGGTGCCGTGCGGTGCGCTGGGAATGAGGTGTCGTGCGGTGCGCTGGGAATGCGGTGTGATGCGGTGCGCTGGGAGTGCGGTGCCGTGCAGTGCGCTGGGAATGCGGTGCCGTGCGGTGCGCTGGGAGTGCGGTGCCGTGCGGTGCGCTGGGAGTGCGGTGCCGTGCGGTGCGCTGGGAATGCGGTGTGATGCGGTGCGCTGGGAGTGCGGTGTCGTGCGGTGCGCTGGGAATGCGGTGCCGTGCGGTGCGCTGGGAGTGTAATGAGGTGCGGTGCGGTGCGCTGGGAGTGTAATGAGGTGCGGTGCGGTGCGCTGGGAGTGTAATGAGGTGCGGTGCGGTGCGCTGGGAGTGCGGTGCCGTGCGGTGCGCTGGGAATGCGGTGCCGTGCGGTGCGCTGGGAGTGTAATGAGGTGCGGTGCGGTGCGCTGGGAGTGCGGTGCCGTGCGGTGCGCTGGGAATGCGGTGTCGTGCGGTGCGCTGGGAATGCGGTGCCGTGCGGTGCGCTGGGAGTGTAATGAGGTGCGGTGCGGTGCGCTGGGAGTGTAATGAGGTGCGGTGCGGTGCGCTGGGAGTGCGGTGCCGTGCCGTGCGCTGGGAGTGCGGTGCCGTGCGGTGCGCTGGGAGTGCGGTGCGGTGTGCTGGGAATGCGGTGTGATGCGGTGTGATGCGGTGCGCTGGGAATGCGGTGTGATGCGGTGTGATGCGGTGAGCTGGGAATGCGGTGTGATGCGGTGTGATGCGGTGCGCTGGGAATGCGGTGTGATGCGGTGTGATGCGGTGTGCTGGGAATGCGGTGTGATGCGGTGTGATGCGGTGTGCTGGGAATGCGGTGTGATGCGGTGTGCTGGGAATGCGGTGTGATGCGGTGTGATGCGGTGTGCTGGGAATGCGGTGTGATGCGGTGTGATGCGGTGTGCTGGGAATGCGGTGTGATGCGGTGTGATGCGGTGTGCTGGGAATGCGGTGTGATGCGGTGTGATGCGGTGTGCTGGGAATGCGGTGTGATGCGGTGTGATGCGGTGTGCTGGGAATGCGGTGTGATGCGGTGTGATGCGGTGTGCTGGGAATGCGGTGTGATGCGGTGCGCTGGGAATGCGGTGTGATGCGGTGCGCTGGGAATGCGGTGTGATGCGGTGTGATGCGGTGCGCTGGGAATGCGGTGTGATGCGGTGTGATGCGGTGTGCTGGGAATGCGGTGTGATGCGGTGTGATGCGGTGTGCTGGGAATGCGGTGTGATGCGGTGTGATGCGGTGTGCTGGGAATGCGGTGTGATGCGGTGTGATGCGGTGTGCTGGGAATGCGGTGTGATGCGGTGTGATGCGGTGTGCTGGGAATGCGGTGTGATGCGGTGTGATGCGGTGTGCTGGGAATGCGGTGTGATGCGGTGTGATGCGGTGTGCTGGGAATGCGGTGCCGTGCGGTGCGCTGGGAGTGTAATGAGGTGTCGTGTGGTGCGCTGGGAATGCGGTGTGATGCGGTGCGCTGGGAATGCGGTGCCGTGCGGTGCGCTGGGAATGCGGTGCCGTGCGGTGCGCTGGGAGTGCGATGTGATCTGGTGCGCTGGGAATGAGGTGTCGTGCGGTGCGCTGGGAATGCGGTGTGATGCGGTGCGCTGGGAGTGCGGTGCCGTGCGGTGCGCTGGGAATGCGGTGCCGTGCGGTGCGCTGGGAGTGCGGTGCCGTGCGGTGCGCTGGGAGTGCGGTGCCGTGCGGTGCGCTGGGAGTGCGGTGTGATGCGGTGCGCTGGGAATGCGGTGTCGTGCGGTGCGCTGGGAGTGTAATGAGGTGCGGTGCGGTGCGCTGGGCGTGCGGTGCCGTGCGGTGCGCTGGGAGTGCGGTGTGCTGGGAGTGCGGTGCGGTGTGCTGGGAGTGCCGTGCGGTGCGGTGGGAGTGCGGTGCCGTGCGGTGTGCTGGGAGTGCGGTGCGGTGTGCTGGGAGTGCCGTGCGGTGCGGTGGGAGTGCGGTGCGGTGTGCTGGGAGTGCGGTGCGCTGGGAGTGCGGTGCGGTGCGCTGGGAGTGCGGTGCCGTGCGGTGCGCTGGGAGTGCGGTGTGCTGGGAGTGCGGTGCGGTGTGCTGGGAGTGCGGTGTGATGCGGTGTGATGCGGTGTGCTGGGAATGCGGTGTGATGCGGTGTGATGCGGTGTGCTGGGAATGCGGTGTGATGCGGTGTGATGCGGTGTGCTGGGAATGCGGTGCCGTGCGGTGCGCTGGGAGTGTAATGAGGTGTCGTGCGGTGCGCTGGGAATGCGGTGCCGTGCGGTGCGCTGGGAATGAGGTGTCGTGCGGTGCGCTGGGAATGCGGTGTGATGCGGTGCGCTGGGAGTGCGGTGCCGTGCGGTGCGCTGGGAATGCGGTGCCGTGCGGTGCGCTGGGAGTGCGGTGCCGTGCGGTGCGCTGGGAGTGCGGTGCCGTGCGGTGCGCTGGGAATGCGGTGTGATGCGGTGCGCTGGGAGTGCGGTGTCGTGCGGTGCGCTGGGAATGCGGTGCCGTGCGGTGCGCTGGGAGTGTAATGAGGTGCGGTGCGGTGCGCTGGGAGTGTAATGAGGTGCGGTGCGGTGCGCTGGGAGTGTAATGAGGTGCGGTGCGGTGCGCTGGGAGTGCGGTGCCGTGCGGTGCGCTGGGAATGCGGTGCCGTGCGGTGCGCTGGGAGTGTAATGAGGTGCGGTGCGGTGCGCTGGGAGTGCGGTGCCGTGCGGTGCGCTGGGAATGCGGTGTCGTGCGGTGCGCTGGGAATGCGGTGCCGTGCGGTGCGCTGGGATTGTAATGAGGTGCGGTGCGGTGCGCTGGGAGTGTAATGAGGTGCGGTGCGGTGCGCTGGGAGTGCGGTGCCGTGCCGTGCGCTGGGAGTGCGGTGCCGTGCGGTGCGCTGGGAGTGCGGTGCGGTGTGCTGGGAATGCGGTGTGATGCGGTGTGATGCGGTGCGCTGGGAATGCGGTGTGATGCGGTGTGCTGGGAATGCGGTGTGATGCGGTGTGCTGGGAATGCGGTGTGATGCGGTGTGATGCGGTGCGCTGGGAATGCGGTGTGATGCGGTGTGATGCGGTGTGCTGGGAATGCGGTGTGATGCGGTGTGATGCGGTGTGCTGGGAATGCGGTGTGATGCGGTGTGATGCGGTGTGCTGGGAATGCGGTGTGATGCGGTGTGATGCGGTGTGCTGGGAATGCGGTGCCGTGCGGTGCGCTGGGAGTGTAATGAGGTGTCGTGTGGTGCGCTGGGAATGCGGTGTGATGCGGTGCGCTGGGAATGCGGTGCCGTGCGGTGCGCTGGGAATGCGGTGCCGTGCGGTGCGCTGGGAGTGCGATGTGATGCGGTGCGCTGGGAATGAGGTGTCGTGCGGTGCGCTGGGAATGCGGTGTGATGCGGTGCGCTGGGAGTGCGGTGCCGTGCGGTGCGCTGGGAATGCGGTGCCGTGCGGTGCGCTGGGAGTGCGGTGCCGTGCGGTGCGCTGGGAGTGCGGTGCCGTGCGGTGCGCTGGGAGTGCGGTGTGATGCGGTGCGCTGGGAATGCGGTGTCGTGCGGTGCGCTGGGAGTGTAATGAGGTGCGGTGCGGTGCGCTGGGAGTGCGGTGCCGTGCGGTGCGCTGGGAGTGCGGTGTGCTGGGAGTGCGGTGCGGTGTGCTGGGAGTGCCGTGCGGTGCCGTGGGAGTGCGGTGCCGTGCGGTGTGCTGGGAGTGCGGTGCGGTGTGCTGGGAGTGCCGTGCGGTGCGGTGGGAGTGCGGTGCGGTGTGCTGGGAGTGCGGTGCGCTGGGAGTGCGGTGCGGTGCGCTGGGAGTGCGGTGCCGTGCGGTGCGCTGGGAGTGCGGTGTGCTGGGAGTGCGGTGCGGTGTGCTGGGAGTGCCGTGCGGTGCGCTGGGAGTGCGGTGCCGTGCGGTGCGCTGGGAGTGCGGTGTGCTGGGAGTGTGGTGCGGTGTGCTGGGAGTGCCGTGCGGTGCGGTGGGAGTGCGGTGCGGTGTGCTGGGAGTGCGGTGCGCTGGGAGTGCGGTGCGCTGGGAGTGCGGTGCGCTGGGAGTGCGGTGCGGTGCGCTGGGAGTGCGGTGCGGTGCGCTGGGAGTGCGGTGCGGTGCGCTGGGAATGCGGTGCGGTGCGCTGGGAGTGCGGTGCGGTGCGCTGCGGTGCGCTGGGAGTGCGGTGCGGTGTGCTGGGAGTGCGGTGCGGTGTGCTGGGAGTGCGGTGCGGTGCGCTGGGAGTGCGGTGCGCTGGGAGTGCGGTGTGCTGGGAGTGCGGTGCGGTGTGCTGGGAGTGCGGTGCGGTGCGGTGTGCTGGGAGTGCGGTGCGGTGTGCTGGGAGTGCGGTGCGGTGCGCTGGGAGTGCGGTGCGGTGTGCTGGGAGTGCGGTGCCGTGCAGTGGGAGTGCGGTGCGGTGCGGTGGGAGTGCGGTGCCGTGCGGTGCCGTGCGGTGCGCTGGGAGTGTGATGAGGTGCGGTGCGGTGGGAGTGCGGTGCCGTGCGGTGGGAGTGCGGTGCCGTGCAGTGGGAGTGCGGTGCGGTGCGCTGGGAGTGTGATGAGGTGCCGTGCGGTGGGAGTGCGGTGCGGTGCGTGGCGGTGCAGCGAGACTTCTGCCCACCCAATGACCCCGACTCTGACTCTGCCAGAAAGCGCAGCATCAGCTCATTAGAATATTGTTGGGAGTGACAAAAACATGATTTAATGACCCAACAAGGTCAGCAAAGATTCGTGTTATGGCTGCACGCTGTTGTTAATATACATTGTTTACATTTCAGACTTATATTTATATTAAAAATGCATTTACAAATCTAAGGGCATCACTCTGTGCACTAAACTGTTGAGATACCTGCACATGGAAGACTTCAATTAACTGGATCATAGAATCATAAAAATTTACGGCACAGAAGGAGATCATTCGGCCCATCGCGTCTGTGCCGACCGAAAAGAGCTATCCAGCCTAATCCCACTTTCCAGCACTTGGTCCCTAGTCTTGTAGGTTACAGCACTTCAAGTGCATATCCAGGTACTTTTTAAATGAGTTAAGGGTTTCTGCCTCTTCAATCCTTTCAGGCAGTGAGTTCCAGACGCCCACCACCCTCTGGGTGAAAACATTTTTACTCAGCTCCCCTCTAATCCTTCTCCAATTACTTTAAATCTATGCCAACTGGTTATTGACCTCTCTGCTAAAGGAAATAGGTCCTTCCTCTCCACTCTATCTAGGCCCCTCATAATTTTATACACCTCAATTAAATTTCCCCTCAGCCTCCTCTGTTCCAAAGAAAACAACCCCAGCTTATCCAACCTTTCCTCATAGCTGGCAACATCCTCGTAAATCTCCTCTGTACCCTTTCTAGTGCAATCTAGTGTGATGTGGTGACCAGAACTGTACGCAATACTCTAGCTGTGACCTAACTGGTGTTTTATACAGTTCTAGCATAACCTCCCTGCTCTTATATTCTATGCCTCCACTAATAAAGGAAAGTATCCCGTATGCCTTCTTAACCACCTTATCCACCTGTACTACTACCTTCAGAGATCTGTGGACATGCACTCCAAGGTCCCCCTGTTCCTCTACACTTCTCAGTATCCTCCCATTTATTGTGTACTCCCTTGCCTTGTTTGACCTCCCCAAATGCATTACCTCACACTTCTCCGGATTGAATTCCATTTGCCACTTTTCTGTCCACCTGACCAATCCATTGATATCTTCCTGCAGTCTACAGCTTTGTTCCTCACTATCAACCACATGGCCAATTTTTGTATCATCTGCAAGCTTCTTGATCATGCCCCCTACATTTAAGTCTAAATCATTGATATATACCACAAAAAGCAAGGGACCAAGGGATGTAGCATCCTGCACTGCATGCATGTGGATTGAAGCCTCGCTATCTCTGTGGGAATTCCATAAGAGAAATTATGAGAATTCTCAAATAGCTGTCAAATTAAGCAGCCTGTGACTGACAATAACAAGTGCTCTTTTGTGATCTAGAAAAAGATTGCACACAATTCCCAAGAAGGACAGGCTATAAGGACTGCAGGAGGAGGAGGAAGAGGCAAAGGAAATCCTGGGAACTCACTCGACTAATGTTGGAGGGGATGCTGGGAGTGCCTGTTCCCCCAGATGGGGCAGACAGGCGGCTGAGGGTCGTTGGGGGGAGGGTGTTAAAATTTCAGGATCGAGAAACCCGACCCCAATGCCCCCCCATTCCAATCACGAGCCTTCCCCACCCCTCTCTGCTGACTGTGAGCATCCTCCCCACCTCCTCTGATCAAGAGTCTCTCCTCCCCCACCCCCCACCCCAATCGCAGCCCGGAGCTGACGCTCCCTTCCGAGTGACGGGGATTGTCCCCGCAGGTACCCGGTTGCTGGGCGGGGGGCAGGTCGACAATATTCTAATGAGGCCATGCCGTTAAGATCGGCAGGGCCTCCACATCCCCGGCTCCCCATTAAATAGGGGCCCGTTGGTTTCTGCTGACCAAGAGACAAGATCAGAAATTAATTCTCTTTTTTGAGGCTTATACTCTGTGGAGACCAATGAGCCTGACAGGAAGGAAAAAGTGGACAGCAGTTCTCATTTCTCATTCTTCTTATCTCCACAGAAGATGGAAGGAGGAAAGATGCTGCAAAGAGAGAGAAGGAACCAATGCCGCAACCATTAACATCTGGCACTGCCAGTAGGAACTGCCCCACTCTGTCATGAAATATTATCACTTGCACTCACCAGCCCAGATAAGTTAACTCAGTGTGATACTGATCATCTAGATGAGGAATTGACATAGGGTGATCTGCAACTCGTAAGGAAGGTGGAGGATGAGGTATTGGAGGTGGAGCATGATGTAATTGAGAGGAGGCTAAGGAGATGTTGAGCATTTGGATGTCAGGGGTACTGCCCAGAATAGGGGAAGCTTGCTGAGCCATCTGAAAGCACTACAGGGATATTCTGAAGATGTGCGCCGATGGCAGGGATGGCAGCAGAGTCCAATGCCATTCTTTGTGGCACTATCAGAGAGGGTCTCTACAATGCAGAGCTTTCATGAGTGAGTCGCGGCTCCAGGATCCTCTAAACACGTCTTGCAGAAAACCAAGGACTCTGGACACATAGTTCTGGGGATATATTGAGGAATGATCATCTGGGGCTATCAATCCTGATAGTTAGGTATCAGCAGGCGGGTCTAGATCTCCTGCAGTGCAGCCTTATGAGCCTAGCTTCCCAGTTGCCTGCTGTTACTACTCTTCTTCCTCCTCCAACAAATAAATCATTAAGAGTGGAATTCCAATGGTTAATATATTTTGCAGCCTTCCCCTTCATTTCAGGGAAATATCCCAGACAAGAAACAGTCTTAAAGGGAGAGTTTCAAATGAAGTTAGGGGCCTCCAAAATAAAGAGCAAAACAGAAAATTGCCAGAAGACCAAACGACAGTAAAGTCATGAGTCTCTGTCTAACAGCACAGTGAAACACAGCAATTCGCATTTAAGTTGCTGTTCTAAGTTATCCCTGTTTTATACCGGCATAAGTTAGATCGGTGAATCCTTGGGCAGAAATGATAGAATTTAGGGCGGATGACATCATCTTGGCCTAAATCCACTATTCCATGGCTGCACCTTAACCAGGGTAGGTGCATCTTACATCCTTCCTCATTTCCAGTGGATTTTAGGGCAGAACTTAAATGGGGCGTAAAACCGGCAGATCCTCTCTCCTCCCCAAATTCGAACATGGCCCAGATAGATCAGCTGTGTTTATGTCCTCCCATACCATCCGAATCCCGGGGCATCTGTCTTTAAGTACACTATTGTCTATGCTAACAGCTGATTTTGCTTAGGCAGAATTTAGATTTCCTTATATGGACGTTTGTTTCTAATCATTTGCAGAGGCTTGACGATCCATCATCTGCTGAATATTGTCAGACAGGCCTTTCCCTCACGATTTCCCACAGAAATGAGGCAGCCTTGTTTACATGTGAGGCTCAAATAGCAGAGTTTACATTGAAAAGCTAATGCAGTACACACATGGGCAGCACTTGCTAGCATCAAAGCATTTCAGCAGATGTTAATAACCAGGCTCAGTGACCTCTGGCTTATCTCTTGCAGCTGTAATTCCTCACTCATTATTTGTGAAAACATATTTTCTACATGCAGGACGTGATCAATGTTACCTAGACATCTCTTGTCGTGTTCTGCCATCAGGACGAAATCAGAAAACATACTGATATTATCAAGGACTTCATCCGTTTGTTTTTAAAAGACGTAACAAGGCCTTTTGTGCCTACAGCAATTTCCACTGGGGAATCCAGCCAACCCAATGAGTGCAGTAGTATAAATATTTAGTTGATTCTCATTATGGAAAAAATGTGTTTATTTATTACCACTGTTTACTTACGTGAACTTCATGCTAAGTTCTGAAGTTTGAGTAATATGCATACTTAACCCTCTGTTTATGCAAAGTCCAAGTGCCAATTTAGCTCAGTTGGTAACACTCTTATCTCTGTGTCAGAAGGATCCGGCTTTAAATCCTACTCCAGGACCTGTGCATATGACCCAGGTTGCCACCTCAATGAGGCACTGGGGAACTGTTGCTTTATTGGAAGTGCTGCCTTTCGGATGCAATGTTAAACTGAAGCTCTGTCTGCTCAACATTTGGATGTGAAAGGCTATTTGGAGAAGAGCAGGATGTTCTCTCGGTGTCCTGGCCAATATTCCTCCCTCAACCAACACCACCACAACGGATAACTGGTCATTCACCTCATTGCTGTTAATGGGACCTTGCTGTGCACAAATTGACTGCTAAGCTAGCTGAGGTAATAGTTTCAAAAGAAATCCATTGATTATGAAGCTCCTTGTGATGTCCTGAGGATGCAAAAGGCTCCAAAATAAACACATGGGCAGCACTTGCTAGCATCAAAAGTCTTTCCTTCTTTATCTTATTTCAAAATAAGCAATGAATTCCATGCCCAGACTTTCATTTGTCTGAGTTCAGCTTCTTCTGATCAGTATAGAAAATATCAATTCGGCCAAAATTCGATTCAAATTCCAAACTAAAATAGTGATACACAAGCTGCCCGATAGCTCAGTGGGTAACTACACTGCCTCGTGTCACTGAATTATACCCACCAAGAAGGTTCAACTCCTGCTGTGAGCCAAATGAGCCAACCTCAGCCACGGCAGCACTGGGAGAGCTGCAGTCGGTCTCAGTGTCTCCAGGCAGAGGGAAAGAAAATTGACCATAATTCTCACTCCTGATTGTTATCCAGCAACTGCTGCTGGGAAGTGACCATAGGTAAGAATAGGGTTGGGTCGGCCTATGATGGCCACCATGGTTGAATAGCCTACAGAGGCTCGCACCTGGGAATTTCCTTGGGAGTTCTGCCAATTTCCTGCCGTAACTTCGGCGGAAACCCTGGAGCATCAGTGGCCATTTACACCGTTTCTCTGGGGCTGCCCAGAGCCGTACCCCTGCAGAGGTAACGAAGGGAGATCGGGGAACCCGCAAGGAAATTCTACTCCTCAGTGTCCGGGCACTCGGGTGAGATACCAGAGAAGTTCCCCCGTAGAATCATACAGTGTGCGTCACTGCCTCCACATCCCCAGACTCTCCTGTTTCGCTGCCCACTTTGGGGCTCATGCCCATCATGCCCCCCTCCCCCCCATTAAAATGGGGCCTATGTTCCTATGAGAACAAAAATTTGGTGATTTACTCTTTAATTTGTCAACTGGGGCTCAGTTGGTAGCACTCTCACCTCTGAGTCAGAAGGTCGTGGGTTCAATTCCCACTCCAGAGGCTTGAGCACATAATCTAGGCTGATACTCCAGTGCAGTACTGAGGGAGTTGGAAGTGGTGTCCTTCAGATGAGACGTTAAACCGAGACCATGTCTGCCCTCTCAGGTGGACATAAAACATCCCATGGCACCATTTTGAAGAAGAGCAGAGGAGTTCTCCCTAGTGGCCTGGCCAACCTTTATCCTTCAATCAACATCACGAAAACAACAGATTATCTTATCGTTATCACAATGCTGTTTGTGGGAGCTTGCTGTGCGCAAATTGGCTGCCACGCTTCCTACATTACAACAGTGACTACATTTCAAAAGCATTTTGTTGGCTGCGAAGCACTTTTGGACATCCTGAGGTAGCGAAAGGCGCTATATAAATGCAAGTTATTTCTTTCTTTCTTAATCACCCCTCCCTGTGGGTAAGCACCTAGCTTCTTGTCAGCACCTTCTTCCAACAGCTTGGGTGAAATCGAGAAATGGTGTGGGGGAATCGGAGACAGAAATGCATGACTAACCATTACCTGGCACTGGAGCAGAAAACAACACTCCTCTTTGCCGCCTATACTTTATTTATTTTGATGTTTTTTTATTTTGGTGCAGAAATGTTTCCATACTCTTCAAAAGTTGAACACGGTATTTGCCATGGATTAACAAGAAAATTAGATGGATAAATTGCAGTTTTATTTTTAACTTGGTAGAATGTCAAATGGTTGCTCAATACTCCATGTGGAAAATATGACAAGAGCTGAGGTATTTGCCTCAGCCAAACAAATTCTGTAGTTGAATACAATATTGTGTATGGAACTGGATTCCTATCCAAATATTTGCACAAAAATGCTGACTTTGAGAATCAGTTTAACCAATGCGTCTGCGTTTTTCTTTCCCAAGTACAGACAAGAAATGCCGAGGTCTCAGTTTAACATTGTTAGCGATAACCAATTTAGCAGTGCAGAGGCCTGCGTCCAATCTCCACAGAAGTTTGGGTCGCTGCCAAATCGGGCTCTCTCCCTTTCTCAGAAAAAAGCGGGCTGTGTTTTTACAGCAGTTGCAGAAAGAAACTATCTGTGTTTTAAAAGTCGGAACCAATGTAGTTTCGAAAGCTTAGCTAGAGGTAAGCCCTTGTTCGTAGTGAGATAATAAGTTGCATCTTTATTCTTTTCTATAGCTGGGGAGTGTGGGAAAATTGATTGTTCTCACTGTGAAATCTGTATATGTTTATTTATCTAATTTATGCAAATAAACCACTTAATGGTCTGAAGCTGTGACACATCTTGTAAAGTGTTATTTCAATCTGCCTTCCATGAAGAAGAAAGAATTTATATGGTGGTATGTGCAATATTTCAGTAGCCGGTATGTAGACTGAGAGGTTTGTTTTGCAACCTCTGAGTCATGCTAATGCTTATCTCGATATTGAGCAGGAAGGGGTGCAATCCGGATCTTAGGGGGCACAAGGTCTACTTACTGGAGTGACCAATGATGTTGGCCCAAGTGAATATCTAGTGTAAAAACCAGAAACTGTGACATAAAGAATGTTTGTTGTATTACGATTATGGTGCATGAGAAGGATTTTCATCCACATCATAAAACTTCATGGACCTAGATTACCCTATTCCACCCCATGCCTGAGCCTCTGGCCCCAGCCCATTTCCCAGGGTCAGGATAATCTACATATGGAGGGTGGGAACTGGGACCATTCACAGAGCCACTGGGGCATCCGACTCAGTTGGAACGGTAAGGGAAATTGCTGTGGTGCCATGCCACAGCATTGCATGACCAGCGGTACCACCTGAAGATTTAAAAAATGTATCTAAAGTTTAAAGTTTTAAAATTTGCCACTCTGACAAAGGCAATTGATCACTCTGCCTTAGTTAAAGCGCACTTTTAAATTTTAATCCCCCATCCCGCCTCCTTAGCAATGCTGGACCCTGGAACGCAATGACATTCTTGACATTCAGCGTTGCTAAGGCATTAATGAAAGACAGTATGTCAGATGATCTATTCCCTTCATTAAGATCCCAAATATAGCCGGATATATTTTGTGTCCGCCGTCACTTCTGGAGCAAAATCCTGGAAGTGGCACAGATTGTCGTAATGGCTCTTTGGACAATTTCACTCCCCCTCCTGAAAATGAGCAGCAATAAGAAGGAAAGTTTAGCCCCTCGGGTGTTTTGATCACACAGCTTGTTATTAAATACTGCTGTTTGCTTCTCCTTTTAGAGATTTTTTTTGCCCATTTTCTCTCCTCCTCTCCTGAGGGTTCATAATGGGTTCCCATTTCACAGGCACTGGCACCTCAAGCCAATTACCATTCTTTACCCTGTGATCCTGGAGAGTGTGAATCATTGGGCTAGTTAACTGTGGGAGGCATCACAGCAGAGACTGATCAGACCCTTATCCAAATGTCCCCGTATATGCCTTTTCTAATGGGAGTCAGTGGATAGCCTTTGGGACTGGGAATCCTGGCTGTATTTCTCTTTCCTAACCCAGGAGCACCTGGCCAACCTTAGCACCAACTGAAATCAGTTAACTCATCATAAACTAGGGATCTAAACTCTGAACCATCAGTGAAGCTTATGCTGTAGACTTTAAAGGACTGTGCTTAAGAAGGCATTATGTTGTCATATGGTTCTTGATGTACATAGCCATGTGCCTCATTTAGCTTCATTACATGTATTTTAAGCTCCATTTACACCAGCAAACTGCAGCAACTGCACACAGGCCAGAAGAACTGAGTTGCAGCAACACTCTGATGCCCTATTGCCTGGGTCAGCTTACTTCACGACAGACTCTGGGCAGGGTGATTCTCGATCTGTATTTTCACTATCTCAGTTCTGGATTCAATCCAAAAAGGAAACTTATACCAGGAGGGAAAAGTTCCAAGATCTAGGCTGGATTTTGTATTTGGGGTAAATTTATATTGTATTCCGGAGCAGAGGAGTTAACCTTTTTCAATAATCAAAGCCTTTTGAAGCTTTCAAAGTACAATTAGGAACATATAGGAACATAGGAACATGAGTAGGCCATTCAACCCCTCGAGCCTGTTCCACCGCTCAATTGGATGATGGCTGATCTGTATCTTAGCTCCATCTATCTGCCTTGGTTCCGTAACCCTTAATACCATTGCCTAACAAAAATCTATCAATCTCAGTTTTGAAATTTTCAATTGACCTAGCCTCATCTAGTATGGGGTCTCATCCAGCGATCTTATAGGCAGTCTCCACAGCACTGATCTTGGCAGATCTATTGACTTTAGAATCGATGAAGTGCCTGCTCCTACGACAGTGAGCAGGGGCTGATGTTGGGACCACAGTAGGCGCTAGAAAGCTGCCTTTACCATTCACCTCTATATCCAGGCAGCAGTGATCACCATTTGAAGGCGGATTGTTGACTGGCTGTCTGGGGTCGGGCGATTGGAACCTTGGGCGTCCTTGTGTGGTGTAAATTTGAGCTCCACCAGCACCATCTGATCTTGATTAACTACAAAAATTCTTGCAGATGAGTAAGCTTGCAGATAAATGAGAGCACAAATAACAGAGGTTGCACTGTGTTTCTTATTAGTGAGGCCCAACAGGACTCAGCAGAATGTTTCCTCCTGCCAGCCTGTCTTTCAAGTTATCACTGTGTCCAAAACAATGTTGAATAGCTGGCGTGTTACATTGTTCTGAAATCTTAGCCCACTGTTAGTAATGTGGAATCACAGTCTGCTATTCATCTCCAAGGTTCCCAATCATTTGAAATGCGCTTAACACAAGGAGGAAAGTTTTGATTCAATGTAAATTTTAAGGTAATTGGTAAAAGAACCAGAGGTGAAATGAGGAGAATTTTTTTTTACTCAGCGAGTTGTTATGATCTGGAATGTACTGCCTGAAATGGTGGCAGATTCAATAATAACTATCAAAAGGGAATTGGATAAATACTTGAAGGGGAAAAAATTGCAGGGCTATGGGGAAAGGGCAGGAGAATGGGACTAATTGGATAGCTCTTTCAAAGAGCCGGCAGAGGGACGATGGGCAGAATGGCCTCCTTCTGTGCTGTATCATTCTATGATTCTATGATTCTATGTAAAATAGGAGTGCAGTAGCAGCTGTTAGAGTGGATGTCACAATAGAGACAGTGATTCACTCTGTTAGCATTCATCTGTAATAAGCATCTCACTGTGCAGTTTTATATGGCTTTAGGGGTCATGCAGAAGAGCCACCTCTACAAAAAAGCGAGGACATAAGAACTCCAGGGACACCAAGAGGAGAGGCGGAAGCTGGCAATAGTCCAATTTGTTTCTTTCTTCACTTAGGAATAATTTCCCCTTCTGCACAAGAATTTAAAAAACTTTTCATAAAACGCCAAGGAGGAATGTGACTATTAGAAACAAAAATCTGTGGGTAATATTACAAAACTAACTTTTGATTATAGATCTACTTTTTGGGATTTTGGCTGGGTTTTCTCAAAGAGAGAAACGGAAAGAAAGAAAGAAAGACTTGCATTTATATAGCACCTTTCATGACCATTGGACATCCAAAAGCTCTTTACAGCAAACAAAGTACTTTTGAAGTTTATTCACTGTTGTAATGTAGGAAACATAGCAGCCAATTTACGCACAGTAAGGACCCATAAACAGCAATGAGATAATGACCAGATAATCTGTTTTAGTGATGTTGGTTGACGGATAAATGTTAGCCAGGACTGGGGAGAATTCTCCTGCTCTTTTTTGAATAGTGCTATGGGATCTTTTACATCCAACTGAGAAGGCAGGCAGGGCCTTGGTTTAAAGTCTCATCTGAAAGATGGCACCTACAGCAGTACAGCACTCTCTCAGTACTGCACTGGAGTGTCAGCCCGGTCTCCAGTCTCTGGAGTGGGACTTGAACCTTCAACCTTCTGACTCAAAGGCAAGAATGCTACCAACTGAGCCTTGGGCAAAGTTTCAGAGGGTGGCCGGTGCTCATGGAACAATAGACAATCAGGAGCCTTGTTCTGACGGCAGTGACTCACGATGAATGTTAGCAGTCTTCTTGAGTCCTGCTCTAATGGCCATTCTTCATGTGTGAACCTGAACAGTTCATGTTGCAGGTTGCTCAACCATAGCACCATCAAAGCCAACTCCAAACCTGCCCTCATGCACAAAGACTTTACATGAGGGGTTACTATTTAGCAGTCAATGGTGAAAATCTTGGTTGATTCTTCTCCTATCTAGCCCAGGACACTGTAAATATCTGTCCCAATGCCATCTTGGTCTAGATAAGCTAACACAGTACAGAGCAGGAATTGAACCTACTATTTTTCCTGCTCTGTCTCGCTCCATATCTCAAGATGCAGCACATTTGCTGTAAATGTGCTATAAAGGAATATTTCAGGTCACTGGTGTAAAAATAAAGCAGATTAAAGTATCCATCTAATTAAATTAAGTCAGCCAACAGTCCTTCACGTGTAATACATGACCTGTCACTATTAATTTTATAGGCCGACCATGTTAGATCGAGTCTACAGCACTTCCTGACATTGGAAGCATCTCACCTGATTATCACACTCAAGGTTTGCCTTTTCTAAGTAAACCAATAAGAAGACACTGGGCTGCCCCAGAGTCATCAAATAAAAACCAAACAAAAGTGCCCTCTTTTTAAAGGAGCACAACTAATAAAGGACTAAACCATAAAAAACAAGGGAAACCTCTAAACTTAAATAATAATTTTATTACCGATGTCCACTATGCACTCCAGTCCCTGCGGTGCCCACTAGTCACAGAAAGCCCGTCTCATGATGTGCCAGCTCTTTATAATTTCCTCCACACTGCCTGTTCCAACCTTCTCAGTTAATATATTTGGGGATTCACAACCGTGTGGTAGCTAACCGCAGTGTTGCTGTTAATTGCCTTCTTTTCAATTTCCTAGCCTGAATATCCTACTGAGATTGTTAGTCATGAGTCTGCTGCCAAGTGGAAAAGTAAAACTCATGTGGGTTAAAGTGAATGGGATTCAAGTCAGACTTTTACTGCACTGCAATGCTGAACAAACTGATTATAACAGTACCAGATCCACTGGTTAGTGTCATGACATCATTCATAAAGCAAATGTTGGGAAATGTCTCTCTCCAGCACACAACTCTTAAACAAAAAAAAAATGTTTTCAGATTGTAAACAGAAATAATTCTTGGCAGCTAAGGGTGAGGCAGAAAAGCTCACCATCTTTTTTTTAAAACATACATAATTGGGGAGGGATTTGAATTTTCCTTCAATGGGGCAACAGCAGGAAATCAGGTTGTGGCTAAAGTGAATCCGACATCAACAAGTTTGGGGACGTTGACTCGAAGCTTTCAACCCACGGAAGCTTTACCCAGGGAGTATAAAGAGCTCCTTGTAAATGAGGGCAGCGTACCCAACTGCTTTGTTTGCATTCCCTTCTGAGCATTGATTGAGGTAGAGGGTACGCAGGCAAGAGCATGTTAGAAGAGGTGCCTTGAAGCACGTACTGCAGTTGTGTGATACGCCCCGCCACATGCTATTCATTTCAGATGTTGAAATGTTGTGTGTACTCACTGTTTGGAATGTTTCCTCATCAATGTCACGATTCTATTTTAGAAGCTGCTAACTGTGCGTGATATCTGACTTTACCCGATAAGAGTTTAGGGCAGTTGCCTGCTTTCCACGTAGGAAACAGCGCTCAAGCTTTCACACAATATTGGTAATTATGTAAAAGAAAAAGTTAACCCTTCTTGTTCCTGTTCCAACTGTATTGAGTTTAATACATTTTCTTCTTTTTGAAATGCTAGTCTTTTTTTCCTCCTCCTCCAGCTCTCACCAATCCACTACCGCCCTCACCTCTCCTTTCCCAAAGGTATAACATGAGGTATAATGTGGCCAGGTGCCCCCCATCCCGATATGTCACCCAAGGGATAATTCTTCATTTGCAGTCTTGGAAAGTGAATGTCGACAGGCTATTTGGCCATGAAGGGCATCCCAGCCGATTTCATCAGCCAACGTCCGTGCTCAGAATGGGGTCACTGATCAGGAGCAGCAAACCTGCTGAGATCTTTGTCCTCTCTCCGTAGCTCAGGGGCACTGATGCCCAGTTGAAATTGGCAGGTCAGCCCAGCCCAGGAATGAAGGCTGGGGACCTTTCTGATTAATAATATCACAGACAGTCCATTTACCGACTGAGTCATCAGTTTTTTTTTCAATTTTCTCCCCCTTTACTCCCCAGCTCTCCTGTAGGTGTGGTTCCATGGTACTTTTTTCAAGTGGCCATTCCTCATGTGTGAACCTAAATAATGAGCATCAGCAGGCTATTTCACCATGTAACAACAACAACTACAACTACAGCTTGCATTTATATAGCGCCTTTAACATAGTAGAACATCTCAAGTTGCTTCACAGGACCGTAGTCAGACAAAATTTGACAACAAACCACATAAGGAGATATTAGGACAGGTGACCAAAAGCTTGGTCAAAGAGGAGCACCATCCTGTTCTCATCTGGCATCCACATTTTCTATTAAGGGTCACTAGACAGCGATGAGGGGGTAGGGACCTTCAATGATTTTTTTTTCCTCCCTAGCTCAACGGTGCTGAGATTAATTGTAGCTTCCCTAACCGCTGCCTTGGCTTAAACCAGCATAAAGTGAGGATTGAGTGCAGTACTGAGGGAATGCTACATTGTTGAAGGTGCCATCTTTGGGATGAGGTGTCCTGGCCAATATTTATCCCTCAACCAAGGTCATTATCTGGTTTTTATCATATTGCTGTTTGTGGGATCTTGCTGTGCGCAAATTGGCTGCCACGTTTGCTACATTACACCAGTGATTACACTTAAAATATAAAGTACTTCATTGGCTGTAAAAGGCTTTGGGATTTCCAGAAGGCATATGATAAGGTCCCAACTTCCAGAAGGCATTTGATAAGGTCCCACATAAGAGACTGTTAGCTAAGATAGAAGCCCATGGAATTGAGGGAAAAGTACGGACTTGGTTAGGAAGTTGGCTGAGCGAAAGGCAACAGAGAGTAGGGATAATGGGAAGGTACTCACATTGGCAGGATGTGACTAGTGGAGTCCCGCAGGGATCTGTCTTGGGGCCTCAATTATTCACAATATTTATTAACGACTTAGATGAAGGCATAGAAAGTCTCACATCTAAGTTTGCCGATGACACAAAGATTGGTGGCATTGTAAGCAGTGTAGATGAAAACATAAAATTACAAAGCGATATTGATAGATTAGGTGAATGGGCAAAACTGTGGCAAATGGAATTCAATGTAGACAAATGTGAGGTCATCCACTTTGGATCAAAAAAGGATAGAACAGGTTACTTTCTAAATGGTAAAAAGTTAAAAACAGTGGATGTCCAAAGGGACTTAGGGGTTCAGGTTCATAGATCATTGAAGTGTCATGAGCAGGTGCAGAAAATAATCAAGAAGGCTAATGGAATGCTGGCCTTTATATCTAGAGGATTAGATTACAAGGGGGCAGAAGTTATGCTGCAGCTATCCAAAACCCTGGTTAGACCGCACCTGGAGTACTGTGAGCAGTTCTGGGCACCGCACCTTCGGAAGGACATATTGGCCTTGGAGGGAGTGCAGCTTAGGTTTACTAGAATGATACCTGGACTTCAAGGGTTAAGTTACGAGGAGAGATTACACAAATTGGAGTTGTATTCTCCAGAGTTTCGAAGGTTAAGGGGTGATCTGATCGAAGTTTATAAGATATTCAGGGGAACAGATAGGGTGGAGAGAGAGAGAAACTATTTCCGCTGGTTGGGGATTCTAGGAGTAGGGGGCACAGTCTAAAAATTAGAGCCAGACCTTTCAGGAGCGAGATTAGAAAACATTTCTACACACAAAGGGTTGTAGAAGTTTGGAACTCTCTTCCGCAAACGGCAATTGATACTAGCTCAATTGCTAAATTTAAATCTGAGATAGACAGCTTTTTGGCAACCAAAGGTATTAAGGGATATGGGCCAAAGGTAGGTATATGATCTTATCAAATGGTGGAGCAGGCATGAGGGGCTGAATGTCCTACTCCTGTTCCTATGTTCCTATGATGTCCTGAGGTTGTGAAAGGTGCTATATAAATGCAAGTCTTTCTTTCTTCTTTCTTTCTTTAAACTAAGGCCCTTTCTGCTTTTGATTTTTATTCGTTCATGGGATGTGGGCGTGGCTGGCAAGGCCAGCATTTATTGCCCATCCCTAATTGCCCTTGAGAAGGTGGTGGTGAGCCGCCTTCTTGAGCCGCTGCAGTCCGTGTGGTGAAGGTTCTCCCACAGTGCTGTTAGGAAGGGAGTTCCAGGATTTTGACCCAGCGACGATGAAGGAACGGCGATATATTTCCAAGTTGGGATGGTGTGTGACTTGGAGGGGAACGTGCAGGTGGTGTTGTTCCCATGTGCCTGCTGCTCTTGTCCTTCTAGGTGGTAGAGGTCGCGGGTTTGCGAGGTGCTGTCGAAGAAGCCTTGGCGAGGTGCTGCAGTGCATCCTGTGGATGGTACACACTGCAGCCACCGTGCGCCGGTGGTGAAGGGAGTGAATGGTTAGGGTGGTGGATGGGGTGCCAATCAAGCGGGCTGCTTTGTCCTGGATGGTGTCAAGCTTCTTGAGTGTTGTTGGAGCTGCACTCATCCAGGCAAGTGGAGAGTATTCCATCACACTCCTGACTTGTGCCTTGTAGATGGTGGAAAGGCTTTAGGGAGTCAGGAGGTGAGTCAGTCGCCGCAGAATACCCAGCCTCTGACTTGCTCTTGTATCCACAGTATTTATATGGCTGGTCCAGTTAAGTTTCTGGTCAATAGTGACCTCCAGGATGTTGATGGTGGGGGATTTGGCAATGGTAATGCCGTTGAATGTCAAGGGGAGGTGGTTAGACTCTCTCTTGTTGGAGACGATCATTGCCTGGCACTTATCTGGCGCGAATATTACTTGCCACTTATGAGCCCAAGCCTGGATGTTGTCCAGGTCTTGCTGCATGCAGGCTCGGACTGCCTCATTATTTGAGGGGTTGCGAATGGAACTGAACACTGCAATCATCAGCGAACATCCCCATTTCTGACCTTATGATGGAGGGAAGGTCATTGATGAATCAGCTGAAGATGGTTGGGCCTAGGACACTGCCCTGAGGAACTCCTGCAGCAATGCCCTGGGGCTGAGGTGATTGGCCTCCAACAACCACTACCATCTTCCTTTGTGCTGGGTATGACTCCAGCCACTGGAAAGGTTTCCCCCTGATTCCCATTGACTTCAATTTTACTAGGGCTCCTTAGTGCCACACTCAGTCAAATGCTGCCTTGATGTCAAGGGCAGTCGCTCTCACCTCACCTCTGGAATTCAGCTCTTTTGTTCATGTTTGGATCAAGGCTGTAATGAGGTCTGGAGCCGAGTGGTCCTGGTGGAACCCAAATGTGCATCGGTAGCAAGTTATTGGTGAGTAAGTGCCACTTGATAGCACTGTCGACGACACCTTCCATCACTTTGCTGATGATTGAAAGTAGACTGATGTGGCGGTAATTGGCCGGATTGGATTTGTCCTGCTTTTTGTGGACAGGACGTACCTGGGCAATTTTCCACATTTTCAGATAGATGCCAGTGTTGTAGCTGTACTGGAAGAGCTTGGTTAGAGGCGCAGCTAGTTCTGGAGCACAAGTCTTCAGCACTACAACTGGAATGTTGTCGGTGCCCATAGCCTTTGCTGTATCCAGTGCACTCAGCCTTTTCTTGATATCACGTGGAGTGAATCGAATTGGCTGAAGACTGGCTTCTGTGATGGTGGGGATATCGGGAGGAGGCCGAGATGGATCATCCACTCGGCACTTCTGGCTGAAGATGGTTGCAAACGCCTTAGCCTTGTCTTGTGCAGTCATGTGCTGGACTCCACCATCATTGAGGATGGGGATGTTTGCAGAGCCTCCTCCACCGCCATTCACGACTGGATGTGGCAGGACTGCAGAGCTTTGATCTGATCCATTGGTTGTGGAATCGCTTAGCTCTGTCTATAGCATATTGCTTCCGCTGTTTAGCATGCATGTAGTCCTGAGTTGTAGCTTCACCAGGTTGGCACTTCATTTTTAGGTACGACTGGTGCTGCTCCTGGCATGCTCTTCTACACTCCTTATTGAACCAGGTTGTTCAGGTGATCATGTGACTCTATTTGAAGAAGAGTTCTTCTGGTGACCTGGGACCTTCTGATCTGTTTGGATAGTGCTATCTGGGAGATGCCATTATCCAATTGGCCAGCGGTGTCCAAACTCTACCCTGTGGACTGCATGCAGCCCCAAGTAATCCAGCCCAGGTAACTCAGTACTATTTGCCTTTATATTTCTTACTTGCTGATTTATCCTGTTTGAATTTCAGAGCTTGGAGGTTTGGAAAGGGATGTTCCTAGTGCTGTTGCGCCATTGGTGGATTAATCAAATTCTGTTATCAGCAATTTGAGATGGAATCATAGAATGGTTACAGCACAGAAGGGGGCCATTTGGCTCATCGAACCTGTGCCGGCTCTTTGTAAGAACAATCCAGTTAGTCCCATTCCCCCGCTCTTTCCCCGTGGCCCTGCAAATTTTTTCCCTTGAAGTATTTATTCAGATACACGGAAATTACTGGGAATATGAATTTAAAGTTCATATGTGGCTACAAGGCTCCACGGATATATTTCTAAGTGATCCAGAAAACAAATAGCTTTGGCATCCCTTCCCTCAACTATCATGGAAGTTTTCTTCTTTATCTTCAAATACAAAACAAGTTGGCCCAGAAATTCGGGCGCACCCATTTTTGGGGTCGCAAGGTTCATTCCCTGCACTTGAATGGTGAGCCCTGAAGCTCCCCAGATATTGGGCCTCGGGCCTCATTATAATGGAGTCGGCGTGGCGACGAGAGCCCGCTGGCAAAGAGCAGTGCATTATCGGGCCACTGCTAGCGTCGCAGCAGACCTCAGGTAAGTGAGTACGGGATTGAGGGTCGGGGGATTGGGGTTGGGTCCGGGGATCCTGGGAGCCGGGGATCGAGGGTCCGGGGAGCATGGGGCTAGGATCGGGGGGGGGGGGGCGGGGGGGGGTGGAGAGGGAAATCAGGGGAGTGGCCAGGAACAGGGACCATGGGGGTGATCCAGGATCGGGGCCAGGAACGGGGGAGAGAGGGGCCCGAGTGGGGCAGATGGGCGATCAGTTCCTTTAATGTGGGATCGGGAAGCGCACTCCTGTTCCTCCAGGCTCCATATTCAAGAAAGTTACATCCCTTCTTGGATGTGCCTAGCACGCGATCCCTACGTGTAGCCGACGCCAAGGACAAAATCAGTCTTGAAGTGGGGGCCTCGTCTAAAAAAGGCGTTAAGCCCCTTATTTGCATATGCAAAGGGCCTGACGCCTGTTTCAGGTGTGGTAAAGGACGCCTCTTGGTTGTCCCTACCCAATATGGCGGGCAGCACACTTCCTGCCGGCCATATTGGGGCCTTAATAGTCTGAGTACTGCACGTACCAATTTCTAGGCTGTTGCGTTCTTCCTTCGTAAATTAATAAAACTGGCTTGGATCACGTATTTAAAGTTGTAACATAATTGTGAGGTTCAGATGATTTCATAAATCACTGAAGCTTCTCTCTTCTGTTTTACGTTATGACCTGGATTCTTTGAATGTGTTACTGAGGTACATTCAGGAAGTCTACTATTATTCTGAATTAATAAGCACATTTCTCTAAAAAGTATCAGAATAATCACACATTTTATAAAAATTTTGGAGAAAAGTAGGGTTCCTGTAAAACTGAACTAATGCAAAGGCATTTGGAAATATAATTCTCAAGCATGTCTGATCAGTCACAGCTTCCCACAGTGGAGCTCAAGCAGGAATGTTGGAGCCAGTGATTAAACTCCAATTAGCTCTGTCATGAGAATGATTAGTGTTAGTTTTTACGAGGTGCAAAGCTGGCCTGGAAATTGGCATTGTTGCTGGTGCTAGAGGAATCTAACAGGATAATGGGAGAGAAAGAAAGAACTTTCACACACATAGCTCCTTGTCACATCCTCAGGATGTCTTGTAGTGCTTCGTATCCAACGAATTAGTGGGTTTTTTTAAAGTCTAATGAAGGCAAACAGGGGTCAGCTGATCTGTGTAGAGCAAAATCCCACAGACAGCAAATATGATGAACGACCAACTAAACTGTTTTTGGGGGTGTTGGTTGAGGGAGGAATGTTGGCCAGGACATTGGGGCAAAGGTACCATGGAATCTTTTACATCCACTTGTACAAACAGAAGAGGCCTCAGTTCCACACCCAAAAGATGGCATTTCCAGCAACACTGCAACCCCTCAGTGTGGCACAGAATTGTCAGCCTAGATTATGTGCTCAAGTCCTGGAGTGGGGCTAGGACTCATGATCTTCTTGCCACTAGTGCTACCATTGGACCAAGCTGGCACTATAACAGAGACAGTCTATGCCATCAACACCTTTCACCTTGTTGTTCCTCAGTTAGATCTCTTTACATTTGAGTTGAACCACAGCACCTCCTACCTTGTACTTCAGGTCAGGAAAAAGTACAGAAATCTGAACTCAGAACAAAATAAATCTGATCCTCCCAGGATCCACAGGCCTCAGTTTGATAAAAACTATGCTCTACTCTCATTGCTCAGTATGGTGATAAACAACGTGCTGTTTCTGAGACCAGCAGATATTTTGGGTCACCAACTTAATCAAAGAAAATCGCATTCCCTTCATTTCAAATGAGATTTATTGGACAGGATTCTGGACGTGTGCCTTGGAAGAAGAGAGAAGCCGATGAAATACAAGAGTCAAACTGAAGCGAATTTGACTCCGCAAAAAGAGAAGGGAAAGATGAATACCTGCCAGCTCAGGTCTAGACAGCATTACCTGAAGGGTAGATTTAAGATGACCAACCCAATTACTCTTCCAGTCTGTTAAACAGATGGGCAAAATATTATAGCAGAAAAGAGGTGCAGTTGAAAAGTTGAAGCTGCACTAAGGTTGGGGGAGTGGGCGGGTGGTGGTGGTGGGAAGCATGTTTTTGAGGGAGGTAAGGAGTGTTCCATTCCTTGTGAAATGAATAATGCTAATTCTGAAGAATGGAACATTTTCCCCACTGCTGGCACTCAGTGAGCATTCCTATAACAAACGATATAACAAGGCCCAGATGTACAGTAAAGCTTCATCTTTTTATCATTTTTGCTTTATTTGGCCTGAAAAAGTCAGCATTTACCCTTTCCTTTGGCTGTCTTCACTGCAGGTAAAACAAAAGGTTCCACATTCATAGCACTTTGAAATTAAGTTGTGTATTTTCATCATTTTGAATATGCCAATAGTAAATAGTATTTTTTTGTGCAACAACCAGTACACATATCAAACAGCCCCGATATTTCTCGGTTGGAGGGAGAACGTAAGGCAGCAATTACATCTTTGCGGGGCCAGGAATTTCTGATGGGGCTGATGTACATTGGAATTCCACTGGAGGAGTGCCCCGGCATGAATTCCATTCAGTTTCAGGGCGTGCTGAAGACGTGCCAGTCCTCCCAGTGGCAGCCATATGCAAATGATAGAGTTAGGACTAGATGTTGTCACTCGTACTAAATTCAGTGATTTCCGTATTCCCCTCCGACCCTGAGAATGTGTGAAATTTTGCCGGGATCTGTTCATCAAGGTGGAAGTAGTGCATTTGCTCCGCCCCCTTTTCCTGAATTTTCCGGGTTCCCAGTGTACCTGGCCTCCTGCTGGCGGGAGTCCTGCCCTTTTCCTACTATCATTTTATTTAAATTAGATGACCCCAGGATTTCTGACAGGGTCAACCTCCTCTAATTTTAGTGGGTACAAGTCATGCCCTGCTGAATTTACCCTGCTGCATCAGGAGCCCAGGGATTCCCAGGCCATTTTTTCTCCCCCATTTGCTTCCCTTCTGTGTTGAAGTCACTGACTCTTGCTGACGTGTAGATCCACAGGCCATCAGCCCTCTGAGACTTCGATCGAGTGGTCATTCCTAAGTTTTGAGCCTACAAAGCGAGGGTTGGCTGGCTATGTGACTGTGGAAGGCATCAAGCCTGATTCTGCCCTCATCCCAACATTCAGAATTCACAGCAAATAAGTACTAGGTAGCAGTGGCTGAACCCAGCGAAGGCCAATTGTAATGTCCCAGCTCAGAATAGGTCATTCAAATCTGGGCATCGACCCATCTGATCTGTATGACTCAGTAAAGTACCTTTACCCATTAGACCACTGGAGGAGTTTACAAGATGCTGTTTATTATACGTTGAATAAAGCATTGCACACATGAAGGAGGAGCTCCCTTCACAATGTGGATTTGATTTCACTTTGGATTGTTAATTTGAATTTAATCCAACGAGTTTACTGTTGGTAGTTGTTTTACCGCAAACCAAGGAATGCTCTGGGAGCCATTACACTGTGATTACAAGAATAAATTGTGAATAGATTCTGCACTGTATAAAAAGTATAAACCTTTTTGGTATGAATGCATTTGATGATCATAGGAACAGGAGTAGGCCATTCAGCCCCTCGAGCCTGCTTCACCATTCAGTTAGGTAGAATCATAGAATCTTACAGCACGGACGGAGGCTATTTGGCCCATTGTGCATTTGTCAGCTCTTTGAAAGAGCTGTCCAAGTTAGTCTCACAGCCCAGCTTTTTCCCCATAACCCGTGCAAATTAGTCTTCTTCCAGTCCAATTGCCTTTTGAAAGTTCAAATGGAATCTGCTTCCACTGCTCTATTAATTGTATCCATGTGATTTATATCAGTGTTAATTGTATTCAGGTGGTGCATATCAATTGGGAACACTCATGTATCCATTTATAAGAGAGCTGAGCTTGGGTGTAGTGTGTGTAATTTAGATCAAGGTTTGGAAGTAGATGAAGGTCAGGCTGTAGTAGTCTATCCAAATTTATTACACACTCTTTCAGGTAGTGCATTCCAGATCTTAACAGTCCTATGTGTGAAAAAAATGTTTCCTCATTCCCCTCTAGTTCTTTTGTGAATTAGTTTAAATCTGTGACCTTTGGTTACTGACCTACTTGCCACAGGAACCAGTTTCTCCCTACTTGCTCTATCAAAAACCCTATCATTATTTTGAATATTTCTATTAGATCTCCCCTTAACCTTCTCAGCTCCAAGGGGAACAATCAAAGCTTCTCCAATCTCTCCACATAACTGAAGTCCTTCATTCCTGGTAAACTCCTCTGTCCCCTCTCCAAAGCCTTGACATCCTTCCTAAAGTGTGGTGCCCAGAATTGTACACAATACTCCAGCTGAGGCCTAACCAGTGATTTGTAAAGGTTCAGCATAAATTCCTTGTTTTTGTATTCAATGCCCCTATTTACAAAGCCAAGCATCCCATATGCTTTCTTAACCACCTTATCAATTTGCCCTGCCACCTTCAAAGATTTGTGAATATGCACCCCCAGATCCCTCTGCTCTTGCACCCCCCTCAAAATAGTACCATTTAGATTATGCTGTCTCTTCATGTTGTTCCTCCCAAAGTGCATCATCTCACACTTATCTGCATTAAATGCAATGTGTCTGCCCATTCCATTAGCCTGTCAATGTCCTCCTGAAGTCTGCTACTATTCTGCTTACTATTTACTATGTTGCCAAGTTTCGTATCATCTGCAAACTTCAAAATTGTATTCCTATACCCAAGTCCAGGTCATTTACAAATAACAAGAAAAGTAATGGTCCTAATACTGAGCCCTGGGGGACCCCACTGTTTACTTCTCTCCAGTCAGAAAAACATCCATTCACCACTACTCCCTGCCTCCTATCCCTTAGTCAATTACATACTCAAGTTACCACTGTCCCTTTAATCCCATGTGCTTCTATTTTCCAAATAAGTCTGTTATGTGGTACTTTATCAAATGCCTTTTGAAAGTCCATATATATACACAACATCTACTGCACTACCTTCATCAACTCTCTGTTACTTCATCAAAGGACTCAATCAGGTTAGTCAGACATGATTTGCTTTAACAAATCTGTGCTGGCTGTTCCTTTTTGACCTATGCTTCTCCAAGTGAGAATTAATTTTGTCCTGGACAATGGTCTCTAGTAGTTTTCCCACCACTGGCGTTAGACTGACTGGCCTGTAGTTACCAGGTTTATCCCTCTCCCTTTTTTGAACCGGTTTGTAACATTTACAATCCTCCGGTCCTCTGGAACCACTCCCATATCCAAGGAGGATTGAAAGATTGTGGTGAGAACTTCTGCTATTTTCACCCTTGCTTCCCTCAACAACCTAGCATGCATCCCATTTGGACTGGGTGACTTGTTAACTTTGAAAGGAGGTGCTAAATAGGTTGGCATCACTCAATCTCTTTTTATCCTATCCAATATCTTTATTCCCCCCTCCTCTACTGCAACATTAACTTCATCCTCTTCTTTTGTGAAGACAGATGCAAAGTATTCATTCAGTACCTCAGTCATGTCCTCTGCCTCCACAAGAAGATTTCCTTTTTTGTCCTTAATTGGCCTCACCATTCCTTTAACTATCCTTTTATATGTTTAGAAAAGATTTTTGGGTTCCCTTTTATGTTACCTGCTAATCTTTTCTCATACTCTCTCTTTGCTGTATTCTGTACCTAACATTTGTCATAAACTTTTTTCTGTTTTATTTTAACCTCTATTTCCTTTGTCATCCAGGCAGCTCTAGCTTTGGATGTCCCACCTTTCCTCCTTATAGGAATATGCTTGGTTTGTACCCAAACTATTTCCGCCTTGAAGACCTGCTATTGCTCATTTACTGTTTTCTTGGCCAATCTTTGTTTCCAGTCCACCTGTGCTAGACCCTTTCTCAAATCATTGAAATTGGCTCTCTTCCAGTTGAGTATTTCCACCTTTGATTTCCATTTCCATAACTACTTTAAGCCACTGAAGCCCAATCTACTTGCCCTACTTCATTCCCCAGAACTAGATCCAGTGCTGCTTCCTTCCTTATTGGGCTGGATAATTGCTGATCTATATCTCAACTCCATTTACCTGCCTTTGATCCATGTCCCTTGATACCATTTCCTAACAAAAATCTATCAAGCTCAGTTTTGAAAATTTTAATTCATCTAACATCCACAGCCTTTTGGAAGAAAGAGTTCCAGATTTCCACAGTCTTTTGTGTGAAAAAGTGCATCCTGATTTCACTCCTAACTGGCTCTAATTTTAAGATTGTACTCCCTTGTTCTGGATTCCACCACAAGAAAAATTGTTTCTCTATATCTACCCCATTGAATCCCCTTTATCATTTTAAAGGCCTCGATTAGATCATCCCTCAACCTTTTAAACTCAAGGGTTGGTTTGGAATAGTGAAGTAGGAACTACTTGTTCAGATTGAATCCAATTAATCACAATGAAGTTAAATTAAAGCTAACTATTATTAATTGATCCCATTTATAGAATATTCACCCTTTTTGAGATACAGTCGCAAACTTGGGTCCAGACTTGCATTGAACCATAGAGTAGTCCTAAAGATCCTATGTGAATTATATTGAAATAAGGCCGTGCTACTCTGACGCTCCTTAGGGTACCCAGGTTATTCACTGCACCATGAAGAAAAGAATGAATGGGACTGTTAAATAAATAAGTGGACTTTCTTCCTGAAATATCTTCCTTTTTGTGTTTTAAGTGTTTTTTCCTATTAAAACAATTTACATTCACCTTTCCCACTTTTCAGATGTAACCAATAAGACCCTACCGGATAGAGAAAGTTAGCATTGTTGTTTACTGTTGGACTGAAAGAACCCAGAGGTTTGACATCTATGGACTGAGCTGATAGGGTTAGATGAAGAGGGGTGGGAGGAGGCTCGTGTGGAGCATAAATGTTGGCATAGGCCAGTCGGGCCGAATGGCCTGTTTCTGTGTAATTCTACGTAATGCAGCAAAAATCAATGTTTGGGTATGCTGTGGATGTTATGCTGATTTTGATCCATGACATTCTATTGGTACAGGTAAGTGAGTGACTCATTTATTTTTTCTGAAGTTGAAACAGAATCTTTACTTGGTCAGTATGGAAAGCACCTGCTCTTATGTTGCAGTGGTTTTTTCATCAAAGCTAAGGATGAGTGGGTTAGAATGAAAAGCTTTTAGAACTTTGTGTTCTGTTTCTGACTAAATGGAAGATAAGAGAAGGTGTAAGGATAAGGTAGGCTCAATGCTCCCATCACTGCTACTTAAAAAGGCAACATCCGGCTGCTAGGGTTTTAACTCTCGATCTGATTGACTAACGTTCGTAATGTGGTCAGGTAAATGACTCATAGAAAGTGCTCTGCCTTACAGAACCTGCATATGATTTAAAAATTGTGTCAAGTTCAGAATATTATATTTGTGTGATGACCAGTGCACATTTTTTGTGAAAAAATGTGTTTTGAAAATGTAAAAAATTGTTTCTACCTGGGCTGTTAAATGTTACATTTGAAGTTTTCCTCTTTTAGCTTGCAGCCTATTTGTTTGCAATGTCTGATTTCTTGCAATTAAATATGTGTGTGTGGAGAGGTGGGGTGAAAATGAAAGGGTAAATTTTCCACTTTTCTATTCCTGATATGGAGCCTTGCCTGTGGGGAGTGCACATCATGTGGACACAGCCCCCGAATCTTCCATCTTAATGGGACAATCGTGGGCTGTGCACACGTGATTCCCCAATGTGCGTTCCCAACTTCGGGACGATGCATCCGGAGCACAAGAGTAGCGAATGACCCTTATATCATTTAATGGGCTTTGTAATGAGTTGTATTTGCTCCTAAGCTCCCTGTGGCTGTTTATTGCTTTTCATTATTGTACTGCAATAGAAATGATGGCTTGAGCTCCAATGATGGTTCAGTTGATAAAGGCAGTGTGTAATTAAGCTAAGAAGATCAGTGGGTTCCAGGTTCAATTCCTGCTCTGTGCTAAGTTGGCTGATCTCGGATAGTAGTCGGGATGCCACAGTTGGTCCTTATGGATTGGATCAGGCTGGGCTGTGATGCCACCACAGTTGAACAACCTGTTACTACTCATTGTCCAAGTTCATATTAGGTCAATGGCGACTCGGTGTGAGGGTGCTTGTGGAACTGTACACTAACATGAGCCTACAGGAGAAGAGAAAGTAATTTATTACCTTATCATTGGCATTAACGGGTCACCTTATTTGATCAATTCTAAGAAATAACTTGATGCCACGGTTTCAAATTTAATTTCTTGAGAAGATTTGGTTCCTCTTTTTTTGGCTATATCTGCTGCAGTTTAAAAATAAATCTCTGCAGAGCTCAATAAAATGTTCTCTCTCTCTACAATTGTGTCACAGCATTTGAAAAAAAAAATCACTTGGAACGTGGCATCAATATTTTGCAGTCCCACAGATTAAGATGTTGGTCGATTTTTGTGGTTGTACAATTGTAACAATACCAAATAAATACATAGGACTTTTTTTTATTTCAAAAAAATATATTCTCTGGTTTCTTGCCCATAGCTGAATTTTCACCATGCGCTGCGGCTTTTCTCCACCTAATTAAAATATTCTTCGTCTACAAAGGTGTATTTTTTACTTTTGTAATAGGTCATTTGCGTGGCACTATTTAAATGGCCATTCTACCTTTCTGGGACCATTCGCTGGCCACAGATCAGTGCTCTGTTGTGCGTGTGCCGGCTGGCGTCTTAACTTCAGTTAATGTCCCTGACACCGCTGTCAGTGCCGCTGGTCACCGTCACGTTTTGCCTCTTTCTTTGATGAAGGTGTGGTTTCCCCCCCCCTTTCCTTGGTTGTCATCCGAGGAGTGGTTGCTGTTGTCTGTTGGGGACTCTAAGCTCGTCTTGCTGCTGGCCGCACCTTTGGCGCTCATGCCTCTGGTTCTGCGGGACTCTCTCTTTTTCTTTGCTTGCATCCTTCATCTGTCCCTGGTTCGCCTTCCATTGGCTCTGCATTCTCGAGGGTAGATTCGGGGCCGGAAGTCGGGGTTTGGGTGGTTTCCTCAACACTCCCTTCCTGCTCTTTGTCCTCCTTCTGGTCGTTGGCTCATTCACGTGGGACCACAGTTGGGGGGAGGGGTCTGGCCTCCTTTGGGGCAGCTACAACTGCTGCTCTCTTCTCCTGCGTCACCTCGCCTCTTGGTGCCCGTGCATAGCTTAGTTTGCAGTTTGGGCAGGTCTTGTACAGGTGACCAACCTCTCCGCACAGGTTGCAGCACTTGGCCTCCTGACAGTCCAGTATCTGGTGGCCCTCCTTCCTGCAGTTTCTGCAGATCACCACCTTGCAGGAGGCGGCTTTGTGCCCGGGCTTGCCGCAGGATTGGCACACTCCGGGCTGCCCCTGATACACCGCATACCCTCGACTCGTCCCAATTGCAAAGCTTGATGGTCGGTGGATGATGTTTTCATCAGCATCCGCCCTCAGCTTCACCTGGACGCTCCTCTTGCTCCAGATCCCATGCATGTCCGCGATGTCGATGCTCCACTCCGTCCACGTATCGCTTGAGGAACATCAGCACATCCGCGACGGGCACATGCAGGTTGAACATGTGGACTGTTAGTGTCCGTTCCTTTTCCTGCGAGAGTGTGAGGAGCAGTTCCGTGTTGAGCGACAACGGTGCCTCCTTCCCCTTGTCCTTGAAAGCCTGGACCATCTTCAGGCATCCTTCGAAATAATCTCTCCTCAGGAAGTCCTGCAGGCAGAAGATGTCCGTTGGCACGAATCCACAGGCTCCCGTATGCGAACACATCGAACTGATTCTGTAACTGTGCACAGCTTCATTGCACAATTGAGAAATTCCACTCACTCACTAGCCCAGGTCAAGTTAACCAAGCAACTTTCAACTCATAACAAGTGTGTTTGTCCCTCAAACCATCATTGTTTCTTTCTCTGGTTTCTTGCCCATAGCTTATTTTTCACCAAGCACTGCGGCTTTTCTCCACCTTAATGAAATATTCTTCATCTACAAAGGTGTATTTTTTTACTTTTTTAATAGGCCATTTGCGTGACTCTATTTAAATGGCCATTCTACCTTTCGGGGACCATTCGTTGGCCACAGATCAGTGCTCTGTTGTGTGTGTGTGCCGGCTGGCATCATAACTCCAGTTAATGTCCCTGACGGCTATATCTCCTCTGGCATTGGGAGTAGATTCTTGATGACTCTGGGAGGAGGATAGCTGCGAACATTGTGAATGCCGCATAATGGAGAGTTTCTGTACGTACACTCTATTGTTTGCTCCACTGCTAAGTTCCAAGTTGGAGCCAGAAAAACATAAACACCATGTCAAGCCTACTCATAGTTATCTTTTATATTCTGTGCTTTTCGCTGTATTCTGTTTTGAGAGAGCTGCTCTCCTATTTTTACACTTAGAGATAGGAGCTAGTCTCTATAGATACACCAAAGTCCATTGTTAGTAGGGAGACTAAGGTTGCCAACCCTCCAGGATTGTCTTGGAAAATTAATTTCCTGGACAGAGCTGTGAGCAACCCATGAGAAAAAATCATAGAGACATTAAAATATTGTGTGATTTTTAAAAAAAAATTATTTGAACACTTTTGTTTATTAGTTATAAAAATATTGGAGATGGGTTAAAAATAAAAGGCTGTTTGACCGGGCGGGATGGTTGGAAGCGGGAGATCATGTGATGAAGCCGCCAGAAACACGTCCAACCAGAGTTGGCGACCCTAATGGAGATGCAGAGGGCAAATGCATTCAACATGTTTCCTGTGAAAATAGTGGTTTTGTCCCGACAGCAGAATTGTAGGCCTACTATTATTTGGGCCTGTGAAGCCTCTGGCTGTTAGAACCTGGGTTTAGTCATGCAGTGGGGCTTTGCCGTTTGCCAGTAGCCGATTGTATTCGTATAGTGTAAAAGGACTTGGAGGTAAAGGCAGGGGAGAAATTACAACATGAATTGACTTACAGCAACAACAAAATCGGGTTCATGTCTGTAAGCCAGATCCCAGGCCACAGCAGTCAGATTAGTGACTCCGATAGGCCAGCAGACAAATAAGACAACAGCAACGATGATCACAGACCCCAGCCAACTTCACAGCTCTGTGCATGTGAGCATGAGAGTAATTAAAGCACTTAGTTAGAATAAACCGTTTAAATCTTTATAACTGCGCCTTTCATTCTAGTAAGTAAATGCGTAAGCAAGAAAAGGTTTTTGGGATTTGTCTGCTCTAGCTATAGTAACAGATTTTGGTGAAAGAAACATTAATTTACGCAAGTTCAGAACAACATTTTACTTGCCAAACAGTGAGTAACTTGCGAAACATCTTCCCAGGATGATTTGAAGGATGAGACTCTGTCGAGCCAGTCATCGGTTGCAACCTCTGTTGAGCAGGACAATATGCCTAAATGTATCCTATTACAGTTCTTCCATCGCATCTTGAAATCTTTGTGTGTTAAGCTCGCCCAGTGACCTATTTGGTAAATGCAGCATTTGTAACTAAGCCACAAAACCAGAAAGTCTTAGACTAGATGCCTGGTTTGTGCGGAGTTATCTAGTCTCGGCGAGTGTGTTGGTCGGGGATCTACAATTGGCCTCTGATCATAGGAGGGTAAAATCACTCGCTGGAATGTGCACGTGGGGATGCTGGGTGAAGACAGGATCGGGCTCAGGTGTGATGCCTCTCTGGACGAATAGTCTGCCAAAATCTTATTGAAACATACATGATTCTGAGGGGACTCTACAGGGTAGATGCTGAGAGGATGTTACCCCTCATGGGGGAATCTAAAACTAGGGGGCATAGTATCAGAATAAGGGGTCGCCCGTTTAAGATGGAAATGAGGAGGAATTTCTTCTCCCAGAGGGTCATGAATCTTTGGAATTCTTTACCCCAAAAAGCTGTGGAGGCTGAGTCATTGAATACATTAAAGGCTGAGTTCGACAAATTTTTGATCAGCAAGGGAGTCAAAGGATATGGGGAAAAGGCGGGAAAGTGGAGTTGAGGTAAAAATCAGATCAGCCATGATCTCATTGAATGGCGGAGCAGGCACGAGGGGCTGAATGGCCCACTCCTGCTCCTATGTCTTATGGTAAAACCTACTATCACAAAACTCACACTTGAAGAAGGGAGATCCATACCTGAATGCTTATGAAGTGTCCTGATGACTAGCTGCAGGAAACATGCCATGCATACCCTCTATCCTGGACTGTAGCTATCAAGCCAGGGCAGACAAAGGCTGCAGTTACACCACACCACTGACCTGAGACTGGTAACTGGGGAGTACAGTTTGCAGTTGGCAATGACTTTGTTGCACCCTGGGCTGCCTCTGGCTGTAAAGTTATTGGTTAAATGGTCGGAGAGCATGAAAGGGAGTGTCTGGAGTAGAAATTCGACTCGAGAGGCGGCACAAAACGGGCGTTATCGCGCCTGCTGCCCCAGCTCGATATTCAGTTCCAATGAAATCAATGGATCTGAATATCCGATGGGGGATATTATGGGCAGCCATCGTGCTACCACCTGTTTTGTGCTGCCACCCCAAGATGAATTTCTACCCCTCTATCTCCAGAACATTGAAAAATACAGTGCTTCAGACAGCTCATTGAAACATAAGATCCAGAGAGGGCTTGACAGGGTAGATGCGGAGAGGCTATTTCCCCTGGCCGGAGAGTCTAGAACTAGGGGGCATAGGCTCAGGATAAGGGGTGGGCAATTTAGGACCGAGATGAGAAGGAATTCCTTCACTCAGAGTGTTGTGAATCTTTGGAATTCTCTACCCCGGAGGGCAATGGATGCTGAGTTGTTGAGTGTATTCAAAGCTGAGATCGATAGATTTTTGGACTTGGTGATAGGGCGGGAAAGTGGAATTGAGGTCAAAGGTAAGCCATGATCTTATTGAATGGTGGCGCAGGCTCGAGGGGACGTATGGCCTACTCCTGCTCCTATTTCTTATGTTCTTATGTTCAGACAGCTCCTGGAGATGGGGACCTAACTCCAGAGTTGTACTGTCACTCCACGGTGACACGAATGTGACAGAAGAGGATAGTTTTTTGCAAATGTTCACTCCCAGTCCAGAGTTTTGGTCATTTGGACGCAGAGAGCATGCTCACCTGGCAGGGTCTTCCCTCCGTCCATCTCATAATGGGTTGGAAAAGTCTGTGAGACCTGTGGCCGAATTGCCGACAGGGCAGAACTCCGCAATTGGTTGCTCCCGGCGTGGAGAGGTGCTATTCGGGGGAGCACGGCTCAGGGAATCTCGGAGCAAGCGCCCGGCGGCAGAATCGGCTCGATACGGGCTCCCAGCGCACGAAGCTCCGCCTTAAGGAGTGCGCGTTCCTCAGATGCACATTGACAGCTGTACCCAAAGAAAGGGGATTAAAAAAAAACACAAGAAAAGGAAATAGGAACTAAATGAAGTGCTAGCCCTAAAAAAAGGTTAAAAATAATGAATAATTAGAAAAAAAAGCACCATAATGATTCCTCAGGCCCCATGACTGACTGACTTTGTCAGTATAATCTCGGAGTTAATGCACCAGCACACAACTTACCAAACAGGAGATTGCATGTTGGGCAAAAGAATTCCACTTGTGACCATAACATATCAGTTAACTTAAAGTCTGCTGTTGCAATCTTGCCAAGATAATAAAACTGCTCATGTCTTTTTTAAAGATGAATGCCCACTGGTACTTGATGTTTGTGATACAATAGTTAACTAAATATGGTTCCAGCTCAATGAAATCCGAAGAAAACACTTTATTAAATCTGTAATTTACCTGAGTAGATTAATGCTCCAGGCTATTAATTCCAATCCTGGATAGGCCGGAACAGCAGTGAAAGAGATCCGGGCGAGGGGGCTGAAATTTGGGATTTGACCTGGTTGTCCACCCTGCATATCTTTCACGTTAAAAAGTGCAGGCGTTTCTCAGGTTCTTTGGGCTGTTCAGTTGGCTGCACTCTCGCCTCTGAGTCAAAAGGCTGTGGGTTCAAGTTCCACTCCAGAGACTTGAGCATAAAATCAAGGCTGAACTTCAGTGGAGTGATGCACTAAACCGAGGCCCCGTCTGCCCTCTCAGGTGGATGTAAAAATTCCCATGGCACTATTTCCAAGAAGAGCAGGGAAGTCCTCCCTGGTGCCCTGGCCAATATTTATCACTAAAACAGATTACCTGGTCATTATCTCAGTGCTATTTGTGGGATCTTGCTGTGCGTAAATTGGCTGCCGCGTTTCCTATATAACAACAGTGACTACATTCAAAAAAACTACTTAATTGTAAAGCGCTTTGGGACATCCTGAGGCCCTGAAAGGCGCTGTATAAATGCAAGTCTTTCCTTTTCTTTATGCCTGGGGTGGTTTTGTCGGGCTACCATGGGCATTTCACCAACCTCACAACTAACCGCCCAGTTGAGAGAGGCATAGATCCAGTTCTGGGCCCAGGGGAAGGCCCCAGCAGTCAGGAAGGGAAAGGTAACTAATGCCTTTTCATGCAGGGATATTTTCTTGGGGCGAAATTCTATTGCTTTCTCTTGGCCTGATTCAGGCCTCTGGCCACCTCACCCCCGGTTATGGAAGGATGTTGCTCCCCCCTCCTCTGCACAGCAAACGCCTCTGCTGTGCTGCTAAAGACACGGGCGCTCACCCCGTTAATGACCTCGCCTCCACGACTTGGGGTGCGATCAACGGCTGTGAGCTGAAGTGCCATCCCACCACATTTTAGCCCGGGAAGTTCTAGGACACCATTTGGTTACATCGAAACTACAGCACAAAAACAGGCCATTCGACCCAACTGGTCTATGTCGGTGTTTATGCTCCACCTGATCCCCCTCCCTCCCTACTTGATCTAACCCTATCAGCTTACCCTTCTATTCCTTTCTCCCTCGTGTGTTTATCCAGCTTACCCTTAAATGCATCGATGCTGTTCGCCTCAACTACTCCTTGTGGTAGCGAGTTCCACATTCTTACCACTCCCTGGATAAAGAAGTTTCTCCTGAATTCCCTATTGGATTTATGAGCAACTATTTTATATTTATGACCTCTCGTTTTGGACTCCCCCACAAGTGGAAACTGAGCCAGGCAGATAAGTGTAGAAGGTTTGACCTCGGAGAATTATAATTAAGTGTAGTATTTTATAAAGCCAGCCAACCAATTACAAAACAAGGCAATTAAAAAATGTATTAAAAGTGATTGGAAAAGTAAGCCTTAATTGGCAGATGATGTTGTACAATATTACAAATTCACTAAAGGGGAAAAAAACTAATACACCAAATCTGAAATAAAAACATAAAATCCTGCAAATACACAGCAGGGCAGTCAGAATCTGTAAAGAGAACATCCAAAACATTAACCTGATATCTCTCTTCACAGATGCTGACTGACCTGCCCTATTTAACTGCAGGCATCACTGGAATTCTGGCCCTTTAAAGTTTACAGCATCAGGATCCATTTTCGACAACTTCTAAGAATAATATTTTTAAAAATAAATTGCTCCAGTGCTTTTATTAAACAGTTGTAAACAATTTTACAACACCAAGTTATAGTCCAGCAATTTTATTTTAAATTCACAAGCTTTCGGAGGCTTCCTCCTTCCTCAGGTGAACGAAATGAAATCCTCGAAATGAAATCGCATTTATAATTCACAGAACAATGCTTGGTGATTACAGACAGTTTTTTCAACTGCCCGTTGCCAAGGCAATCAGTGTGCAGACAGACAGGTGTTACCTGCAAGGTCTCAGAATATACAAATCACCAAAAAAAAACAAACAAAAAAAAAAGAGATAGAGAGGTAGAAACATCGAAAAGACAGCAACTGACCCGTTATATTAAAAACAGATAACATTTGTTCGCTGGTGGGGTAACGTGTAGCGTGACATGAACCCAAGATCCCGGTTGAGGCCGTCCTCATGGGTGCGGAACTTGGCTATCAATTTCTGCTCGACGATTTTGCGTTGTTGTGTGTCTCGAAGGCCGCCTTGGAGTACGCTTACCCGAAGGTCAGTGGATGAATGTCCATGACTGCTGAAGTGTTCCCCGATTGGGAGGGAACCCTCCTGTCTGGCGATTGTTGCGCGGTGTCCGTTCATCCGTTGTCGCAGCGTCTGCATGGTCTCGCCAATGTACCATGCTCTGGGGCATCCTTTCCTGCAACGTATGAAGTAGACAACGTTGGCCGAGTCACAGGAGTATGAACCATGCACCTGGTGGGTGGTGTCCTCTCGTGTGATGGTGGTATCTGTGTCGATGATCTGGCATGTCTTGCAGAGGTTACCGTGGCAGGGTTGTGTGGTGTCGTGGACGCTGTTCTCTTGAAAGCTAGGTAATTTGCTGCGAACGATGGTCTGTTTGAGGTTGGGTGGCTGTTTAAAGGCGAGTAGTGGAGGTGTGGGGATGGCCATAGCGAGGTGTTCGTCGTCATTGATGACATGTTGAAGGCTGTGGAGAACATGGCGTAGTTTCTCCGCTCCGGGGAAGTACTGGACGACAAAGGGTACTCTGTTGGTTGCGTCCCGTGTTAGTCTCCTGAGGAGGTCCATGCGATTTTTTGCTGTGGCCCGTCGGAACTGTCGATTGATGAGTCGAGCGTCATATCCCGTTCTTACTAGGGTGTCTTTCAGCGTCTGTCGGTGTCCATCGCGTTCCTCCTCGTCTGAGCAGACCCTGTGTATTCGCAGGGCCTGTCCATAGGGGATGGCCTCTTTGACGTGGTTAGGGTGGAAGCTGGAAAAGTGGAGCATCGTGAGGTTGTCTGTGGGCTTGCGGTAGAGTGAGGTGCTGAGGTGCCCGTCTTTGATGGAGATTCGTGTGTCCAAGAAAGAAACTGACTCTGAGGAGAGAATCAGTTTCTTTCTCACACGAGAGGACACCACCCACCAGGTGCATGGTTCATACTCCTGTGACTCGGCCAACGTTGTCTACCTCATACGTTGCAGGAAAAGATGCCCCAGAGCATGGTACATTGGCGAGACCATGCAGACGCTGCGACAACGGATGAACGGACACCGCGCAACAATCGCCAGACAGGAGGGTTCCCTCCCAATCGGGGAACACTTCAGCAGTCATGGACATTCATCCACCGACCTTCGGGTAAGCGTACTCCAAGGCGGCCTTCGAGACACACGACAACGCAAAATCGTCGAGCAGAAATTGATAGCCAAGTTCCGCACCCATGAGGACGGCCTCAACCGGGATCTTGGGTTCATGTCACGCTACACGTTACCCCACCAGCGAACAAATGTTATCTGTTTTTAATATAACGGGTCAGTTGCTGTCTTTTCTATGTTTCTACCTCTCTATCTCTTTTTTTTTTGTTTGTTTTTTTTTGGTGATTTGTATATTCTGAGACCTTGCAGGTAACACCTGTCTGTCTGCACACTGATTGCCTTGGCAACGGGCAGTTGAAAAAACTGTCTGTAATCATCAAGCATTGTTCTGTGAATTATAAATGCGATTTCATTTCGAGGATTTCATTTCGTTCACCTGAGGAAGGAGGAAGCCTCCGAAAGCTTGTGAATTTAAAATAAAATTGCTGGACTATAACTTGGTGTTGTAAAATTGTTTACAACTGTTTAATAAAAGCACTGGAGCAATTTATTTTTAAAAATATTATTCTTAGAAGTTGTCGAAAATGGATCCTGATGCTGTAAACTTTAAAGGGCCAGAATTCCAGTGATACCTGCAGTTAAATAGGGCAGGTCAGTCAGCATCTGTGAAGAGAGATATCAGGTTAATGTTTTGGATGTTCTCTTTACAGATTCTGACTGCCCTGCTGTGTATTTGCAGGATTTTATGTTTTTATTTCAGATTTGGTGTATTAGTTTTTTTTCCCTTTAGTGAATTTGTAATATTGTACAACATCATCTGCCATTTAAGGCTTACTTTTCCAATCACTTTTAATACATTTTTTAATTGCCTTGTTTTGTAATTGGTTGGCTGGCTTTATAAAATACTACACTTAATTATAATTCTCCGAGGTCAAACCTTCTACACTTATCTGCCTGGCTCAGTTTCCACTTGTGGGGGAGTCCAAAACGAGAGGTCATAAATATAAAATAGTTGCTCATAAATCCAATAGGGAATTCAGGAGAAACTTCTTTATCCAGGGAGTGGTAAGAATGTGGAACTCGCTACCACAAGGAGTAGTTGAGGCGAACAGCATCGATGCATTTAAGGGTAAGCTGGATAAACACACGAGGGAGAAAGGAATAGAAGGGTAAGCTGATAGGGTTAGATCAAGTAGGGAGGGAGGGGGATCAGGTGGAGCATAAACACCGACATAGACCAGTTGGGTCGAATGGCCTGTTTTTGTGCTGTAGTTTCGATGTAACCAAATGGTGTCCTAGAACTTCCCGGGCTAAAATGTGGTGGGATGGCACTTCAGCTCACAGCCGTTGATCGCACCCCAAGTCGTGGAGGCGAGGTCATTAACGGGGTGAGCGCCCGTGTCTTTAGCAGCACAGCAGAGGCGTTTGCTGTGCAGAGGAGGGGGGAGCAACATCCTTCCATAACCGGGGGTGACGGGGGGGGGGGGCGCCAAAGGCCTGAATCAGGCCAAGAGAAAGCAATAGAATTTCGCCCCAAGAAAATATCCCTGCATGAAAAGGCATTTGTGACCTTTCCCTTCCTGACTGCTGGGGCCTTCCCCTGGGCCCAGAACTGGATCTATGCCTCTCTCAACTGGGCGGTTAGTTGTGAGGTTGGTGAAATGCCCATGGTAGCCCGACAAACCCACCCCAGGCATAAAGAAAAGGAAAGACTTGCATTTATACAGCGCCTTTCAGGGCCTCAGGATGTCCCAAAGCGCTTTACAATTAAGTAGTTTTTTTGAATGTAGTCACTGTTGTAATATAGGAAATGCGGCAGCCAATTTACGCACAGCAAGATCCCACAAATAGCACTGAGATAATGACCAGGTCCATCACCGGCATCTCCACATCATCTTTATTAAACAGGTAACAGGACAGTCTTGCCGCTCGGCGCCTCGATTCCAGACTGACAGCCCTGGGACCAATTGCTTGCTAATAAAGTCCATTCTTTTAAAGGGCTACTATTAGTAAAAAAAAAGAACGATTTTCATTTAAATAGCGCCTTTCCTGACCTCAGGATGTCCCAGAGCACTTTACAGCCAATGCAGTATTTTTGAAGTGTAGTCACAATTGTAATGTAGGCAACGCGGCAGCTAATTTGCATACAGCAAGGTTCCACAAACAGCAAAATGATAACGACCACATAATCTGTTTTGAGGTGTTGGATAAATATTAGCCAAGGTATTGGGGAGAACTCCACTGTTCTTCTTTGAATAGTGCTGTGGGATCTTTTACGTCCACTTGAGAGGGGAGACAGTGCCTTGGTTTAAAGTCTCATCCGAAAGACGGCACCTCTGACAGTGCAGCACTCCCACAGTACTGCAATCCCTGCACCTGAATGGGTGGGCCTGAGGCACATCCAATATTGGGCCTCGGGCCTCATTTAAACGAGACCGGCGAACTGCAGACATCTGCCAGGTGCCAGGTAGGTCATTAAAGGGGAAGCAAACGGGAAGGGAGACTGATCAAGAAATCGGGACAGCGGGTGATTGGGACGTTGGGACGGGGGTGATCAGGTCAGGGGGTGATCGGGAAGGCGAGGCGGCCTGTAGTAGTCCCTTTAGGGACCGCCAGTTAGGCCACATGTAGACCTGGTTTTCCTGAGCGCTCAGGACAACCCAATTTTGCACAGGGGGCCTCAGACAGGCATTAGGCTGGTTATTTGTATATTCAAAGGACCTAACACCAGTTTCAGGCGCGGGCCCTGGACGCCTCTTATTTTGCCTACATCAATATGGCAGACAGCGCACTTCCATCTCATAATGAGCGTGCTCTTCCTCCCCATCGTCTTGGCGCTCATTTGGCACCTGAAAAACGAGTGCGGCGTCATCGAATTTCTAGGCCCGTGCCACTGCACTGCTCCTCATTGTAATCAAGACCTATAAATACAATAATTCAGTGAGCAGTCCTATCTTCTTTATTCCACAGATCTGTGGTTTACAGCATCACCTTATGTTCAGTGGTTTACAAGTCTCACACTGCAGGAATGTTTCAAAGTTAATGCACATGCCTCAGCTTCCTCCCACTCATCCACAGGTTGGCAGTTGCTCACTTTCCTCCTGCTGCTCTCTTGTCTTTTATCTGGTTTCAGTCTTCCACCTGGGCCTCGATCGTGTCTAGCTGGCTTCAGGTCTGTCACTCTCTACTCCTCGCCCTTTTCTTCTTCCCTCCTGCTGCTCCCCCAGCTGTTCTCGAATCCCCGTTTCATTTTACGGAGTTCCCTGATGAGAACAGTTGGTGCCACAATGATAGGCCGAAGCCCTAATGATACCGACAGGCTGTAGCACCGGCCCAACAATCACCTCATTCAAGTTGAGTTATGAATGGTTTCGATAAGGTAAATAAGGAAAAAAACTCTTTCTGCTGGTTCGTGAGTCAGTAACTGGCAGACATAAATTTAAGATCGTCAAGCAAAAGAACAAAGGAAGAGGTCAGGAGAAATTGTGTGTGTTGGGAGGACAGTGAATGCCCTACCCAGGAACAGCGGTGGAAGCAAAACCCATCAGGGCTTTCAAAAGGGAAGTGGATAAACATTCAAAAAATAAAATTTAAAAGGGTGTGGGAAAAGTACAGCGGAATGGGATTAGATAGCTAGCTCTTTCAGAGAGCCAGCACAGCCCACAAGTTGGGACGGGGTCTACGGGCCTAATGCAAGGGTGGACAGAGGCCCTGCTTCTTTTGCTGGCTAAAAAAGCACCTGTGGAATTTATGATTCTATGTGAGTGACACAATGACCCCCAACGATTGATGGTTTACTTTCCACAATCCAGCCAAGGTATAGCTCTATATTGGAGGCAGCAGCAGTTTCTGCCTTATCCTCTATTTCTATAACCTGGTGCCCTTGCTGCTACATCTACCCCATTTACAGTTTGACATCATAGAATCATAGAATGATACAGCACAGAAGGAGGCCATTCGGCCCATCGTGCCTGTGCTGGCTCTTTGAAAGAGCTGTCGAATTAGTCCCACTGCTCTTTCCCCATAGCCCACCAAATTTTTCCTCTTCAAGTATACATCCCTTACGTCTCCTTCATTAAATTACAAAATGGTGGACATGCTCTCGATCTGCAAGAAAATGACAATGGATGAAAGGATTCTCCTCGAAGTCTGGCAGACATCAATGAAACAACTGTACGTGTGCTACAATATCGAGTTTGCAATTTTCCCATTGTAGGTCGCCTGAAGCTGGGTGCGGTCTGTATGGATGCGCTGGACAGTCACAACGCCTGTGGCCAGACCCTAAAATGGCAGACTCAACGCCATCGTCAGCCATTTATCTTACCGCGTGTGGCACCCAGCGATCGGAAGCAGCCCAGCAACATCCTCCCGAGGAAAGTTTTGGCAGCCACTGGGTTATTTATAGGATTGCCATCGATTGTGTGCTTGCCGTTGAAAATAGGGTAAAAGTAAACTGCAGTTACTTCGAATTATAGAATCATACAGCACAGGAGGCCATTCAGCCCATTGTGCCTGTGCCGGCTCTTTGAAAGAGCTATCCCCACAGTCTCACTCCCCTTCTCTTTCCCCATAGCCTTACAAATTTTTATACTTGTGGTATAAAATCATTTTTATGTTCATTAAAGGGCTGTTGTTGCCATTTTGGGGGGAGTTTTCAGATCAGCACAATCCTGGGAATGGGCAGGAATAGCCTGCCCTGAAACATGCACTACAATCACAGTTATCTTGACTACTGCAGCAAGTTGGTATTACCACAGTTTCAATGGCCCGAATTTTCCTCCTCCCCCTCTGCCTAGCATAAGTCAGGTGGACTGCACCCAATGTACGCTCTGCCTGACATGACCTGAATTCACCTGGATTTTGAGGTACGGGTCACCTTCGTAGGCCCTACATTCCCCATGTGTAGGCCCCGAGCATCGGTGGAGGATGGGGAGGGGGAGTTGGAAATCAAGTCGCTGTTGCAGGCATGGCCACTGACGTAAAGGCCTTCTGACTGCTGTCTAAAAAAAGTAGCTAGAAGGCCTGAGGATCCAGTGCACAACCTTGGACTGACGAAAGGCCGCTATTCGGCCTCACTGGCCTTGCTGCCTGGCCCCTCTCAGATCCTCCAACATGAGGGGGCAGACACCAGGCCTACTGCCAAATGTTACTGGTGCCCCCCCCCCCCCGCCCTCCGTGTTTAGGCACCCAATGTGCAGCAAATTGAGACGAAAGGCCCCCCCCCAGCCCCCTTAATGCCTTCCTGCCTCAATCGCACGGCTGCTTCTTGCTTGCACTTGTTTCTGGCACAAGCGCCTCCTTCCTCAGGCGGTCCCCAAGAAATCCCAGCGCAAGGTAAAGGAGGTGGAGACCTGGCACTGTGGGTCTCTGTCCCCTTCTCCTGTCCATTGTGCCTGGGAGCTAAGCGCATAGGCAAGGAAGATCAGCTCCATATATCTACTGGAGCATCAATCTTTGCATTGTGGTTGTTCCATATTTTTAGTTTTGTTTCATTAAAAGTCTTGTTTTACTATTTCATTTCAAAATAGTCTAAATTTAAACAGGTATATTATACAGTATTTCATTGTCAATTATATCTTTTTTTTTTATTCACTATTACTGAACAGTGGCCCACACATGAGCCCTGAGCCCTGGCTACGTGGCCAGCGAAGGCCAGCCAACTCAGTTTTATTTGCACTTCTAAAGGTAGATTTTAAGTATGGGTTTCCCGGACGTCCTCACGATTTTGACGTAAGGACGTCTTTTGTTTTTTTTTTGACGGTTTCCCACCCGACAGGCCCGACCGATTGACAGGCTGGTCTCAGTCGGAGGGGAGAAGAGGACGTGAAAAGGTAAGTGTTAGACGGGGGGGTTCAGTCATCGGTGGGGGGGGGGTTCAGGGTCGGGGGTCATCACAGGGTTCAGAGATCATGGGGGTTGGCGGATCGGAGATCGTGGGGGTGGTGTCTGAGATCGTGGGGCTGGGGGGGGTGAGGGTCATTGCAGGTAGGCTTGTTGGACCTGGAGGAAACACTTCTACTCCTCCGGGCCCACAAGCTGTGCTATAAAGGCTCTTACCTGCTGTTTCGGGCCTTCTCGCCTCCTCTCACGTGGCATGAAGGAGGAGCCCTGGGAATCCCGGCCCCCAGGGATTAAATACAAAAAATCTGTCAAAATGGAGGTCCGCAGCCTCCTTGAAAGCTTTTACTGACCGACCCACCTCCTGAGAGCGGGTTTGTTGCCCGCCTCTGTGTAAACTGGAAATAGGCGGGATGGAGGTGGGTTTTAGATTTTTAAAATTTTGAATCCCACCCCCCTGTCCCCAACCCACCTGTTTTTCCCATTTAAAATCATGGAGTCTGGATGTGGGGGTCAGTGGGCCCCAGAAGATTTTCCATCCATTAAGTACTTTGCCTGCTGGAGGTGCTTATCAGGAATTCAGAAACAAAGGTCAGGACTTTGCATCCATTATGTCCATTAATGGTCAGTAAATCCTAAGAGGGCCATTTACCTCCTTATATGGACTGCTGGTGTACCCCTTTGTCATGTACTGTTTTATCCCATTTCTTTAGGCACCGTTACGAAGGCGGATTTTATGAACTTGTGTTCCCAGTGCTGAGCTTCTTGCACTGGCCGCAGACATCTGGCCAGGAATTTGGGTTCAGAGGTCAGCGGGCTCCGTACGATTTTTCCATCGATTTAAAATTAACGGATGGAACAACCTGCAGCTGCGTTAACTTCCACACTGAAATTCCAGAAAAGATGCTCCTGGTTTTGTAAAGCTATGTGTTAGGAACAGAAACTCATCAAATAACTGTATTTATTGTGAACAAAAAGCAAAAATACTGCAGATGATGAAATTTATTATTTGCACGTTTGTCCCAATTGGATTTTGTGGGCCTGAAGTTTTGGCAAGGGCTGTTCCTAGTGTTATTACCTCATTGCAGGATAAATCCTAATCCTAGCAGCCACAACTTAAGATATATGCAAATTAATTAGGAATATTGAGTTAAACTTTATAGGTTCCGTGATGCACAAACAAGCAGCCTGCAGGTAAAAAGCTTGGACACACCTGCACTATGGCGTTCCAAGATCAATGCATTCCAGGGTTTACCCTGTGGTTCAGAGTTTATTAAAACTGTGATAAAGTTAGACCTCCTGATTTGGCCCATTGGATAACACACTGCTCAGTGAAGGGCTCAGTCACGTAGATCAGGGATCGCTCACATTGGATCCCTTGTCCGTGCTCAACTAACTGCTTTCAGTAGAGATGATCTCATTGGGCTCAGCTACCTTTAGACAAGACAAGAGAAACTCCTGACTGCTAACCAGTAGTGTGTGGGTGTGAGACTGTTGTGTCTGTGTGTGAGTGTGAGTGTGTACATTAGTTGAGGGTGGGATTGTGCTTGATTGTGAATCTCGCATAATCGAATAGCCTGTCAATGCTCACTGTGTAGACTTGTAGTTGCTGGCTGTCTTCCAGTGCCTCACTCAGGTGGTCGTTCTCCACGAATGAGCCTGGATAGTGAGTGTCAACATGCTGTTCGACCATGTGTGGCATCACAACCAAACTTGACCCTGCCCACACCCTATATTGATATGTGCCACAGCAGAGGTGACCAGACAGTGGCCAGGAATGGTGGGGGGGGGGATCCCAGGCTGGTTTGCCCCCACTTCCAATTCTGAGGTTATCTGCAGCACCCCATTCCTGGCTGAGATTTATTTTTGTGATATCGAACTGCATTAAAAATCAATGCATTGTCCCTATGGAACCCTCTAATTTATATTGATTTTATGAAACTAGCATGAAATTGACAGGTAGGAACTCCATCTTACATCAATAGTGAATGAGAAGGATCTCATTCAGATAAAAACTGTGACAGTCATCAGCCCGGCTTTTAACTCCCAGCGGGGGATGCGCGGGCAGGGACCGAGGAGGACAGAAAACCAACTGGCCCTCCACACCGTGCGGTCCAGGAGATTTTGACTCCCAGGCCTCAACTACCTCCTTGCCATCAGTCTCCTGCCAACACTAGCTGGCCAGCGGGTGGGGGCAAGATTTCGGGCATCAGGAAGCCCGCCACCCGATGGAATGGCACTGGCAATCAGGTAAGTGGTGGGTGGTTAGGGGGGTGGGTTTGGGGAGGGCATCGCGGTCGGGGGAGGGGGAATGAACCCCAGGGCAGGGGAGGCCCAAAGTTTCCTTGTGAGGACCCAAGTAGCACCCCTGCTCCTCCAGGCCAACAAAGAACAAATTAAAATAGCACCGTTCTGGGCCTCTCCTGGCCCCGGACCCATTTGCCACCACGATGGCTCCCCTGCGCAGGTCAGGGGTTAAAATTGCAGTCAGGCCCCGATGCATCATCGGAGTTTATTTGAAATCAGGATTCCTCTGCCATCTGCGGGTGTCCCGCTCACCTGCTATAAGCAGCGGCTTAAAATGACATCCCACGGGAAGGCAGCGGGATCGGAGGGTGTAAGTCGCTGCCCCGATTTTAACAGCCCGCCCGCCCGGTTAAAATCGGGGCCTAATTGAATTTCACCAGACAATTTTCCAAAAGCCAACTGGAGCTTTCAAGCATCTGAGTGCACTTTCCTTCCTAGAAATTTAATTTGTTATTGTTTCAAACGGTAGATCACGTGGGTCTCGAAAAATGAGTCACTGGTTCTTCAATAGAACAATGAACCTGCATGTTTTCCTTTATGCACATCTTAATTAGTTTTTTGTTCTGAGTGGAGAGACAAGCTCTTTGGAGATGACGAGCTCTCAAATAGTCAGGGCCGCACATAAAAATAAAGCACTCTTGAGATGGAGTAAGAATGCTCCTTGTTGCCTGGCAATGCTATTTTCAGCAATGGCTCTCCGTGCGCATGTAGCCCCCTCCCACAACCCCAACACACTCAGTACTGGACCTCAGCACTGTGACTGCACAGTATCCAGGCACACAGCTAGCCAGCTGTTGCTGCTTTAGGTTGGATTTGTTCCCCAGTGGATTTTTAATTCAGTGAAACATTATCTTTATTTATTCTTCATTGCTATCAAAAAACATGAATCCAGATTGCCCTCATTTATGCAGCGTCCATCTTCCATTGAAATTGGAAAAACGTGAGGCAAACAGAATACTTAATGCACTAATCCTGGTTAACTTTCTCCACAGCTCACCCCCTGCCCCCCACTTCGTTTTTCTCTCTGATTTTCTCCCCTCCCCTCTTCTCCTGAAGTCACTTTCTGACTGGACTACAGTATCTGACCCCAAGAAACCATGGGCCTAGAAAAATCGACCCTGTTTTCAGCATAATATCAGTGCATAATTGAGGCAAGTAACATTTTTTTTTAGCAGCAAAGTCGGGGGGGGGGGAGCCATTTACGCTAGTTCTCCACCCCAAAATCCATTCCATCCAATTCCCTTGCACTTTTTTGGGACTTAATGTCGGAGTTGCTGTCTTTCGGATGAAACGTTAAACCGAGGCCCCGTCTGCTCTCTCAGGGGGACGTAAAGGTCCCTCAACCAACTGTTAAAAATTGGATAGCCAGATGGTGAAGGATAGCATACTAGAGCCTGATCTTCAGTTGCTTCCGAGCCTTTATTCACAGAGATTCCCTTACATGCACACCACACCCTAGATAAGCTCTCATATAAAAAGGATACAAGAGAGTCCCCAGTTAACACACACCACCTCAATACAATTAACACTAATTGATGTAAATCACATGATACAATTAACACCAACGCAGACTATCTCGTTATTTATCTCATTGCTGTTTGTGAGACCTTTCTGTCATGATTCCTAAATTACAACAATGACATTACTTCAGAAGTACTTCATTGGCTGTAAACTACTTTGGGACTCCCTGAGGTTGTGAAAGGCGCCATGTAAATGCAAGTCTTACTTTCTTTTTTCTCGCAATCTGTCCGCTGAGTCTCAAGTGAGCTCATGTAATGAGGGCCTGTGCTGCGGCTGCTCTGAGTTATCTGTTTTTAAATTCGCAATGCACTCGGGATGGGGTGGGGGGGTGGTGGTGGGGGGAGATAATTTTACCTTTGGGCAATAGTATAAACCGGGCGATATCGAATTGACTGGCTGTTAGACACATCGACCAATTTTCCCTTCCGTGGAATGGAAAACCAGGCGTGGTTTATAACAGGCGGTCAATTCGACATCGTCCAGTTTTACACCATCGTCCAAAGTTAAAATGACCCCCAGCGTAAGTTAAACTGGGAATTATAAGATGCAGCTATGACAGGTGGAAGTGAGGAGTTTGTGAGGCTGAAGAGTATGGAGACTTTCTGTTATGATTTCTGCAGTGAGGAACGATTTTTTGCTGTGATTTTTTTCGGCCGACATAGACCTAGACTTACTTCTCGCTGCTACTGATAGTGTGAGGCCATCGGGACATTTTCATCCCCGCCCACAGTGAGGGCTTTTCAGGAGCAGATATGGCATTCACTATCGGCATGCATTTGTAGGTCATTTTCATGGTGGATTAAAAAGGAACAGCACTGGATAGAGCAAAGGAGAATCAGGCAGCATTTAAAGAGGATGGACCCCACCAGATATTACCAGCACCACTCACCACCCCCCGCACTCCCACAAATAATATATAGGTAACAGAATAGAGATCATATGAGGACCTTAGTGAGGAGACATGTAAAGGAAGAGTGCGTTTCACCAAAGAGGCAGTCGGGCAGATCTGCGTGTAGACCTGCGACCACAGCCAGACCATGTATGGCCCAGGTTAGACTATCCTGGTGCTTCTTGGCCTAAACAGGAGCCGCTCATTTCAGGTGCACTGCTCCTGCCCAGTGCCAGAGTGGGAAGAGGCTAATATTTTTGATGAGAATCTTCCTTGGACCCATCTACAACATTATCCTATCTTTCTCTTTCAGTGCCTGGAAAATTGATCCACAGGCACTGGCAGCTTTCCGATGCTTTGTCTAAATGGCCATTCTTCATACACGTGAACCCAGAGAACAAATGTCAGTAGGACTATTCAACCATGAGAATTGGAATGGAATCGTAGCCGTGCCTGCTCCTGTCCTCCCCCGATATCCAGACTCGTGCATTTTCCAAAAGAGGTGACCGGGAAATGATAGGGAGTGGGAAAAAAAACCCTCACTGATTTTCCTTTCCCTAGCCCAAGGACGCTGAGATCAATATTTAGTCCCCTGCTGTCACCATAGCTGACATCAGATAAGTCAGGACAGACCCGGAATTGAATGTGGTTCAGTGCCACACTAGACGATTGTTTTAGCAAATCAGCCATTGCAGGAACTCTCATTGTTCTTTAATACTGAAAGAGTTGCAATTGGTATTGATCAGCACCAAAGTCTAACTACCTCTATCTGGACAGGTAATTATAACTACTCAGAATGTGTGATTAAAAGCTGAGGCAATCATGTTGTCTTCTGTGGAAAAAAAATGAGTGTTAAAACAGACCAATTTATAACAATTTAAAATCACTTTAGAAGTAAACATTAAATTCAAAAGAAACCGTTACAGTTCTCCAATCTTCATTTCAGCTCTCAGGTCACATGTATCATTAATTTGCCTGTTACGGTAGTAATGGAGGATGTGGTCGAGCAGTGAAGGCCCTGTCAACCTGACAGAGTACTGTCTCTGCACACCGAGTGATTTGTTCTGTTTACTGCTGATTCTAAAATTTATTTTTTCTTCTTCAGCTCCCCAACAGCGCAATGGCACCGCCAGGGTGGGTATGGAGTCTTACAGATCGAAGGCCTCAGGCTTGATCCCCGGTCTCTGCTGAGTAGCTGGTCAAGGCGAGGGTGGTAGGAGGGGTGCTTCAATTTGCCCTCAGTGTCCTTGGGTTAAGGAGGGGAACATCAGCTAGGCCTCCCCCTCCTCAGCGACCCCTGCTGTAAAAGCGCATGGGCTAAATTTTACCTGGGAGCTGAGCAGACGACGAGGAAAAACCCAGAAGTACGGGTTTCTCGGACGTCCTTACGATTTTGATGTAAGGACACTTTTTTTTGTCGGTTTCCCGCCAGACAGGCCAGCCTGATTGACAGGCTGACCATCAGTCGGACGGGAGAAGAGGCAGGAACCAGATGCGAGAAGGAAAGTCTTACATGGGGTGGGGGGGGTCCGGACTCATCGGGGGCGGGGGGGAGTCATCGGGGTCTGGAGTCACCGGTGGGGGGGGGTGGTCGGAGATCGCTGTGGGGGGGGGGTGGGTCGGAGATTGTGGGAGGAGGTCGGAGATTGTGCGGGGGGGTTGGAGATCATGAGGGGGGGGGCGGGTTGGAGATCATGAGGGGGTGGGCAGGTTGGAGATCGGGGGGGGGATGCAGTCCATCGCATGTGTGGGATCACTGCAGGTGGGCTTGTTGAGTCTGGGGGAAGCACTGCTGCTCCTCTTGGCCCAAAAGCAGTGCCTCTTCTCAGGTGGCACGAAGTAGAAGGCCCGAGAATCCCGGGCTGCAGGGATTAAAAATAGAAAAGCTGTAGAAATGGAGGCCCACCGCCTCCTTGAAAGCTTTGAGTGACTGACCCGCCTCCTAAGATTGAGGGTTGGCCGCCTGCCCCTCGTCCCACCTCCGTTAAAACCAGAAGTGGGCGGATTGGAGGTGGGTTGGGGGCGGGTTTTAGATTTCCAAAATTTTTACTTCCTGCCCTCCCCCCACACCCCCGTCCCAACCTACCTGATCATCTGGGTTAAAATTTAGGCCCATGTGTGTAGATGTTCAGTGAGGTCAGGATTGGGACTGGATGATGTCCCACCATCGAACAGGGTTACGAACGTTCACTTTCTAGGCTTACAAACGAATAGCGGTCACTTGGCGGGGGGGGGGGGGCGAGAAAAAACTAGTGTGCATCCACTGTCCATGAAACTGTAGCCCTGGTAGGAGTTAACATCGCCAGCAAAGAAAAAAGGGCTTATAAATAAACAGATGCAGTTTGTTTCGACAGATTGTTTTGATTACATTTATCAGGTTTTCTGTTTTCAAATCCAGCATTTGCAGCTTGTGACATCAATCTATCTATTTATCTAACTATATAAATGATCAAAGTCCTTCAGACAACAGACGAGCAAAAGTATAAATAGAACAGCCATTTCATGCTGGTATCTTCTGACCAGGAGCCAGGAATTTACACACACCTGCCAAACTGAAAACTTCCCTCATCGGTAGCAATTAAGCTCTATCTGACCCCAGGATCTCCAATTTACAGCAATTGGACATTGTGGCCTTTAAGGTTCAGGCCTAGTTAAAGACAGCTCCACAGCAGAATAATACAGTTATTATTAGCAATACATTAACTTACTGTGAGTAACACCATGGGAGATTCAATAATATTTAAAAGGAAAAGAATGAATAGATAAAGGAAATACAGAAAATGAAAATCTGAGAAATGATCAAGGAGAAGGAAAGAAGGTATGCTATAAAACAATAAAAAGCAGAGCAGATCAAGAGCGACAGACTGCAGGAGAGAGTGTGGGAGGGTAGACCTCCCCTCCATCAATTGGACCTGGCTGTTATATATAAATTCTGCTTGTTATTGTTCCCACACTCTTTCTAACTCCCCCGTGACTAGCTGCCCAAGTTAAAGACTGCAGTCCTTCTCTAACGTACAAAGTCCTTTTTGAACTGACGCCGATTTAAACCAGAGAGGTCCTGTAATAACAGTGATAGCAATTACATGGGGAGTAACTGTCAGAGAGCTGTGCTCCAGATAAACAGGAAGAGCTCTGGCAAGAAACTGAAACAGTTACACAATAACTCCTGAATTAGGATAGTCCAGCGGTGCAAAGTAAATTGTTCTATTTGGAATAATTAAATGCAAGTAAACCAAGTTGGGGTGTTCTTAAAAAAGTAATAAAGTTGTCCAACAGCTATGAAATCATTACAAGGTAATTAAATTATTTCTTTAAAATGAACAGTCTTTAACATTTTCCCATCCATGAGTGTCAGTATGTTCCATGCTTTTTTCAGTGGGAGTTGATTAGCGAGGGCAGATTAAAACACACTAATTGTTGGCGGTATGCAATTTAACCTTAAAGTTCGCATCTAGATCATAAAATGTTAATTCTGAACAAAAGCATTTAATGATTTTAATGCTGTGATACATACAGTGGCTGAGACCCATTTGAAACCCAATGCGAGTTGAATCGGGGAGTTCAGTGATCGCAGGCTTGTGCTACATTTAAACAGAGCCACGGCATAGCTGGAAAACAGCCAGCTCTGCTATTCTGTGAAATTCCGCACGGCCACCCGTCCCACTCTTGGAGAATCTTGTCGACCACAGTGATTGTTTACAAGTCCCACGTGCAATGTAGTGAAGTCAGTGATGGATTAGTAGTGAGTCAGCAGTGAAACTCCTGTGGGCAGATAGAAAGTGTGAGAAAACACAAGCTAACAGGGAGAGCCATTGTTTTTTTTGTGCTTTGTAGAAAGGGTTGAGTTGTGCAGCTGCCTGACCCATGGAGAGTGCGGCCCTGCCGTCTCAGAGCATACACCGCATCCATTGCAGCGATCACCTTGCGCTTGGTGCGCTCAGTGTAGGTGACCACGTCCCTGATCACGTTACATAGAAATACATAGAACGTACAGCACAGAAACAGGCCATTCGGTCCAACAGGTCTGTGCCGGAGTTTATGCTCCACACGAGCCTCCTCCCACACCTCTTCATCTAACCCTATCAGCATAACGTTCTGTTCCTTTCTCCCTCATGTACTTATCTGGCTTCCTCTCAAATGCATCTATGTTATTCACCTCAATTCCTCCTTGTGGTAGTGAGTTCCACATCCTAACCACACTCTGGGTAAAGAAGTTTCTTCTGAATTCCCCATTGAATTTAATAGTGACTATCTTATATTTATGGCCCCCAGTTTTGGTCTCCCCCGCAAGTGGAAACAACTTCTCTACGTCTACTCTATCAAACCCTTTCATAATCTTAAAGTCCTCTATCAGGTCTCCCCTCAGCCTTCTCTTTTCTAGAGAAAAAAGCCCCAGCCTTTTCAATCTTTCCTGATAGGTATAATCTCTCAGTTCTGGTATTATCCTTGTGAATCTTTTTTGTACCTTCTCCAGTGCCTCTATATCCATTTTATAATATGGAGACCAGATCTGTGCACAATACTCCAAGGTCTTCTCCATGGAGATCTTCAGCACCCCACGGGTCTCCTCGTAGATCAGAGAGGAGATGCGCTTGACACCACCACGGCAGATGGCTGGAATCAGAGGAAAATCAGCCAGATCCTTTCGTTATTATGGCCTCATCGGGAGACCTGCCTCTGTGAGCCGCCTCCTGGAGTTTCTGCTAATAATCTCGGCTCCCGTACCTTGGCAGCAGATAGGCTGATCCAGTCTGTTGCTGCAATAAGGCCGCAGGCTCGTGCACTCTGGTTTCCCGAAGTCCGAATGAAAATGGCGGCAATATAAACACAAGGAGAGAAATAGGGAGGAGCACAGGGAGAGACAGAGAAATGTAGGGAGAGAGAGAGAGTCAGAGAAATATAGGGAGAGAGAGAGAGTCAGAGAAATATAGGGAGTGAAAGAGAGACAGAGAAATATAGGGAGAGAAAGAGAGACAGAGAAATATAGGGAGAGAGAGAGAGTCAGAGAAATATAGGGAGAGAAAGAGAGACAGAGAAATATAGGGAGAGAGGAAGACAGAAATATAGGGAGCGAGAAAGCCACACAGCAAGAAAGTCAAAGCAGAGAGAAACACAAGGGGAGAAAGACAGAGAGCATACACAAGGATTCTGGCCTCAAAAATGAAACATGAAATTGTTTTTACTGATACCTTTTGATATTCCAGCCCACTGCTGGACTCTGCTGTCCCCCGCACCCACTGGATTTTCTTCTTTGCCTCTCCACCACTCCCTACCACCCCCGACCCCAGTACAGGCCTGGTCTGTTGGCCAGTTCCATGTAGGAGTTGACGGATTTCCCACCTTTCACGACCGGCAAGCACCATTGGAATGCCATTTTGCTGTGCACAGTTTGCCGGATCCATGCAGACAAGGCCTGGGCCTCAAAATGGCTCGGGCCTCACGGCAGCGACAACATTCGGGCAACAGGCACACTCCACTCCCTAACCACCCGTTTGCACCAAATGTTAAAATTGGCCCCAATGTGTTATGTTGGGCAGTATCAGAGACAGAACTTTCAAGATTAAGTGTAATTAACAAAATCTCTCAAAGGAGTGAATTTAGACAAAAATTATACTTTCTTTACCAGTAAAGGACTACAATCATAGAGCTGGGGAGTTCTCCCCGATGTCCTGGCCAAAATTTATCCCTCAACCGACACATAAAAACATTATCTGGTCATTACCGCATTGCTGTTGGGACCTTGCTGTGTGCAAATTGGCTGCCGCGTTTCCCTACATCACAACAGTGACCACACTTCAAAAATACATCATTGGATGTAAATCACTTTGGGATGTCCTGAGGATGTGAAAGGAGTGATATAAATGCAAATCTTTCTTTTACATCCATTTCTTATTTGTTCCCAAGGCATTGAAGGATTTGAACAAAACAATTATTACATGTATAATATTGTAATACACAGCGACACGTTAAAACTGAGGTGATAGTACTAGCAGCTGTTGACACTGTGATAGTTGATGGAAAATAAAATGATTTTACGAATCACAATAGAAAATAAGTTAATCACAATACATGTATTTAAGATGGCCGCCCTTGACATCAAGGCAACATTTGACTGAGTGTGGCACCAAGGAGCCCTAGTAAAACTAAGGTCAGTGGGGATTGGGGAGAAACTCTCCAGTGGCTGAAGTCACACCTAGCACAAAGGAAGATGGTTGGGATTGTTGGAGGCCAACTATTCTCAACCCCAGGACACTGCAGCAAGAGTTCCTCAGGGACTGCAGGCATCCTCGGCCCAACTATCTTTAGTTGCTTTATCAGTGACCTTTCCTCCATCATAAGTTCAGAAATTGGGCTGTTTGTTGATGATTGCTCATTGGTAAGTGGCTCACCTCCTGATTCCCCAAAGCCTCTCCACCACCTACTAGGCATAAGTCAGAAGTGTGATGGAATATTCTCCACTTGTCTGGATGGGGGCAGCTGCAACAGCACTCAAGAAGCTCAACACCATCCAGGACAAAGCTGTCCACTTGATTGCCACCTCATCCATTAGCCTAAACATCCACCATTGGCATACCATGGCTGCAGTATACTATCTACAGGATGTGCTGCAGCAACTCACGAAGGCCTCTTTGGCAGCATCTTCCAAACCCACAGCCGCTACCGCTTAGAAGGACAAGGGAAGCAGGTGCATGAAAAGGCCATCACCTCCAAGTTCCCTTCAAAGTCACACACCATCCTGACTTGGACATGTATCGCCATTCCTTCATCATCGCTGGGAGAAAAGCTTCAAGCTCCTTACCTAACAGCACTGTTTGAACACCTTCACCACATGGACTGCAGCAGATCAAGAAGAAAGCCCACCACCACCTTCTCAGGACAACTAGGGATAGGCAACAAATGCCGGCCTTGCCAGCAACGCCCACATTCCAATAATGAGTAAAAATGTATTTAAGAACTTTTCAGAGATAGATTCAAAATACAGAAGCTTGTAAGATCCACTTCAGCATTGTATTCAAATCCACAAAACAATGCATTTTAAATCCAGACTTTTGGCATCCGGTTTCCATTTTGGAAATTTCTGGACAGTGCACTCAAAAAAATCAGACCATCCAATCCAAAACTGAGGAACACACAAAAACTATATTTCAAAAAAAATTCCATCCCTTAGACAGATATAAAAACATCAACAACTAATTGCAGGGGCCATACCAGCATACGAGCATCAATCCAACTAGACATGGCAACCGATTGCAATGCTCTTCTTGTTTGAGCTTATAGGGCCCCCTGTTGAAAGTTTCCAGATCCCTGGTCAGGACTTTCTGTTTGCAATGGGCTGGAATTGTTAGATCAGCAATACCATCCTTCTGTAGTGCTGTGTTATTGCGCCATCTAAAGTGATTTTATTGATCCTGCATTTCTTAGTTTCTAATATCTATTAATTATGTGTTATTTTGGAAGTTGGTGTGATGCAGTATTGTAACTCTGTAAAAAGCAGTACCTTCTTTGGTATAGTCATAAAACCATGTCCTTGCTCTTAATTACATGATGTCAGCTGTGGATCAGTTGGTAGCACTCACGCCTCTGAGTCAGAAGTTTTCGTGTTCAATTTCCATTGCAGAGACTTGAGCACAAAATCTAGGCTGACACTTCAATGCAGTACTGAGGGAGTGTTGGACTGTCGGAGATGCCGTCTTTTAGATGAGACGTTAGGGCAGGCTGGGCCTCAGTTTGTCACGTGAATGTAAAAGACCCCATGGCGCTATTTCAAAGAACAGGAGGGGAGTTCTCCCCAGTGTCCTGGCCAATATCTATCCCTCAATGAACACTTAAAAACATTTCTAGTCTTTTACCCAGACATTCTCTCAGGCCTGTCTCCAAACTAAATTGTAACCACAGAAGGACAAATGGACATCGTCTCGGTCCAGTTACAAAACAGAGGAAGCAAGGATACTGCTGCATTGTCATGAACCTTTCCTTTTCTTACCAATATATTTCACATAATGACAGATATTGTACTTCCTACAGCTAATCAGAAAAGGACATAGGAACAGGAGTAGGCCATTCAGCCCCTCGAGCCTGTTCTGCCATTCATTTAGATTATTCCTGATATGCACCCTAATTCCATTTCCCCTGATTGGCTCCATATCCCTTAATACCCTTGGCTAGCAAAAATCTATCGATCTCAGATTTAAAATTATTGATTGAGCTAGCATCTACTGACATTCGATCTTAATCCTTACAGACTCCCTGAAACAATGAAACAATCTTGAAATAATTGGAGCCATTGATACCCATCACCACTGGATGGGCCAGTCACAGGATAATGGTGCATCCCTGAAAGAGTACAGGGAGGCAATTAATTAAGCCCTGACTCATTAAGGGTGTTCTATTGAAAAGGTTCCAAAGATTTCCTGCACAAAATGGTTTTAACACAATTGGATATATTTTTTTAAACTGCGGTACTATTAATATTAATCTGATAATATGTTTTGTAATGGCAGGAGCATTATACCACTTATCTCACAAAGACATTTTGCTGTAAACAACCTCAGATCAATTACAAGTTAATTGTTGTTGGTAAAGGGAGTTTGCAGATTACCAGGTGCTTATAAATTCCTGATCAAGATCAATCAGCAAGCTTCCTTTATCAAAACTAAATGGTCTCTACTTAACCTAAAAGCAGAAGAAGTTGCCTTCCTTTTCACATTTTTGACACTTTGAAGTGTGATATCTGGAGTGTCACAGGTGCTCTTAAAACTTTTATATAGAGTGATGGACACATGGCATTGCTCATGGGTCTGGAACACAGTGCGAGTGTATAGCTGCTAACCTAGCTTGTAGCCTTAAGGCTACTGCTTTATATAGGAAAACTCAGATAATTAAAGGTACTTGTAAATCACTATCAGGGAACAGAGCAAAAAACTTGTAAATTTTAGCCTCAGGGTCAATAACTGACTTTCTTCCTCTTTTTAAGTTTGTTTTGCATTTGTAACAAATTGTAACACCTGGCGTATGATGGATATGTGCTAAAAGCAAGATTTGTATGAGAGATTTGATGGAGGTGTTCAAAACCATGAACTGCTTTGATAGAGTAAATAAGGAGAAACTGTTTCCAGTGGCAGGGGGGTCGATAACCAAAGGACACCAATTTAAGGTGATTGGCAAAAGAGCCAGAGGCGACATGAGGAAACATTTTTTTTACGCAGCGAGTTTTGATGATCTGGGATGCACTGCCTGAAAGGGTGATGGAAGCAGACTCAATAGTAACTTTCAAAAGCAAATTAGATAAATTACTTGAAGGGAAAACATTTTCATGACTATGGGGGAAGAGCAGGGGAATGGGACTGATTGATCTTTCAATGAGCCAGCACAGGCACGATGGGCCAAATAGCCACCTCCTGTGCTGTACCTAATATGATACTATAATATATATATAGTAGAGTCATGAATATTTCCATTATAATATACTTCAAAATGTTGTATATTGAAACCATCAATTATCTGAAAGTTAGCTAGCATCTTGCCATGTACTTTTCTCACATTACCTGGGACTATCTCAGCAACCTGCTGTTAGCCTTACTCAGATCAGGTGCTTGTTTCACACGATTCCTCATCAATTTTTCACTCATTATCTATCAACAACCTAACATGTATCCAATACTCCCTTGCCAGCCAGCTTTGTGCTTCTCTCACATCTTCCCCATCCCTCTCTTGAAATGCTCCTTATTTTTTTGCTAAGATTACCTGGTTGAAATTGTATTGCCCTGATGACCAATGCACTCTTGGCCCACTATCTGTAATCGGCCTGTTCATCCTCAACACGAGGAGAAAAATAACTTTTTTACCATCACTGAAACACTCTGCTCCTACGTTCCCAGAATGCCATCTCTCTCAGAACAAAAACAGGTAGAGTGCGGGGGAGGGGTCGCAAACAACTGTTACTAATCACCTCAGACTGAAGGGCAACAACTTGGTTCAACCTAGAAAAGGAATTAGGTGCTAATCACAACATGGACACTAAGCATACTTACTTCTCCAATGTAAACAGAAAAGAGGTACCAGTGTGAGCAGTCACAGTGTGAGCAGTGTTTGCACTACAAGGTAGTTGCTAAAAATATTTTTTCAAAATAACTATAGCTGTTCCTTGCTTCCCCCTTTCCTCCCCACTCACCCAATGGCACTGACCTGTCCTGAAGTACTTTTAAAAAAATTCATTCTTGGGATGTGGGCATCGAAAACAAGCTGGGCATTTATTGCCCGTCCCTGGTACAACTGAGTGGCTTGCTAGGCCACTTCACATTGGTGTGGGACTGAAGTCACATATAGGCCAGACCAGGTAAGGACGGCAAGTTTCCTTACCTAAAGGACATTAGTGATCCAGTTGGGTTTTTACAACAATCCGACAGCTTCATGGTCACTTTCACTGATCACATATTTTATTTCTGGTGTGCCAATAGCCTCTGGTATTTCACCCATTCTTCATGTGTGAGTATTGGGAATCCATGGTGGGTATCATACTTGGGCCTAATTCTATTCTCACCTGACATCCACACACATGACATCAGGAGCGGGAACCCTGATTTATCTTTCCCCTCGCTAACGCAGAAGCACTCAGACCAATTTACCACCTCTACAGCCATCCTTGGTGAGATCAACTAACTCAGCAGAGACCAGAGTCTGAATCTGAGATACTAGTCTAATACCTCAGCAGGCTGTGCCAGTGTTACAAAACAAGAACCGGCATTTATATAGTGCCGTTTATGTCCTCAGGACAACATCCCAGCTGTCGTGCTGAAGACTTGTGCTCCAGAACTAGCTGTGCCTCTAGCCAAGCTGTTCCAGTACAGCTACAACACTGGCATCTACCAACAATGTGGAAAATTGCCCAGGTATGTCCTGTCCACAAAAAGCAGGACAAATCCAATCCGGCCAATTACTGCCCCAAAAGTCTACTCTCAATCATCAGCAAAGTGATGGAAGGTGTCTTCGACAATGCTATCAAGCGGCACTTATTCACCAATAACGTGCTCACCGATGCTCAGTTTGGATTCCGCCAGGACCACTCGGCTCCAGACCTCATTACAGCCTTGGTCCAAACATGGACAAAAGAGCTGAATTCCAGAGGTGAGGTGAGAGTGACTGCCCTTGACATCAAGGCAGCATTTGACCGAGTGTGGCACCAAGGAGTTTTCGTAAAATTGAAGTCAATGGGAATCGGGAAAAACTCTCCAGTGGCTGGAGTCATACCTAGCACAAAGGAAGATGGTAGTGGTTGTTGGAGGCCAATCATCTCAACCCGAGGGCATTGCTGCAGGAGTTCCTCAGGGCAGTGTCCTAGGCCCAACCATCTTCAGCTGCTTCATCAATGACCTTCCCTCCATCATAAGGTCAGAGATGGGGATGTTCGCTGATGATTGCACAGTGTTCAGTTCCATTCGCAACCCCTCAAATAATGAAGCAGTCCGAGCCCGCATGCAGCAAGACCTGGACAACATCCAGGCTTGGGCTCATAAGTGGCAAGTAACATTCGTGTCAGATAGGTGCCAGGCAATGACCATCTCAAACAAGAGAGAGTCTAACCACCTCCCCTTGACATTCAACGGCATTACCATCGCCGAATCCCCCACCATCAACATCCTGGGGGTCACCATTGACCAGAAACTTAACTGGTCTAGCCACATACATACTGTGGCTACAAGAGCATGTCAGAGGCTGGGTTTTCTGCGGCGAGTGACTCACCTCCTGACTCCCCAAAGCCTTTCCACCATCTACAAGGCACAAGTCAGGAGTGTGATGGAATACTCTCCACTTGCTTGGATGAGTGCAGCTCCAACAACACTCAAGAAGCTTGACACCATCCAGGACAAAGCAGCCCGCTTGATTGACACCACCCTAAACATTCACTCCCTTCACCTCTGGCGCACAGTGGCTGCAGTGTGTTCCATCCACAGGATGCACTGCAGCAACTCGCCAAGGCTTCTTTGACAGCACCTCCCAAACCCACGATCTCTACCACCTAGAAGGACAAGAGCAGCAGGCACATGGGAACAACACCACCTGCACGTTCCCCTCCAAGTCACACACCATCCCGACTTGGAAATATATCGCCGTTCCTTCATCATCGCTGGGTCAAAATCCTGGAACTCCCTTTCTAACAGCACTGTGGGAGAACCTTCACCACACGGACTGCAGCGGTTCAAGAAGGCGGCTCACCACCACCTTCTCAAGGGCAATTAGGGATGGGCAATAAATGCTGGCCTCGCCAGCGACGTCCACATCCCATGAACGAACAAAAAAAAAGCACTTCATAGACAATACATTGCTTTTGAAGTGTAGTCACTATTGTTGGTAATTTACATGAGGACCCCACAAACAATAAATGACCAGATAATGTGGGGTTTTTTATGGTTGCAATAGAAGGATGGATGTGGCCAGGACACTGCACTTCTTCAAGTAGTGCCATGGGATCTTTTATATTCACCTGAACAGACAGATAGGTCCATGGTTTAACATCTCACAATGCAGCACTCCTTCAGTGCTGCACTGAAATGTCAGCCTAGATTATGAGCTCAGGTTCCAGAGTGAGGTTTGAACCTATAATCTTCATACTCACAGGCGAGCATGCTACCACTGAGCCAAGGTGATGTACCTATCTGAAGCCACCAGGTTATACCACTAAAAACAACTTTAGCACAGCAATTTATTATTTTGTTACTGCTGTTCACTCCAAGGCCTTTGTCAGCTGTTGTCTAAATTATGCTTGATTCTGTTACTTCTAGATTTCCTGGATTATGCCTTCTTCGGTTTCTGTTCCCCTTTTTTAAAATCAGATTCTCCTGGTTTATGTGTTAGCTTGTCTCAGGCTTGTCGAGCCCAGCTAGTGCTTACCCGACACACTGTTACCTGTCTCAGGGTTCAGCAGGCTGGGCATCAGTGTCCTACCCCAGGACTCATGTAGCACCTATTTGACATTTGCCTGGCAACATTAACCTAGCTGAAAGCTGGTATTGGCACTAAGTGATACCATTTTGATGCTGCACTTTTACATCAGGACTCACTCCAATACAATATCTTACCTTGAAGTTCTCCTACTCCTCACCCCTGAACTCTTAACCAGCTTAATCGTGGTAACCTTTTACCCATCTTTGTTTGGTGTTCGTTGGCACACAGATTATAGCATAACTAACTAATCATATCCATGTTTACTTAGCACATTATTTGCCCATTACAGACATATTACCTGATACTCACTTGGCATCCTATCCTGTGCTTTCCTCACAAGTTACATGGTTACCTCTTGGCACATGGCCATAAACCCAACATGGTTGCTTGCCACCTTAATTTGTGCTTTTTTCGCAAGTTGTCTGCTGCTCTCCCTTCATGATTCTACAGCACATTGGCGCTGATATAAATCATTTCTGTTTGGTGAATCCATTCACTGCTGAATGTTAGTCACCTGCTGAGGAATTTACCAAGAAATAGAACTTTCAGTTTCACAATTTATTTTCCATTTTAAATGTAACTGCAAATTTTCTGAAATAGAAACTATTTTGCCAAGCCAAAATAGGCAATAGGCAAATCTATGATCCCAGAAATTAAGGGGTCGATTTTCGGATGTCCGAGCGGGTGCGTTCATGGCAGGGGGTGCTGCTAAAATTCAGGATTCCCAGAGCGGGTCCGGAGCCCGGCTCCAACCTGCCCACTTCCGGGTTCCCCAATGACGCGCTTAGATGAGCACGCAGCCCCCGCATGCGGGACTCCCACCGACAATTAAAGCTGGCGGGATCCCACTTAAACCAATTAATTAGATAGTTCAGGTCATTTGCAGACCTGATTGGGAGGATATTTTAGGAGGGGTGGGATTTTCATATCAACTGAGCATGTTTCCTGTACTGGGGGAAACACTCCCAGTTGAAACAGACATGTTGCAGGTTCCAGCCTGTGAGAGCTGCAAAGGTCCATTTGACAGGTTGCGGGGGGGAGACCCTCATTGCAGGAGGCCACTCTGTCACTTTGGACAGAGTTTGGCCTGCACCATCCTCCTCCTAACACAAAAATTCACAAATTTGGAACCTCAACCCCGGTGTGCAGACACATTTACCGACCTTGCGGACCCCCTCACACGTATATCTTGCAGATGGGGGCCGCCATAGCTGCAGCCATGACCTTATCAGAGGACGAACAGCATCACCAGCCTTGCCGGCCACGCCGTCCACCTCTGACACGTGGAGCTCCACAACACAGTGCTGTGACACATCCACCTGCACAGCAGGAGGGAGGGCAACCGCAGAGAGAGATGCGTCACAGAAGGCACTACCCTCGCCACAGGGTCTACAGACCGAGGGTCAGCTTCCTGGACCTCACTGAGGAGCAGTGCACACGGAGGCTCAGAGTCAGTTGACATGTAGCCGTGGACATCTGCAGCCTCCTTGATGCCGAGCTGCTCTTGGCTGGCCTGAGCAACATCTTCTTACCTGTCGCTGTCAAAGTCACCACTGCCCTCAACAACTTCTCCTCCGGATCCTTCTAGGGTGCCACCGGGGACATCACCAATGTCTCTCAGTCATCTGCACAAAAGATAACAAATTTTAATGTGCTTGGCAAAACAAACAAAACTTAAATGAAACATGACATTCTGTCATACACCCTTGTGCATCCCCTTTGTGCTCACAAAACCTTAGCCTTACGTTTACGGGAACCCCTACGTGGTGCTACCCCTGTGGCTTCAACAGAGGTAGTGGCAGCTTGCTCTTGTCCATGCCCTGACCGATGAGATGCTTTGTGCGGACGCCCTCTGGGTTTCAGTGCCCGTGAGGGCCCCTCCAAAGACTGCTCCACCTGCACCTGTGCAGGGGCAGACTCGGCCACCTGGAGAGGAGGCAGCATTGCAGGTACCAGGTGAGTCGTGGAAGCGCTTTGAGTGGCGTCCCCACTTCCAAGTCCCCTTTCACCATCATCCCTCTCCTGGGCCAGGCCCACATCACTCCTTCCACCCTGCTGGACGACAGTTTGGAGGACTTGGAAGGCCAGTTGTAACGTATCTGTCAGCCTGTTTAAGGCGGCAGAATGTTGCTCACTCTGAATCTGAACGGCCGTTGTCAGGGCCTGAATGGACTCATTGTTGGGCCGTGCTTGAAGCTCGATGGAGGCTAGCCTTTCCTCCATCGCAGACATTCCCGCACCTACCCGCGACACTATCTCAGAGATGCCTTCACGTCCCTGTGACAGTATTCCACTCATGAAGGAATTGGACTCCTCCATCCTCTGCGCGATTGTAGAGCGTGCACATGGCAACTGTTCCAGTACCTTGGCAATGTGCTGCTGACCCTCGATGACTCTCCTTTTCATAGCTGGCCCCCAGGGTTCAGCATCCGGGTCCAGCTCAGCAGAGCCTGGGGAAGAGTGCGCCCATCGACGCGGACTCTCCATGGTTGCCCTGCCACCAGGGTCTGCTCGTGCTCTCATGCGTGGTGACTCACCATGTGCAAGCCCAACTAACTGAGGACGGGGATCCACCGAGGTGTGTGTATCTGCACTGGTGGATGGCTGGCTCAGATGTGACGCTGCCCCCTCAGGGGCCAGCAGGTCCTCTGAGGAAACGCCTTCCGCAATCACGGCGGTCGCAGATGGCCCTGCAAGAGACCAGAAAGCAATATTAAGCATGTGGACAGATTTTGTGGTGCTGCAGATGCCAAGTGATGTTAAGATCATTCGCTATCATGAGTGCTGAGTGTTAGATTTCTGTCACTAGCCGTTCGTGCACTCCCAGTCTCGGTGTCCGCCACAGACAGGCACTCCAGCGTGCGGCTTATTTCCATTGCCTGCTGCTCCGCGTCCATTAGGACCACCTGGTGTGGCGGGCCCCCTCCGGTTCTTGCCCTCTCCCGGGCATTCTGGCATCTCTTCTCCTATCAAGGCAAAGCACAGAGGCGTGATTGAGTGATGGTTGCATGGTGACCCACTGCATGCATTGGTGTGGGTGGGGGTGACCATGAGGGAGATGCATGGGAGGGTGCGTTTGAGACATAGTCATGAGATTGTATGAGGATTGGGTTGCGTGGTAGTGTTCGAATGGGAACTGGGGCGGTGAGTAAGTGCAGGCAAGGTGAGGATGATGGTTGAGTAGATGTGAAGAGTGATGTGAGAGCATTGTGGTGGCAGTGCAGAAGGAGTTGTGTGGTGCTGGAGGTGATGTGGAAGACGGAGTGTGGGAGAATGTGTAAGTATACTCACTTTGGCTGACCTGGTTAGGTCATTAAAGCGCTTCCTGCACTGGACCCAGGTTTGGCCAACATTGCTGCTGCTGCTGACCTCCTCTGCCACGTCAAGCCAGGCCTTCTTGGTAGCAGAGGGAGGCCACCTCCTCCCATCAGATGGGAGAAACATTTTCCTCCTACTCCTCACCCCATCGAGCAGCACCTGGAGTGAGGAGTCAGAAAACCTTGGAGCAGCCTTGCCTCTGGCCTGCTCCATTCTATTATTTTGGTACTTTGCTGCAGGAGGAGCATTGGAGGACTGCCCCTTTAAATAGGGCTCTTCCTGCTGACAGCCTATAATGCGGGTGCGCAGTGCGCCCCCTGCGCAGATCTGGAACGGGAAACCCGGAAGCACGTGTAGGTACAGTCAATTAGGCTGCGATCGCGTGCGGAGCACCCCGATTTCACTGGGCGCGTTACCCATGCACCCAGTCGACCCCCAGCTGCCATCCCACCTCCCTCCTAATATCGGGCCCTAAGTATGTTTAGAAGAGCAAATTATAGAAGATATACCCAAAGAGGTTAGCCCACTGGTGTTTTACAACGCCTTATATTTATATTCTTACGCTATTTCTTCCTGTCATGTCAAACCTTAACAGCCATTGAAAAACTAAACATGAGGTGATAATATTTAAGTAAAATGCAGTCCTTATAATTTTGACCTAATCGCAGCCCTGATAACATTGTCTTATAAAAAGACTTAAAAAATCAATGGGTCTCCATCGGATAAAAGTGTCGGAATGTTTATCATGCTTGTATGAAGGCACAAACATAAAAGTGTGTCATACTTCTGCTAAAGTAGTGGGCAGAAATATTTCAGACAAACACATTAAGCCTTTGTAGTGTTCCATGGGGTAATCAGTGCATTGTGCCATTGGGCTGAGGTACTGGAGCTCAAAATTTAACATTAAAACTTGTGCAAAAATACTACCGGAAATATTCATACATCATTTGATCATAATTCTAACACTTATCCTATATTCTTGATTACAGCGGTGGTCTTATTGGCGTGCCTACAATTGGGTGAGACTTTGAGTATTTCAAGCTTTTCTTAATTTAATGTAATGAATAGAAGCACTGTCCTGATTTCCATTTCTGCCTGCTCACAGGCTCTGCCTACAGACTGGTTTGTTACTTTACAAACAGGGCTCAGTATAGACCAGGAGCATCACGTTACATGCCAGATGATGTGGACCCTTGCCTGTGCACTCACCTGATCTATGCTTTTGCTGGTATGAACAACAATAAAATCATCACTACTGAATGGAATGATGTGACTCTCTACAAATCATTGAATGCTCTTAAAAACAGGTACTGTACATCTACAACTAATACATTTACAACTAACTCCCAAATTCGAAGTCTTGTTTTATTCAACTGCACATTATATAGCCTCCTACATAAGATGCATTGTATTGCACTTATATTCCCCATATATTACTTTTTTCATTGTTTTTAAGTTCCTCTTATCACTTCCATTCTGTGAGGACCAACAAACGACCTGGTCCCAGAGCTTGGCCAGTGTTGTGTAGCCACTAAGAGTTACATAAGTTTGGTGCAGGGTGATTTATTCACTGACCTCTGCACTCTGCAAGGCAGTGTCCCACCTTCACTTAATGACTCAGTGAAGAACAGGAAACTGTTGTAGAGAAAATTACAAACTTGCACAAAAAGCACAAACCAGGGCCCTATCACCTTGTCATACATTGTGTTAATACACCAGTGCACTATACCACTGGTCTGAGGTACTGAACTTTAATTTCATAGAGAGAGGACTAAAGAGATAAGAGGGGTGAAATTGACCATTGGCGATGTCGCAAAACAGACAGTATTGCACCCATCGACCATTATACTTTTCGTCCAATATTCAGTCCCATTGACCTCATTAAAACTGAATATCAGGTGTGTCCTATGATGGTTGGCAAATGCGACCACCTGTTTTGACTCCCGCCCATGTCTAATTTCACCTCCCAGGACTGTGATATTTTGGGGTAATTTTGGAGATGATTCTAATATTATTGAATGTCTTTTATTACATTCACTATTTTTTTAATGCAACTATTTGTTTAATTTGCAACAGGAATGGAAACCTTAAAACACTTCTCTCTGTTGGAGGCTGGAACTTTGGATCTAGAAAGTAAGATGGAAACATTTGTTGGTTTGATGTTGGATGGGAAGCATTTTCTTTTTCAAATTCTTCATGAAATAAAATTAGAATGGTAGACTATCAAAAATTGTTTTGCTTCTTAACATATGTTGGCAAGAGTCACCAAACTCCTAAAAACATATGTAGGAGACTCGAAGAGAAGCAAGAAAAATCAATTTTACAGTTGTTTCACATTGTTATTAATGGTGATTTTCCTTTAACTTTCTTCTCTAGGTTCAGCATTATGGTTTCCACTGCTGAAAATCGCCAAACATTCATAAAGTCTGTGTTTAACTTTCTGCGCGGTTATGGGTTTGATGGTTTGGATATAGACTGGGAGTATCCTGCGTTAAGAGGAAGCCCCCCACAAGACAAGCACCTCTTTACAATCTTAACACAGGTAGGACCGAGTGCATCTTACTAGTTAGTTATACATGTAAGACCTGTCAAAATCCAACACTACCCACAGAATTATTTATTTGTCATTTGTCAAAAAACGTTACACCATATGAATAAGTAAATGAAACACATTACTGTGTTAGTGTCAGTGATATGTCCTTGTATTAATGTGCGATGCAAATGTGGAGATCACATTTTTGTGGTCTTTTTAAGCCTTGAAAAATATTTGAAACCAATCATAATGTTAATGTGACACAACACTTTTTTGTGGCTTTCAATATTACTTCATTAAAATCATTTTTAAAAGGGTTCCTTTTTGTCTTACCTTTTTTCAACAAGTTTTTTTTGGGGGGTGAAAAATTTCCTCCCTCCTCTCCTGAAGGCACTGACGCACCCTGGGGTACACTTCTCGTCCAGTGCCTCACCCAAATGGCTATTCTTCATGCATCAGCCCAGACAGTGCAAGTTGCCCAGATATACAATCTTGGTGGAACATCTTTGATTAATTGCATCCTGTCCTCATCTGATGTCCACACATGCACACTTACCAGCACGGGTCACTGCATATTGATCAGGAGCAGGAACTCAAGCTGAATTTTCTAGTCAATAGTGATGAAAATGTTTGTTTTGCCGTAGCCGCTGTCAATCTGGCCTCCGTTTAAGACTGGCTAACACTCTGGTTGTATCCTTGTATTAGATATGTTACTGTGCTATGTATGGCCATGGATATATTTTCGAAACAAGGAGCCTAATTGGTTGACCATTGGTCATCTTTTGATGCCTCCATATTGTATTAATCAGTTAAAAAGGGAAACTACAATATTTTTGGCTTTTAGGAACTGAAAGCAGCCTTTGAAGCAGAAGGAAAAAGTACCGGGCAACCTAGACTGTTACTCTCAGCTGCGGTGGCTGCTGAAAAACCCACAATCGAAACTGCCTACGAGATTCCTCAGCTGGCACGGTGAGTGTTGGTATCAACCTTATAGGTCAATTGTACAATTGACAAGCAGAGATCAGCTAACTCAGCACATGCCAGGAAATTGCTGGCCACACAGGCACTGCATTCACCCAATGAGTTATTAGGAAAGCCCATGTTTCATTCTTTAATGATAAATATTCTGGCTGGTCAGATAAGCTATAAAGCTCTTAGTTAACTGAAGCCTTTAATTCACGTTGGAAATCACTGGAATGAATTTTAAGTTACTTGTTGAAATCATAACTTAAAGTCTGACTTGAGAAAAGGGTATTTGGCCCACCAATCCTGCTCATTGCAGGGTTCATGTATGATTTACTTATTATGGATTTCCTTCCTACAACATTGCTAATGCTCCATACTAAGGGTCACTAAGTTCTTTTCCTCATCTTCCCTAACGGGACCAAAACTCAAGCAGTGCTGTTAATATCTCTATAAGCTTTGACCCTCTTCTCAACAGATATCAACCCTTTTAAAGGTTTCAAAATCAACTATCTTCAATAGAGCCAGTTACACATATTCACTACGTTCTGAGGGATTATTTTCCCCAAATTTCTAACCTTGCTCGAGGCTTGTGAATTTTGGACTTGTGTCCTCTAGCACTGTCTAAGTTAAATAATTTATTTACTTCAATCTTATGTAAACATTTCATTATTATAAAAACCTGAATAATGTCGCCTCTCAATCTTTTCTCCAATGAAAATAAGTTTCTTCATTTCTTCATTCTTATCACATCTATATCACATTTGAGATAGGACGACCAACCTACATGCCATACTCCAGAACTGACCCCACTATTGAGCCGTGGAATATCCAAATTACTTGTTCTTACTTATAGTACAATGCCCTCCAGATGCATCCAAGGAATGGATTTGCTTTATTGTTCACATTGACTAGATATTTTGAGGGTATGATGAATGATTACACTCAATTTTTTTTCCTTTTTGATCCTTACCAGCAGAGACCTTTTCATATTATACAAATGTTTTCTGTTACCGATTCAAAGATGTATTGCCCTACATTTATTCAAATTAAAATCGATCTGCCACATTTCGGCCCACCTATATCATTCGTCCAAGTTTTCCTGAAGATAATGGGGCAGAATTTCTGCCCCAGTTCCCTGATCTTCTGCCCTAAATTTAGCAGAAGATTGGTGAAAAACCCAGAGAAACAGCGTCAATGTCCATTTACATCATTTCCGATGATCTACCGCTGACGTTACTGCGGGCAGTTGGGAGGTAGCACTAAATCCTCAGTTAAGTATAGATGTATCTGTCTGATGACATTTCATAAAACAGTTAATTTGTCTGGGACTTTTTCCATTCTTCATCTGTCATAAAACGTCATCCCTTTGATCATAGAATCATAGAAATTTACAGCACAGAAGGCGGTCATTTGGCTCATCGTGTCTGTGCTGGCCAAAAAAGAGCCATCCAGTTTAATCCCACTTTCCAGCACTTGGCCTGTAGCCCTGTAGGTTACGGCACTTCAAGTGTACATCCAAGTACTTTTTAAATGAGTTAAGGGTTTCTGCCTCTCCCACCCTTTCAGGCAGTGAGTTCCAGACCCCCACCACCCTCTGGGTGAAAAAATTTCTCCTCAGCTCCCCTCTAATCTTTCTACCAAATACTTTGAATCTATGCCCCATGGTCACTGACCCCTCTGCTATGGGAAATAGGTCCTTCCTATCCACTCTATCTGTTCCATTCATAATTTTACATACCTCAATTAAATCTCCCTTTAGCCTCCTTTATTCCAAAGAAAACAACCCCAGCCTATCCAATCTTTTCTCATAACTAAAATTCTCCAGCCCTGGAAACATCCTTGTAAATCTCCTCTGTACCCTCTCTAGTGCAATCACATCTTTCTTGTAATTTGTTGACCAGAACTGTACACAGTACTCAAGCTGTGGCCTTACCAATGTTTTATACAGTTCTAGCATATCCTCCCTGCTCTTACATTCTATGCCCCCGCTAATAAAGGAAAGTATCCCGTATGCCTTTTCAACCACCTTATCTACCTGCCCTGCTACCTTCAGGGATCTGTGGACATGCACTCCAAGGTCCCATTGTTCCTCTACACCTCTCAGTATCCTCCCATTTATTATTATGTATGTATCCTCCCTTGCCTTGTTTGCCCTCCCCAAATGCATTACCTCACACTTTTCTGGATTGAATTCCATTTGCCATTTTTCTGCCCACCTGACCAATCCATTGATATCTTCCTGCAGTCTACAGCTTTCCTCCTCACTATCAACCACACGGCCAGTTTTTGTATCATCTGTAAACATCTTGATCAAGCCCCCCCCACATTCAAGTCCAAATCATTAATGTACACCACAAATGCAAGGGACCTAGTACTGAGTCTTGCGGAACCCCACTGGAAACAGCCTTCCAGTCGCATAAACACCCGACAACCATTCCCTTTGTATCCTGCCACTGAGCCAGTTTTGGATCCAACTAGCCACTTTCCCTTGGATCCCATGGGCTTTTACTTTCTTGACCAGTCGACCATGTGGGACCTCGTCAAAAGCTTTGCTAAAATCCATGTACAGTACATCAAACGCATTACCCTCATCGACCCTCCTTGTTACCTCCTCAAAAAATTCAATCAAGTTAGTCAGACACGACCTTCCCTTAACAAATCCATGTTGACTCTCTTTGATTAATCTGTGCCTTTCTAAATGATGGTTTATACTGTCTCTCAGAATTGATTCAATAATTTGCCCAACAACGTGGTTACACTGACTGGCCTATAATTATTAGGTCTATCCTTTTCTCCCTTTTTAAACAAAGGTACAACGTTAGCAGTCCTCCAATCCTCTGGCACCAGGGAGGATCGGAAAATGATGGTCAGAGTTTCTGTTATTTCCTCCCTTGCTTCTCTTAACAGCCTGGGATATATTTCATCTGGGCCTGGTGATTTATCTACTTTCACAGATGCTACGCCCCTTAATACTTCCTCTCTCACCATGTTTATCCCATCCAATATTTCACACTCCTCCTTAACTACAATCTCTGCATCATCCCCCTCTTTTATGAAGATAGATGCAAAGTATTCATTAAGAACCATACCCAAATCTTCCACCTCCATACATAGGCTACCTTTTTGGTCTCTAATAGGCCCTACTCTTTCCTTAGTTATCCTCTTGCTCTTTATGTATTTATAAAACATTTTTGGGTTTTCCTTAATTTTACTTGTCAGTATTTTTTCATGCCCTCTCTTTGCTTTTCTAATTTCCTTTTTAATTTCACCCCTGCACTTTCTATACTCCTCTAGGCTTTCTGTAGTATTGAACTCTTGGGGCTCGAATTTAGCAGGCCTGCGGGTTCCCAGCGGGTGGTCCTCCGGGAGCGTCGAAAACGCGGACGGTGAAATTAGTGGGTTGCCCACGCGATCGTAGCAGGCAACCCACTAATAGGAATCAATTACCTGCTCCTCCGGGGTCCACGGCACTGGCCTGCGCGTCGGTCGGGCTGCGCATGCGCAGTACGATCTGTCAGCTGGAGGCTCTCTAGTTAAAGGGGCAGTCCTCCACTGACAGATGCTGCAACCAATGGAACAAATTGCAGCATGGAACAGCCCAGGGGGAAGGCTGCTCCCAGTTTAATGATGCCTCACCCCAGGTATCATCAGATGGGGTGAGGAGGAGGGGGAGGACACAGATCTTCCCCCCGGCGGGCGGGAGGAAGCGGCCTGCCTCTGCCACCAAGAAGGCCTGGCTCGAGGTGGCAGAGGGGGTCACCTGCGCCACGAACATATGGCCCACCTGCATACAGTGCAGGAGGCGCTGCAATGACCGCAGTAGGTCAGCCGCAGTGAGAACATGAAGTCTTTCCCCTACACTCCGTCTGCCACAACACTGCCCCCACCCCACATCTCCTTCGGCACCGTCAACACTATTCTGTCACATCACCCTTCATACCCACTCAAACCCCATCCTCATCTTACCTCCACCTACTCACCTCGCCAGTACTCATCCTGCCACTAACACGCAACCCAATCCTCATACAATCTCATTGCTCCATCCCATACTCACCCTCCCGTGCATCTCCCTCACGGCCAGCCTCACTCAACCTGCCACCACCTGTGCTGCAGCCACAGGGCATGCATCACATATGTGCAGTAGGCAGCGTAAGGCAAACGTGTCGTGAGCATGAAGGGGGTGCACAAGGGTGTCTGAGGGTTTGTCATGGGTGTTACCTATATTGAATTTCAGAGCAACAAACAGCACACATTATATTGACACCACCACTGCCATGTCACCGCGAATCCTGTCCGTTGTGTCCAATAATGGCCGCTCCTGGGTATCACTATGAGGACCCACCACTGATGCCACCCATCGTGTTACTGCAGAGTAGGTGCAGGTGTATTTGCAGGGCTCGTCCGCGCAGACGACTGAGAGACATCGGCGGTGTAGCCGGCTGCACCCTGGAAGGATGCGGAGGAGAAGGTGTGGAGGGCAGTGGTGACTTTGACAGCGACAGGTAAGCAGTTGGTGCTGGGGCCAGCCAGGAGCAGCTCGGCATGAAAGAGGCTGCAGATCTCCACGACTACATGTCGAGCGAATCTGCGCCTCCCTGTGCACTGCTGCTCGGAGAGGTCCGGGGAGCTGCGCCTCGGTCTGTGGACCCTGTGGCGAGGGTAGTGCCCTCTGCGATGCGTCTCTCTCTGCGGTAGCCCTCCCTCCTGCTGTGCAGGTGGGCGTGCAACAACACCGTGTTGGGGGGATCCACGTCTCTGCGGCGGACGGCGTGGACTGCGAGGCTGCTGGGGCTGGTCATGCTCTTCGTCCTCCAAGGGTGTCCACACACCACCCATCTGGCAGGTGTTGGTCTGAGGGGTTGTGCAGGGTAGGTGGGTGGTTCCTCGGACTGGGGCTGCGGTATCGTGTCGGTCTGTCCTCTGGCTTGGCGGGGGGTGTTGGGGGGCAGGGGTTGCCCTATGTGACGCGGTGGCCTCCTGCGTGGGTGAGGGCTCTCCCCCGTGGAGTGCACCTTGGCACCTGCCACAGGCTGCTGGCTGCAACACGCCTGGTTGAGGAGGGACTGTTTCCCCCAGTGTGGGAAACTCACTGCCTTGACCCGAAAATCCCACACTTCCTCTTTTGACAGCTGCTTCAGCTCATTAACTGACCACAACGAGCAAGGTAAGTACTCTCAAGTGGAACCCCGCTGGCTTTAATTGCCTGCGGGATTCCCACCAGCGGGGCTTGCGCGCGCAGCCCCGCACGTCAGCTCGGTACCCGGAAGTGGCCGGGATTTCGTCGCGATCCGGTCACGTGACCGGATATCGGGATTTTCGGGGCCCCCCCGCTGGAAACCCGCCGGAAACACGATCCCAAAATCGAGCCCTTGGTGTCTGACATAAGCTTTCCTTTTTTGCCTTATCTTACCCTGTATGCTCCTTGTCATCCAGGGGGCTCTAAACATGGCCGTCCCATCTTTTTCTTTGTGGGAACATGTTTACTCTAAACCCCTGGAATCTCTCCCTTGAATGCCTCCCACTGCTCTGACACTGATTTACCTTCAAGTAGCTGTTTCCAGTCCACTTTTGCTAAATAACTTCTCAGCTTAGTAAAATTGGCCTTTCCCCAATTTAGAGTTTTTCCACCTGTTCTATCTTTGTCCTTTTCCACAACTATGCTAAATCTAACTGAATTATGATCACTACCACCAAAATGTTCTCCCATTTATATTCCTTCCACTTGCCCAACTTCATTCCCTAAAACTAAATCCAGAACTACTCCCCCTCTTGTTGGGCTTGCTACGTACCGGCTAAAAAGGTTCTCCTGGATGCAATTTAAGAATTCTGCGCCCTCAATACCTTTTGCACTGATTTCTATCCCAGTTAATGTTAGGGTAGTTGAAATCCCTTACTATTAATGCCCTATTGTTTTTGCACTTCTCGGAAATTTGCCTACATATTTGCTCTTCCATCTCCCTCTGACTGTTTGGGGGCCTATTGTACAAACCCAGAAGTGTGACTGCCCCTTTTTTGTTCTTTAGCGCAACCCATATGGCCTCATTTGATGATCCTTCTAACATATCATCCCTCCTCACAGCCGTAATTGTTTCTTTAACCAATACTGCCACTGCCATCCCCCCCACCTCCCACCCTCCTGATACTGAAGGAAATGAAGACTGGAGTGCCACTGGGTTCAAATCTTAGATTAAGATTTGAATATATTCTCAATATGTTCATAAAACAATACTGGAGAACTTAAGACAATTAACCTTCTGTTTTCTTTCCTATGCAAGCCCTGCAATTGTGTCACAAAGCACCGTGATCATTCATAATTTATATTATTAGAAATATCATGGTCAAAATATCCCATTATTTTATTGCTGAGTAACCTAGATGATGGGCCTGGGCCAAGGCCAATGGTACAGGACAGTATCATGGTTGAAAAGAGTAAGGGATCATACCAGGCAAACTGAGTAGTACTGGAGCTGAAACCAAAGGTGGGTTTTAGATTATAGGAGGAAGGGAAGACTGAGAATAAGGTTAAGAATAAATATATATTTTACTGCGTAAGATATCAGTGTAACTCACAGATCTTCTCTCTTGCAGAACTCTAGACTTTTTCAATGTGATGACATACGATTTCTATGGTGCATGGAATTCCTTCACTGGAGAAAATAGTCCTCTTTATGCTCTCCCTTCAGCCCAAGGCAATAACAAGTTCTATAATCTGGTACGTATTCACGAATTCACGAATGTTACATAATTCATTGAATGCAGGAGTTGGGATGTCTTGTTGAAGTTGTACAGGGCATTGGTGAGGCCACACTTGGAGTACTGTGTACAGTTCTGGTCACCCTATTGTAGAAAGGATATTATTAAACTAGAAAGAGTGCAGAAAAGATTTACTAGGATGCTACCGGGACTTGATGGTTTGACTTACAGGGAGAGGTTAGACAGACTGGGACTTTTTTCCCTGGAGAGTAGGAGGTTAAGGGGAGATCTTATAGAAGTCTATAAAATAATGAGGGGCATAGATAAGGTCGATAGTCAAAATCTTTTCCCAAAGGTAGGGGAGTCTATAACGAGGGGGCATAGATTTAAGGTGAGAGGGGAGAGATACAAAAGGGTCCAGAGGGGCAATTTTTTCACTCAAAGGGTGGTGAGTGTCTGGAACGAGCTGCCAGAGGCAGTAGTAGAGGCGGGTACAATTTTGTCTTTTAAAAAGCATTTGGACAGTTACATGGGTAAGATGGGTATCGAGGGATATGGGCCAAGTGCAGGCAATTGGGACTAGCTTAGTGGTATAAACTGGGCGACATGGACATGTTGGGCCGAAGGGCCTGTTTCCATGTTGTAACTTCTATGATTCTATGATTCTATAATTCAGTTTTACAACCAGGTAACTATCTTTTATTAAATGCATGATGTGTCTTTCTTGGACACACGAATCTCCATCAAAGACGGGCACCTCAGCACCTCACTCTACCGCAAGCCCACGGACAACCTCACGATGCTCCACTTTTCCAGCTTCCACCCTAACCACGTCAAAGAGGCCATCCCTTATGGACAGGCCCTGCGAATACACAGGGTCTGCTCAGACGAGGAGGAACGCGATGGACACCTACAGACGCTGAAAGACGCCCTAGTAAGAACGGGATATGATGCTCGACTCATCGATCGACAGTTCCGACGGGCCACAGCGAAAAATCGCGTAGACCTCCTCAGAAGACTAACACGGGACGCAACCAACAGAGTACCCTTCGTCGTCCAGTACTTCCCCGGAGCGGAGAAACTATGCCATGTTCTCCGCAGCCTTCAACATGTCATCAATGATGACGAACACCTCGCTATGGCCATCCCCACACCTCCACTACTCGCCTTTAAACAGCCACCCAACCTCAAACAAACCATCGTTTGCAGCAAATTACCCAGCTTTCAGGAGAACAGCGTCCACGACACCACACAACCCTGCCACGGTAACCTCTGCAAGACATGCCAGATCATCGACACAGATACCACCATCACACGAGAGGACACCACCCACCAGGTGCACGGTTCATACTCCTGTGACTCGGCCAATGTTGTCTACCTCATACGTTGCAGGAAAGGATGCCCCAGAGCATGGTACATTGGCGAGACCATGCAGACACTGCGACAACGGATGAACGGACACCGCGCAACAATCGCCAAACAGGAGGGTTCTCTCCCTGTCGGGGAACACTTCAGCAGTCATGGACATTCAGCCACCGACCTTCGGGTAAGCATACTCCAAGGCGGCCTTCGAGACACACGACAACGCAAAATCGTCGAGCAGAAATTGATAGCCAAGTTCCGCACCCATGAGGACGGCCTCAACCGGGATCTTGGGTTCATGTCACACTACACGTAACCCCACCAGCGAACAAATGTTATCTGTTTTTAATATAACGGGTCATTGACTGTCTTTCTTCTCTCTCTCTCTCTTTTTTTTGGGGGGGTTTGTATATTCGGTGGCCTTTTAGGTGACACCTTTCTGTCTGCTCACTGTGATTGCCTTGGCAACGGGCAGTAATCACCAGGCATTGTTCTGTGATTTTCAAATGCGAAGGATTCGAAAATTTCATTTCCACACCATTCACCTGAGGAAGGAGGAAGCCTCCGAAAGCTTGTGGAATTTAAAATAAATTTGTTGGACTATAACTTGGTGTTGTAAAATTGTTTACAATTATTAAATGCACAGTCTTCCTGGAACTTAGTGTTAATGTTACCAATCTCTACACAGGCCTACACCATGACACACTGGAAGGATAGTGGAGTTCCTGCAGAGAAACTGAACCTCGGATTCCCTGCCTACGGTCGCTCCTACAGACTGAGCACATCCAGTACTGCTGTCGGTGCTCCAGCAAATGGTGCTGGACCAGCTGGGCATTACACACAACAAACTGGGTTTCTGGCCTACTTTGAGGTATTTATATTGATGCAAATATACCAAATATCCAAGCTCCTTGAAAATCTCATATTTTGCCGCGAGGAAACATAATCTTAATTGACATTAATTACATCAATTTCCTTAAGGTGGATGGGAGGAGGGCAAACAATTTAGACTGAATGGGGACTTTGTCATTTCTTTGCCTGTTTATCACAAAGTAATAACGGATGAGGAAAACCATTTGCCCCATATTAGATTATCCTTCGACCAGCGTCCGTCAGTCTTCCCATTGCAGCATCCAGTTGTTTCTTAAATACTTCCAGAGTTTTTGCCTCTACAGTTCTACTGGGATGTTCACTCCAGGGGCTCGATTTTCCCGGGAAATTGGGGGTGCGTTGGGGGTGGGGGCCTCAAAAATCGGGAAATCCCGTTCGGTTTCGGAGCTCGGCTCCAACCCGCCGACGTCTGAGTTCCCCACGGATGCACCTGTGTGCGCGCGGGCATCCTGAATCTGGAAGTCCCGCTGGCAATTAAAACCAGCAGGATAATAGTTAAAGAGCCAAGTGGACCTCATTGAAATGAGGCGTGAAGGGCCGGATCAGGCAAAAAGAAACAAAATAAATTACATAAAAACCATTGCGCGAAGTTAAAACACAAAATCAACTTACCTATTCACCCTGCTCCGATGTCCGATGTCTCCCTCTCCGACCTCCCCTTCTTCACCCCCCCGATGACGGCCCGATCTCCCCTTCTTCGCCCCCCTTGATCTCCCCTTCATTGTCCCCCCCGATCTCCCCTTCCTTGACCCCCCCGATCTACCCTTCTTTGTCCCCCCCGATCTCCCCTTCTTTGTCCCCCCGATTTCCCCTTCTTTGTCCCCCCCGATCTCCCCTTCTTTGTCCCCCCCGATCTCCCCTTCTTTGTCCCCCCCCAATCTCCCCTTCTTTGTCCCCCCCCGATCTCCCCTTCTTTGTTCCCTCCGATCTCCCCTTCTAATGGGCAAGGACCTGGGCCCGAGGCCACTGCTAATATCATTCTTGTCCCAATTGTTTTGATACCCTCTCTATCAGAGGCTACTGGCCTCAGCTGAGCACTACCTCATAATAACAGGGTTGAGACAGGGAACTTGCCATGTGGGGAATGATGGAATACCTTTCAGTAGAAATTGGTGTCACGTGTGAACACCTTAGGAGGCATTGCTTGGGGTTTTGTAATTTGGATTAAAATTCAGTGGGAGTAATTTTGACTTTGGGTGAAAATTGGGAGAGATGTATAACGGGCGGCTGAATCGATATCCCCCATTTTACACTATCAACCAAAGTCAAAATTATCCCCAATAGATTGTAAGTAAAGTATCTTGTGCATTTCAGAAGAAAAGGTCTGGAAGAGCTGAGTAGAACTAACAGGAACTTATTAATTTAAATAGATCTTTACTGCACTTAAACCACTGCAAACCAGTGACAATTTTCAACTGCAAAGTGTCACATCCTAATGTCTCATTCTTCCTACAGATCTGCCTCTACTTAAAAGGTGCTATTGAAAAATGGAATTTTCCACAAATGGTTCCATACGCATATAAGGGAAATGTGTGGGTTGGATATGATAATCCACAAAGCTATGAAGAAAAGGTCTGCTCTACGTATTGCGATATACTTTAGCACTGACTTTCCGAATGCACACAACCAACGAGGAGTCTCCACATCTCAGGAAATCAAAAGTGGCCACGATTTTTTGATCATTAATTTTAATGGATACAAAATCATGGGCAGCACACTTACATTTCCAATAGGTGCATTTGGATAATCAACCATTTTATTTTTAATTTGCTAGGCGCCATTAGGCATGACTCTATTTACAATTGCTGCTCATTTTATTTCTGATTTATCCCTCACACAACAATATTGCGAAGTTTGTTTAGATTTTGGTCAACTCACCTCTTTGTGCCCAAATTGCAACCTGTGACAGAAACAGAGCCAGGTTCTGGAGAACTGTCTCACCTCCCAAGATTCTAATGCAGTAATATTATTGATAATTTAAACATAGCTGTTTCTAGATAGGGATATTTTCCTCATACCCCCTAGACTCCCATAAAAAGCACGCTATTACGAGTGTTCCTCGGACATAATACATAACAATAAGAGTGTTTTTATCTTAATGATTTGGGATGTTATAGATTTTGCAATCACATTTGAAGAGAAGCCTGCAGACTAACAATAATTTACATAATAAATTTTCCATATTGTGTTCCAGATCAAGTGGCTGAAGCAAAACAATATGGGAGGAGCTATGGTGTGGACCCTCTCTCTGGATGATTTCAGTGGTACTTTCTGCCACCAAGGACGTTATCCTCTCATCAGCAAACTGCACACTCTGCTTGGAATTAATCCAGGTAATTCCTTGTCATGACTCTCAATAACTGGTCATTCCTTGTCATGATTCGATGGCTGGAACCAACGACTTGTTGTCGCTTAATAGAAAGTCAGTACAGAGAGCCATTAAATTACACAAATAGGTTCAAAATAAAACCTTTCAGTTTGCATTGCTTCTGGTTACCTAACTAGAAGAATATTAATGTGAATTGCTAGCATTAATGTCCTAAACCAAAAGTGACACAACAATACAGAGCCATACATGGTGTTGAATCACACGATATTATTTTAGTAATAAATCTGTTAACATATTTGTATGAAATTTCATTCCCCATTGTTAAAATGGCGGGGCTAGGAATCTCATACGAATGCATTACTGCATTGGTTATTAATGTCACAGAGCGTGATTTCAACCCTCAAATCCCTTTAACAGAGAAGATCATAAATTAGGGTTGGATTTTCCAATGAGTATGTAATACTAATAATAAACTTGATAACAGGAGCTGCAGTATGGCTTATATCTATAAGGGTGCTATAGTGTGACAAACATTAAGGAATTTCTGTGTTTTATACCCACTTGATTAATACTTGTCTTTCTGGAATGTAAAAACACATTGATGTGATGACTCTGGAAAATCAATTATAAAAGTACAGACATGCTGAGATATTAATCCACATTAAAGTAAAGATTATACTTTGCAAAGCTGTATTTTCATGCTTTAATCACAAATATAATAGAAATCAGTGAATTTTTCTCTTGATAAATATTGCAGCTGTTAAACAAAGAGAAAGCAGTCTGGGAGCACCACAAACTCTGGATAGATATCCCATGTAATGTGTCTGTGATGTAATATAATGTGCCTATGTTGCACTTTCCAACCTTTGTAATAATAAGGGCAAAATAAACCTTTCCTATTATTTCACACTGGTGAACGTTACAGTCCATTGTACTTAACCCCATGTTCAAGTCTATGGACATTTAAAGGGGCGTTATCCTGTGATTAAAAAGAGCTTTGGCAACACACTAAGCTTTTAGAATGATCTGCCATAAATACTTTATCAGTTGATGCTGAGTGAAAATAGAACTACAATAAAACCACATTCCAAAGTTTGTATTGCAACAGGTACAGTCCAGACACAGCATCTTAACATCACAGCTTGTCCACAATGGTGCTCACTGAACTAACTTGGTGCAATTTTGAAGTGTGTCTGCAAATAGGTGAGCAGCACGCCTGCCTGTTTGCGATGGGATGCTGCTTAAATATCCTCCACACCTGCTATAGGACACCATTTACAATTTTCAGGTGCAAATGAGTGGAGCGTACCAAGGGCATTGAGCGGCCTGACCAGCGGCCCTTCAATGACTACTGGTGGCCGCTCAAGGAAAGGCCCAAAATTTTATTTGTGAGAATTTTTGTGGGGCTCGGAGGAGCTCGTCCTGGTCCCACAAAAATAATGCAGGCGACTCCTGGCCCGCACTCAACCTCCTTCGGGATTAGCCCCCATCCTCCTCATGCCCGACATGCTGGCCGGCTCAGCATGGTCGCCGGCTGATTTCCCGCCCTCACACAGTTGGCGAGCTATGGGCTGGATACCCATTCGGTGCCCGCTTCTGGCCGGCAGCAGTCCAACAATGCCAGTTTTGGCTGGGTGGCACGGCCACAACTGTTGACCTCATACATGTTTCGGGTGGAATCGAAATTCGCCCTCAACGTCTCTTTAATATGAAATCAATTTTTAAACAAACTGTGAATTAATGAAACTTGTTTCCTTCTAGAATGTGCGACTCCTCCTCTTCCCACTACTGCTGCTCCTCCTGGTAACCCCAAATTTTGCTCTGGCAAATGTAATGGTTTCTACGGTGACGCAAAATATAAGAATGTATTCTATCAGTGCGTTAATGGAGTGACCTACTTGAAACTATGTCCCTCTGGATTAGTCTTTGATCCTTCCTGCATTTGCTGCAACTGGTCTTACGGTAAAAGGAGGTACATACACTCTACTGATATAAATAATAGTGCTGGCTGGACAAATGAAGGTCAGAGTAGGTTCACTAATACATTCAGATGCTGTCAACTATCACAAGAACATAGGAATTGCTGGACGGATAAAGGTCCATCTGGTTTGCTTTCTCCCATCCTGGTAGTTGCATGATACAATAGAAAGAAAGAAAGAAAGAAAGAACTTGCAATTTATATCCTGGCTTTCATGGCCTCAGGATGTCCCAAAGCACTTTACAGCCAACAAAGTATTTTTGAATTGTACTCACCGTAGGAAATGTAGCAGCCAATTAGCCCAGAGCGAGGTCCCATAAACGGCAATGTGATAATAACCAGATAATCTGTCTCTTTTTAGTGATTTTGGTTGAGAGATAAATATTGGCCAGGACACCAGGGAAAACACCCCAGCTCTTTTTCAAAATAGTGCCATGGGATCTTTTACGTCCACCTGAGAGGTTTAGAGTCTCATCCAAAAGACGGCACCTCCGACAGTGCAGTATTCCCTCAGTAATACACTGGAGTAGCAGCATAGATTTTGTGTTCAAGTCTCTGAAATGGGACTTAAACTCACAACTTTCTGACTCAAGAGGCAAGAGTGCCAAACCGAGCCAAACACATTTTTTTCTGATGTCAGTGGCTTAATGTTAAACTCTTACTGTCGAACTCTTAACACATTCTTTATTTTTCCAGCCTGCCATTAATTTCCAGTCAACACCAATGAAGCTGGAACTGACCTTTAGTTTAATCAACCACTTCACAGAGCAAATAACCACCAACGTACTGGGTCTAAGAATTTTGTCTCAAGTAAAGATAATGATTGAAACAGCAAAATAAAATAATTTGCAGAGATCTGGTTACTTTGTTTTTTTGAAAATTATAATGCTGAAATTTACATAACACTTTGTACATCAAAATGTCTCAAAGTTCTCTAATGCAATGAATGAGCTGCATTGACTGTTGTTAGCTGTGATTATCTAATTATGTGTAACAATGTCAGTTAAAAAGAAATAAATTAAAGTTACAACATGGAAGCAGGCCATTCGGCCCAACCAGTCCGTGTCAGCATTTACTCTCCACGCGAGCAAGTAGTCCTAATCACATTTACCCACCTTATTCCTGTATCCCTTCAACATGCTTGAATTCAACTGCATTCACTTCTGAAATTAAATCCAGGTTCTAAATGGCATCATCAGTCAAATGCAAACATACCACTGCTTCATATAGGAACAGGAGTGGGCCATTCAGCCCCTCGACTGTTCGCCATTCAATTAGATCATGACTGATCTGTATCTTAACCCTTAACTCCATCCACCTGCCTTGATCCTGTAACCCTTAAATTTGAATCTGAAGACTTCCATATTTAGAAGCATTTCTGTATTTTCTAGAACAAAGAAGGCAAAGTGCAGGACCCACAGCCTTTAGAGATACTGGGGGCTGAAATGTTCCATTGACTTCAGTGAAAAAGAACATTGGGCTGCTGGTGAAGAGCATTTTCACCCCCACTGTCATTCTGCTCCCTGTTGTATCTCAATTATAAACAATGGCAGGCAACTGACATCACCACCTGATTAAATCTTTGCCCAGCTTTGTTGAGGGGGATGACTTATCAGGGGAAGGCAGCAGCAGCCAACTTCCTGGCACCAGGGGTAGCTCTGCTGCACAGGCTGGGAGGAAAAAGAGTGGAAGAGCTATAGTGGTAGGGGATTCTATCGTAAGGGGAACAGACAGGCGTTTCTGTGGCCGTAAACGTGACTCCAGGATGGTTTGTTGCCTCCCTGGTGCCAGGGTCATGGATGTCACTGAGCGGCTACAGGGCATTCTCAAGGGGGAGGGTGAGCAGGCAGAGGTCGTGGTCCACATTGGGACCAACGACATAGGTAGGAAGGGAGATGAGGTCCTGCATCAAGAATTTAGGGAGCTAGGTAGCAGATTAAAGAGCAGGACCTCAAAGGTTGTAATCTCTGGATTACTCCCAGTGCCACGGGCTAGTGAGTATAGAAATAGGAGGATAGAACAGATGAATGCGTGGCTAAAGAGTTGGTGCAGGAGGGAGGGTTTCAGTTTCCTGGATCACTGGGCCTGCTTCTGGGGAAGGTGGGACTTGTACAAGTCGGACGGGTTGCACCTGAACCAGAGCGGGACAAATATCCTTGCGGGGAGGTTTGCTAGCACTGTTGGGGGGGGTTTAAACTAACTTGGCAGGGGGATGGGATACAGAGTGGAGCTACAATAGGGGGTGATGTGCAGCCAAATATAGAGAAAAAAACAAGTCAGCTTAGAAGACAGGGCAAATATGTAAGGGCAAGGCTGGATGGCATCTATCTTAATGCAAGGAGTCTTGCGAATAAGGTGGATGAACTGAAGGTGTTGATAAACACATGGGAGTATGATATTGTTGCTGTCACAGAGACATGGTTGAGGGAGGGGCAAGACTGGCAGCTCAATATTCCGGGGTACAGAATCTTCAGGCGAGACAGAGGGGGAGGTTTAAGAGGAGGGGGGGTCGCAATATTAATTAAAGAATCAATTACTGCCATAAGGAGGGATGATATATTAGCAGGTTCCTCTAATGAGGCCATATGGGTGGAGCTTAAAAACAAAAAGGGGGCAAGCACTTTGATGGGAGTGTACTATAGGCCCCCAAACAGTCAGGGGGAGATAGAGGAACAGATATGTAGGCAAATCTCAGAAAATTGTGCAAATAATAGGGTAATAATAGTGGGGGATTTCAACTTCCCCAATATTAACTGGGATACTCAGAGTGTAAAAGGCTTAGAGGGTACAAAATTCTTAACGCGCATCCAGGAGAGCTTTTTGAGCCAGCATGTAGAAAGTCCTACAAGAGAGGGGGCGGTACTGGACCTAATTCTAGGGAATGTGGCCGGCCAAGTGGAAGAAGTGCTAGTAGGTGAGCACTTTGGTGACAGTGACCATAATTCGGTGAGATTTAAGGTGGTCATGGAAAAGGACAGGGAGGGGCCGGAAATAAAGGTTCTAAATTGGGGGAAGGCCGATTTTAATAGGATAAGGCAGGATCTGGCCAAAATAGACTGGGATCAGCTGCTTGTAGGAAAATCCGCATTGGAGCAATGGGAGTCTTTCAGAAGGGAGATTGAGACCATACAATGGCAACATGTTCCCGTAAAGGTCAAGGGTGGTTCCAAGAACTCCAGGGAACCTTGGATGTCAGGGGATATACGAGAATGGATTAGGAAAAAAAGGAGGGCTTTTGGCAGATACAAAAGGCTAAAGACGGAGGAAGCCCTAGAGGAGTACAAAAAGTGCAGGGGGATACTTAAAAAAGAAATTAGGAGATCAAGGAGGGGCCATGAAATAACACTGGCGAGCAAAATAAAGGAAAATCCTAAGATGTTTTATAAGTATATTAAGGGTAAGAGAATGACTTGGGAAAAAATAGGGCCCATTAGGGACAAAAATGGCAATCTGTGTGTGGAGCCGGCAGATGTAGGAGGGGTTCTAAATGAATTTTTTGCATCTGTTTTCACTATGGAGAAGGACGATGTAGACATAGAAATACGGCAGGGGGACTGTGATATACTCGAACATATTAACATCGAGCGGGAGGAGGTATTGGCGGTTTTAGCAGGCCTAAAAATGGATAAATCCCCAGGCCCGGACGAAATGTATCCCAGGCTACTGTGTGAGGCAAAGGAGGAGATTGCGGGGGCTCTAACACATATATTCAGAACCTCTCTGGCCACAGGGGATGTGCCAGAGGACTGGAGAACCGCTAATGTAGTACCATTATTCAAGAAGGGGAGTAGGGAAAAACCGGGGAACTACAGGCCAGTGAGCCTAACATCAGTGGTAGGAAAATTATTGGAAAAAATTCTGAAGGACAAAATTAGTCTCCACTTGGAGAAGCAAGGATTAATCAGGGATAGTCAACATGGCTTTGTCAAGGGAAGATCATGTCTGACTAATTTGATTGAATTTTTTGAGGGGGTGACTAGGCGTGTGGATGAGGGTAACGCAGTGGATGTGGTATACATGGATTTCAGTAAGACCTTCGATAAAGTCCCGCACAGGAGACTGGTCAAGAAGGTACGAGCCCATGGAATCCAGGGTGCCTTGGCACTTTGGATACAAAACTGGCTTAGTGGCAGAAGGCAGAGGGTGATGGTCGAAGGTTGTTTTTGTGACTGGAAGCCTGTGGCCAGTGGGGTACCACAGGGATCGGTGCTGGGTCCCTTGCTGTTTGTGGTCTACATTAACGACTTGGATATGAATGTAAAAGGTATGATCAGTAAGTTCGCTGATGATACAAAAATTGGTAGGGTGGTAAATAGCGAGGAGGATAGCCTCAGTCTGCAGGACGATATAGATGGGTTGGTCAGATGGGCGGAACAGTGGCAAATGGAATTTAACCCGGAAAAGTGCGAGGTGATGCACTTTGGAGGGACTAACAAGGCAAGGGAATACACAATGAATGGGAGGACCCTAGGCAAGACAGAGGGTCAGAGGGATCTTGGTGTGCAAGTTCACAGATCCCTGAAGGCGGCGGAACAGGTAGATAAGGTGGTAAAGAAGGCATATGGGATACTTGCCTTTATTAGCCGAGGCATAGAATATAAGAGCAAGGAGGTTATGATGGAGCTGTATAAAACACTGGTTAGGCCACAGCTGGAGTACTGTGTGCAGTTCTGGTCGCCACACTACAGGAAGGATGTGATCGCTTTGGAGAGGGTGCAGAGGAGATTCACCAGGATGTTACCATGGCTGGAGCGCTTCAGCTATGAAGAGAGACTGGGAAGATTGGGTTTGTTTTCCTTGGAGCAGAGGAGGCTGAGGGGGGACATGATTGAGGTGTACAAAATTATGAGGGGCACAGATAGGATGGATACTAAGGAGCTTTTTCCCTTCGTTGAGGGTTCTATAACAAGGGGGCATAGATTCAAGGTAAAAGGCGGGAGGTTTAGAGGGGATTTGAGAAAGAACTTTTTCACCCAGAGGGTGGTTGGAGTCTGGAACTCACTGCCTGAAAGGGTTGTGGAGGCAGGAACCCTCACAACATTCAAGAAGCATTTGGATGAGCACTTGAAATGCCATAGCATACAAGGCTACGGACCAAATGCTGGAATATGGGATTAGATTAGATAGGGCTTGATGGCCGGCGCGGACACGATGGGCCGAAGGGCCTCTATCCGTGCTGTATAACTCTATGACTCTATGACTCTAATGTCCAATATATTGGTAATGGTTCTTATGAACGTTCTGGCATTTTTACATTCTGTTTATCTGTTACATCTTCACATTCTGTTTATCTGTTACATCTTCAATTTATTTGGTTTGCTTAATTATATAACAGAAGCAACAACTCCACTTATCTAACACCCCCAAAACACTCAGAGAAATGGAATTATGAGACTGGGAAAGAGTTTAGGTGGCGTGATTGAAGGCTTTGGTGAAAAGATGAGTTTTGAGAAGATTTTTAAAGGAGAAACGAAAAGTATAAAGGTGGAGAAGAGTGAAGTATAGAAGCCGAGGGCTTTAGGGAGGGAGTTCCAGGCAGCAGGGTGTAGGCAGCTGAAAGCACTCTCTCCAAGGTGTGTCAGAGAGAAGAGGGTGCAAAGGAGACCTAAAGTAGAAGACCAAAGAATGCAGAAGGGAAAGTGTCTGGAGGACGTTTCAGAGGTAGGGTGGAGCGAAGCCATGGAGGGATTTGAAGACAAGGTGGTGAAGGGGCTTCCCTCATCAGTAGCATTTAAGCTCGAACTGACCACAGGATCTCCAATTTACAGCAATTGGACATTGTGGCCTTTAAGGTTCAGGTCTAGTTAAAGACAGCTCCACAGCAGAATATTATTATTAGCATTACATGGTACAACACACCTGTCATTATGAAACAAGGTATCACCTAATGTATTATGAGTAACGTCATGGAAGATTCAGTAATATTTAAAAGGAAAAGAATGAATAGAATAAGGTAATGTGGAAAATGAAAATCTGAGAAATGAGAAAGTAGAAGAAAAGAAGGATGCTTTAGAACAATAAAAAGCAGAGCAGATCAAGATCGACAGACTGCAGGAGAGAGTGTGGGAGGGTAGACCTCCCCTCCATCAATTGGACCTGGCTATTATATATAAATTCTGCTTGTTATTGTTCCCACACTCTTTCTAACTCCCCCGTGACTAGCTGCCCAAGTTAAAGACTGCAGTCCTTTTCTAACGTACAAAGTCCTTTTTGAACTGACACCGATTTAAACCAGAGAGGTCCTGTAATAACAGTGATAGCAATTACATGGGGAGTAACTGTCAGAGTGCAGTGCTCCAGATAAACAGGAAGAGCTCTGGCAAGAAACTGAAACAGTTACACAATAACTCCTGACATAGGATAGTTCAGTGGTGCAAAGTAAATTACATCAAGTTACATCGAAACTACAGCGCATCTCGTCTATGCCACATTTATGCTCCTCCTTCCTCCCTATTTCATCTAACCCTATCAGCATACCTGCCTATTCCTTTCTCCCTGATGTGTTTATCTAGCTTGCCCTTAAATGCATCTGTGCCATTCGCCTCAACGACTCCTTGTGGTAGCACGTTCCACATTCTTACCACTCTTTGAGTAAGGAAGTTCCTCCTGAATTGCCTATTGGATTTATTAGCGACTATTTTATATTCATCACCTTTAGTTTTGGACTGCCCACAAGTAGAAACATTTTCTCTGCGTCTAGCCTATCAAACCCTTTCATAATCTTAAAGACCTCTATCAGGTCACCCCTCAGCCTTCTCTTTTCTAGAGAAAAGTGCTCCAGCCTGTTCAGCCTTTCCTGATAAGGATATCCTCTCAGTTCTGGTAAATCTTTTTTGCACCTTCTCCAATGCCTCTATATCCTTTCTATAGTATGGAGACCAGAACCGGGCATCTTACTCCAAGTGCGGTCTAACCAAGCTTCAATACAAGTTTAACATAACTTCTCTGCTTTTCAATTCTATCCTGGAAATGAACCCCAGAGCTTGATTTGCCTTTTTTTATGGCCTTATTAACCTGCGGCGCTACTTTTAGTGATTTGTGTATCTGTGCCCCTAGATCCCTTTGCTCTTTTATCCCATTTAGACTTTTATTGTCTAAGCAGTATGTGGCCTCCTTATTCTTTCTACCAAAATGCACCACCTCACACTTGTCTATATTGAAATTCATTTGCCAATTACTCACCCATTCTGCAAGTTTATTAATGTCCTCTTATATTTTGACGCATTCTTCCTTTGTATTTACTATAGCCCCCAAATTGTCGTCCGCAAATTTTGAAATTGTACTTCCGATTCCCAAGTGAAATTGTTAATGTAAATTGTGAACATCAGTGGTCCCAGCACCGATCCCTGTGGAACACCACTTCCCATTTTTGCCAGTCTGAGTAGCTACCCTTATCCCTGACTGTCAGTTTTTTGTTCTATTTGGAATAATTAAATGCAAGTAAAACAAGTTGAAGTATTTTTTAAAAATAAAAAAGTTACCCAATAGCCAAGAAATCATTACAAGGTAATTAAATAATTTCTTTAAAAGGAACTTTAACTCTATCCCATCCATAAGTTTCAGTATGTTCCATGCTTTTTTCAATGGGCATTGATTAGGGAGGGCAGATTAAAACACACTCTAATTGTTGGCGGTATGCAATTTAACCTTAAAGTTCACATCCAGATCATAAAATGTTAATTCTGATCAAAAGCATTTAATGATTTTACTGCTGTGATACATACAGTGGCTGAGACCCATTTGAAACCCAATGTGAGTTGAATCGGGGAGTTCAGTGATCGCAGGCTTGTGCTACATTTAAACAGAGCCACGGCATAGCTGGAAAACAGCCAGCTCTGCTATTCTGTGAAATTCCGCACGGCCACCCGTCCCACTCTTGGAGAATCTTTTCGACCACAATGATTGTTTACACGTCTCTCGTGCAGAGTATTGAAGTCAGTGATGGATCAGTAGTGAGTCAGCCGTGAAACTCCTGTGGGCAGATAGAAAGTCTGAGAAAACACAAGCAAACAGGGAGAGCCTTTATTTTGCGCTTTCAAGAAAAGGTCAAGTTGCCTGACCCATGGAGAGTGCGGCACTGCCGTCTCAGAGCATAAACCACATCCATGGACGCGACCATCTTGTGCTTGGTGCGCTCAGTGTGGGTCACCATGTCCCTGATCATGTTACATAGAAATACATAGAATGTACAGCACAGAAACAGGCCATTCAACCCAACAGGTCTGTGCCAGTGTTTATGCTCCACATGAGCATCCTCCTACACCCTCTTCATCTAACCCTATCAACATAACCTTCTATTCCTTTCTCCTTCATGTACTTATCTAGCTTCCCCTTAAATGCATCTATGTTATTTGCCTCAACTACTCCATGTGGTAGCGAGTTCCACATTCTAACCACTCTCAGGGTAAAGAGGTTTTTCCTGAATTCCCCATTCGATATATTAGTAACTATCTTATACTTATGGCCCCTAGTTTTGTTCTCCCCACAACTGGAAATATCTTCTCTACGTCTGCCCTATCAAACACTTTCATAATCTTAACGACTTCAATCAAGTCTTCCCTTAGCCTTCTCTTTTCTAGGGAAAAGAGCCCCAGCCTGTTCAATCCTTCCTGAAAGGTATAACCTCTCAGTTCTGGTATTATCCTTGTGAATCTTTTTTGCACCTTCTCCAGTGCCTCTATATCCATTTTATAATATGGAGACCAGATCTGTGCACAATACTCCAAGGTCTTCTCCATGAAGATCTTCAGCACCCAACTGGTCTCCTCGTAGATCAGAGAGGAGATGCGCTTGACACCACCACGGCAGATGGCTGGAATCAGAGGAAAACCAGCCAGATCCTTTTGTTATTATGGCATCATTTGGAGACCTGCCTCCATGAGCCGCCTCCCGGTGTTTCTGCTAATAATCTCGGCTCCCTCATCTTGGCAGCAATTAGATCGATCCAGTCTGTAACTGAGATAAGGCAGCGGGCTCGTGCACTCTGGTTTCCCGAAGTCCAAATGAAAATGGCGGCAATATAAACACAAGGAGAGAAATAGGGAGGAGCTAGGGGAGAGACAGAGAAATATAGGGAGAGAGAGACAGAGGAATATAGGGAGAGAGAGGAAGAAATATAACGAGAGAGACACAGAGAAACATAGGGAGAGAGAGACACAATGTGAAAGACAAAGCAGAGAGAAACACAAGGAGAGAGACAGAAAGAGAAAAGAGGAGAGAGACAGATGGAAACACTAGGAGAGAGACAAAGAGAACACACAAGTACCCTAGCCTCTCAAAAATGAAATGTGGAATTGTTTATGGCCTGCTGCTTGCCTCTGCACAACCCCCCCATCCCCCCCGCCCGCCCTCACCAACCCCCAGTGATTGCCTCTTTGCCTCCCTCCACCCCACCCACTCCATCCCATAATGTCCTGGACTGTTGGCCAGATCCGTGTAAGAGTTGACTGATTTCTCACCCTTTCCGACCATCAAGCTCCATTGGAGTGCCGTTTTGCTGCGCAGTTTGCTGGATCCATGCAAACGAGGCCTGGGCCTCAAAATGGCTCAGGCCTCACGGCAGCGACAAGATTCGGGCAACAGGCACACTCCATTCCCTAACCACCCGTTTGCACCAAATGTTAAAATTGGCCCCAATTTGTTATGTTGTGCAGTATCAGAGACAGTTTTAAGACAGAAGTTTAAAGATTAAGTGTTATTCATAAAATCTCCAAAATCATATAATCATAGCATCGTTACAGCAAAGAAGGAGGCCATTCGACCCATCGAGCCCGTGCCGGCTCTTCGTAAGAACAATCCAGTTAGTCCCATTGCCCCGCTATTTCCCCGTAGCCTTGCACATTTTTTCCCTTCAAGTATTTTCCTTCAAAAGGAGTGAATTTAGACAAAATTATACCCTCTTTACCAGAAAAGGACTGCACTCATAGAGCTGGAGAGTTCTCCTTGATGTCCTGGCTGATATTTATCCCTCAATCAACACATACAAAAAAATTATCTGGTCATTATTTCATTGCTGTTTGTGGGACCTTGCTGTTTGCAAATTGACTGCTGCATTTCCCTTCATTACAACAGTGACTATACTTCAAAGGTATCTCATTTTCTGTAAAGCACTTTGGGACATCCTTCGGATGTGAAAGGAGCGATTTAAATGCAAATCTTTCTTTCTTTTACATCCATTTCTTATTTGTTCCCAAGGCATTGAAGGATTGAACAAAACACAATATTATACATATAATAATTAATACACAGCGACAGATTAAAACTGAGGTGATAGTACTAGCAGCTGTTGACACTGTGATAGTTGGAAAATAAAATGATTTTACTAATCATAATAGAAAATAAGTTAATCACAATTCATGTATTTAAGATGGCTGCCCTTGACATCAAGGCAGCATTTGACTGAGTGTGGCACCAAGGAGCCCTAGTCAAACTAAGGTCAATGGGGATTAGGGGAGACATTTTCCAGTATCTGGAGTCACACCTAGCACAAAGGAAGATGGATGTGACTGTTGGAGGCCAACTATCTCAGCCCCAGGGCATTGCTGCAGGAGTTCCTCAAGCACTACAGACATCCTAGGCCCAACCATCTTCAGTTGCTTTATTAATGACCTTCTCTTCAACATAAGTTCAGAAGCGGGGCTGTTCGCTGATGATTGCACATTAGCGAATAGCTCACCTCCTGATTCCCCAAAGTCTCCCCACCATCTACAAGGCACAAGTCAGAAGTGTGATGGAATACTCTCCACTTGTCTGGATGGGAGAAGCTGCACCAACACTCAAGAAGCTCAACACCATCCAGGACAAAGCTGTCCATTTGATCGCCATCTCATCCGCCAGCCTAAACATCATTCGCGTACCATGGCTGTAGTGTATACTAACTATTGGATGTGCTGCAACAATTCACCCAAGCTTTTTCGGCACCACCTCACAAATCCACCACCTTCACCACTTAGAAGGACAAGGGAAGCAGGTGCATGGAAAGACCATCACCTCCAAGTTCCCTTCAAAATCACACACCATCCTGACTTGGACATATATCGCCGTTCCTTCATTATCGCTTGGTCAAAATCTTCAAGCTCCTTACCTAACAGCATTGTGTGAACACCTTCACCACATGGACTGCAGCAGATCAAGAAGAAAGCCCACCACCACCTTCTCAGGACAACTAGGAATGGGCAACAAATGCCGGCCTTGCCAGCGACACCCACATCCCAATAATGAGTAAAAATGTATTTAAGAAGTAATCAGAGATAGATTCAAAATACAGAAGCTTGTAAGATCCAGATCAGCATTGTATTCAAATCCACAAGACAACGCATTTTGAATCCAGACTTCTGGCATCGGTTTCCATTTGGAAATTTCTGGGCAGTGCACTCAAAAAAAATCGGACCTCCATCCAAAACTGAGGAGCTTACCAAAATTATATTTAAAAAATATTCCATCCCTTAGACAGATATCTTAAAACCATCAAAAACTAATTGCAGAGGCCATACCAGCATATGAGCATCAATCCAACTGGACGTGGCAACTGATGGCAATGCTCTTCTTGTTTGAACTTAAAGGGCCCTCTGCTGAAAGTTTCCAGATCCCTGGTCAGGACTTTCTGTTCGCAATGGGCTGGAATTGTTACTATGCAATAACTTTTTCAGATCAGCAATACCATTCTTCTGTAGTGCTGTGTTATTGCACCATCTAAAGCGATTTCATTGATCCTGCATTTCTTAGTCTTTAGTATCTATTAATTACGTATTACTTTGGAAGTTGGTGCAATGTAGTACTTTAACTCTGTAAAAGGCAACACCTTCTTTGGTATAGTCATGAAACCATGTCCATGTCCTCATTTACACATCTCTTCATGATCTCACTTCACTTCTGTTACCTCCTCCAGCCTTATGTGTCAGCCCAAGCTCTGCAGTCCTCCGATTCCACCTTCCTGTGCATTTCCCCTCTCCCAGCCTTCCTCACCTGATGGCAGAGTTTTCAACCGACCAGGTCCCATCCTCCAGCGCCCTCCTTAAACCTTTTTGTCTTGTTACTTCCCTCCCTGCAATTAAAAGCCTCTTCAAAATCAAAGTATCAGCCCTGGCTCAATGGTAGCATTGAGTCAGAGGGTTGTCGCTTCAAACCCCACTCCAGAGATAGGAGCACATAATCTAGGGTGAAACTTCAGTGTACTGCTGAGGGAGTGCTGCACAGTTAGCAATGCTGTCTTTTTGATGAGACATTAAACCGAGGCACTGTCTGCCCTCTCGGGTGGATGCAAAAGATCCCTTGACACTCTTCGAAGAAGAGCGGGAGGGGTTCTCCCTGGTGTCCTGGCCAACACTTATCCCTTAACCAACATCACTAAAACGGATTATTTGGTCGTTATCTCACCGATGTTTGTGGGACCTTGTATGAAAATGTGCTGCCGTGTTTGCTTACATTACAATAGTGACTACACTTCAAAAGTACTTAATTGGCTGTAAAGCACTTTGGAATACCCTGAGGATGTGAAAGGCGCTATATAAATGCAAATTTTTTCTCTCTTTCTCTTTTCAACCATGCTTTTGGTCTGCTCTCCTAATGTGCATGGGACATTTTTGTACATTAAAGGCATTATACAAATGTAAGTGAGAGGTGGTGCATTTTGATAGGAAGACAAAGGAGGCCACATAGTGTTTGGATAATAAGAGCCTATTGGGATAGAGGAGTAAAGGGATCTAGGGGTACAGATACAGAAATCATTAAAAGTAGCGATTCAGGTTAATAAGTCCATAAACCAGGCAAATCAAGCACTAGGGTTCATTTCTAGAGGGATAGAATTGAAAAGCAAGGAAGTTATGATAAACTTGTATAGAACCTTGGTTAGACCATACTTGGAGCATTCTGCACAGTTCTGGTCTCCATATTATAGAAAGGATATGGAGGCATTGGAGAGGAGGCAAACAAAATTCACAAGGATGATACCAGAACTGAGAGGATATCCTTATCAGGAAAGGCTGAACAGGCTGGGGCTCTTTTCTCTAGAAAAGAGGAGGCTGAGGGGTGACCTGATGGAGGTCTTTAAAATAATGATAGGGTTTGAGAAGGTGGACTTAGAGAAAATGTTTCCACTTGTGGGGGAGTCCAAAACTAAGATCATAAATATAAAATAGTCACAAATAAATCCAATAGGGAGTTCAGGAGAAACTTTTTTACACAAAGAGTGGTAAGAATGTGGAATGCGCTACCACAAGGAGTGGTTGAGACAAATAACGTAGATGCATTTAAGGGGAAGCTAGATAAGCACATGAGGGAAAAAGGAATAGAAGGGTATGCTGGTAGAGTTAGATGAAGTAGGGAGAAAGGAGGCTCATGTGGATCATAAACACTGGCATAGACCAGTTGGGCCGAAAGGCCTGTTTCTATGCTGTAGCTTCGATGTAACTCAATGTAAGTTTTTGTTGTTAGAGACGAGTGCATCGTAGTGAATTCTGATGAAAAGTGAAGATTAGTGTTGAATCCCTATCAGGAAGGGGGTAGATTTTGACTTTGTGTGATAGTGTAAAACGAATCGGCAGCCCGTTTTACATCTCTCTCGATTTTTATTTCCATTGAAGTCAAATATTTCTTTTAATTTATTGATACTCTCTCAGTTTCTCTATTCAATGTGCTACTATTGGAAGTCTGCTTATTTGTTGTCCTAGCAGCAGAGATGATATTTGGGTTGGCATGACATCAAAAACAGTAAGGCATGCAGAGAGGAACTGATCTTATCACACAGCAATATTGATTTGAATGGCATTCTAATTAATCCTGATTAAGCTGTCTTCCATAGAAAGACACTAAATTTCCTGCTGGCTGACTCACTGACAGCAGAACACAGGCCTCACACCTTCACAGTTAGTTGCTATGACAATGCCTGGCCACCTGTGCAATAAGCTTGCTGCTGGGCATGCACAATAATTTGAGTACATCCCTCTTTGATTCTCTTCCATTTTTTTTAATGCATTCTGGGGATATGGGCATCGCTGCCAAGGCCGGCATTTATTGCCCATCCCTGGAAAAGATGGTGGTGGGCTTTCTTCTTGAATCTCTGCAGTCCTTGGAGTGAGAGTGCTCACACAATGCTGTTAGGTAGGGGGTTCTGGAAATAAAAGGCAGCGACAACCATTTCTTATGCTAATTACAGGAGTGTATTTTAATTAATACCCACTAATTATTAACAGTTAAGTATGAGTACAGTTTATTCTAGCACCGCATTTAGTACATTGGGATGATACTTTTCTTAGTATTAATTTACAATTGCCGATCTTGTTTGAACACACTCCGCTAAAAAATAGTAATACACCACAAGTCTCTAATTATAGTCTGAATTGTGCTGACCTGAGCTTTTGTAGTTTACCTCATGTCAGTTATAATGAGGAAGGCAGGATTAATGATGTCTATCCTGAATCTTTAAATATGTCTTTAAAATGTGCCCATGTCCTCCCAAATGCCTCACGAACTTTATTGAGTGAGTAGCTGAGTTATGCAGACTAAGCAGGTCCCAGGTTTGATCCCCATGAGTTAGTTGATCGCAGCCTAGGTGACAGTAAGGTGACTCTACAGTTGGCCTCAGTGTCCTTATGTTAAGGAGGTAAAAATCAGCCAAGGGAAAGGTAGTGTCTGGCACTGAATGGGGCAATATGCTGTTGTGGGATGGTGGTCTTATCAAGGTGGAACTGTGCAGAACGGTTGGCAAGGCCTGTCATCATGGGTATGTCATCAGTTTTTGCTGGATAAACTTAGCCCTGCTGGAGCTGATGGGTGTGTGCTGGTGAGTAATTACACTGGCAGATATCGAAACTCAGTGGTTGAACAAGCTTAACTGCAGTGTGAATTACGAACAGAGAGACCTGCTCCCTGGTCATTATGAAGTCCGAATTCTTCCTTCTCATCATTCTTCACACAGTACTGCAGAAGGCTGTTATTGGTTCAGTTCTGCCCAGAAAAATCACAAGGGGTGATATTTAGTATCAGTATGCCCCATCTGCACCAAAAAAGGGGCACAGACAGGGCAAACGAGACATTATAATTTCCCCCACCTAGTCTAATCCCGCTCCCATGCTCACTCCTCATACTCTCTGATGATCCTCGTTCTCATGCAACAATCTAATTCCCCTTTAAAAGAATTTATGGACTCTGTGGCAGAGAATTCCACATTCTAACATTATTTTTTTTTACTAACCTCTCCTTCAATTCTTTAATTAAGACTTCCATATTTATGCTAGGAACACAAACACTGCAGCTACATTTCAGCAATCTGTATTAAAAATACATGCAGATATCAATTGTTGTTAATGAACCGATACACAGGATGGCGCCGTTGTAACATAAGAATAGTTTTTTCAAAAAATAAACTTTGCTGTTCATTTCAATGGGAAATGGTTCTGCTAGGGGATCACTGCAAATACTCATGTACAAGGTAACCCGTGTGTGGGAGAGATGGTACCACAGTGGGTATGGTACTGAACTGGCAAGAAACTGTGGGGACAACTGCCTGTTTCTCACCCGAATAATGGGTGGCCAGCAGTTGAAAATTAGAGGAGAGGGAGAAGACACCTCGACTGGCTCATTAATGCCCAAGACCAGCCTGATGCAATTTTCACACGGGCCTGTAAATGGATGAGGAGCCCACCCAGCTGTTTCTGGCAGTAGGTTGTTTAAACATGCAAATCGGGGTCCTAAGCCTGTTGTAGGCCCACAGTTGCAATTTTCAGGTACACATCAGTGGCTCATCCACGATTGGATATCAGTCACGCAGTCTGACAACACAGAGGCAGATGGAGGGGTTGAGAGAGGTGGAGCTGGATCTCGTCAGTGTACATGTTGTTAATTGTATCCATGTGATTTATATCAATTAGTGTTAATTGTATTCAGGTGGTGTGTATCAATTAGGGCTCTTTTGTATCCACATATAAGAGTGCTTATTTCGGGTGTGGTGTGGGGGCAATGTGGATCTCTGTGAATAAAGGCTTGGAAGCAACTGAAGATCAGGTTCTTGTATTCTATCCTTCACCACCTGACTATCCAGTTTGTAACACATGTGGAAGCTGAGCCCATGTCTGTGGTTTATGTGAGCTCTACTTAAATACTTTAATCCTGGTAAAAGTAAACAAGTCATTTAAAATTAACCATATGCTGGAGTTCGCATGGGTGCTACGTAAATGCTCCGATATATCCTGGGTGTTTAGCTGTGGTGTTTTGCCAGTGTTGTACCAAAGTGATAATAATTGGACCTTTTGACAGTGCAGTGTAAACTGCTCATTCCTTTCTGAAATAAAAACAAAAATGCTAGAAATACTCAGCAAGTCAGGCAGCATTTGTGGAGTTAACGTTTCAGGTCGATGACCCTTCGTCAGAACTGGCAAAGTGTCATCGGCCTGAAACGTTAACTCTGTTTCTTTCTCCACAGCTGCTGCCTGACTTGCTGAGTATTTCCACCAGTTTTTTGTTTTTATTTCCGATATCCAGCATCCGCAGTATTTTGCTTTTGGCTTCATTCCTTTCTGAATTTGACATTCTCCATGGAATATTCCCAAGCAGAGACAACAACAATACCTTATATTTATATAGCACCTTTAACATAGTGAATCATACATGGGGTGAGGAGGAGGGGGAGGACAGAGATCTTCCACCTGGCGGGCGGGAGGAAGCGGCCCGCCTCCGCCACCAGGAAGGCCTGGCTCGAGGTGGCAGAGGGGGTCACCTGCGCCACCAACATATCGTCCACCTGCACACAGTGCAGGAGGCGGTCCAATGACCTCAGTAGGTCAGCCACAGTGAGAACACGAAGTCTTTCCCCTACACTCCGTCTGCCACATCACTGCCCCCACCCCACATCTCCTTCGGCACTGCCAACACTACTCTGTCACATCACCCCTCCTACCCACTCAAACCCCATCCTCATCTTACCTGCACCTCCTCACCTCGCCTGTACTCACCCCGCCACTACCACGCAACCCAATCCTCATACAATCTCATGGCTGCAGTCATGACCTCCTCGGAGGGCGAACAGCATCACCAGCCTCACCAGCCTCGCCATCCACGCCGTCCACCTATGACACGTGGAGCTCCACAACAGAGTGTGACACATCCACCTGCACAGCAGGAGGGAGGGCTACCACAGAGATAGATGCGTCGCAGAGGGCACTACCCTCGCCACAGGGTCCACAGACCGAGGCTCAGCCTCCTGGATCTCTCTGAGCAGCAGTGCCCACGGAGGCTCAGAGTCACTCGACATGTAGTCGTGGACATCTGCAGCCTCTTTCATGCCGAGCTGCTCCTGGCTGGCCCGAGCACCATCTTCTTACCTGTCGCTGTCAACGTCACCACTGCCCTCCCGAACTTCTCCTCCGCATCCTTCCAGGGTGCAACCGGGGACATCGCCGATGTCTCCCAGTCGTCTGCGCAGAAGAGCCCTGCAAATACACCTACACCCACTCTGCAGTGACACAATGGGTGGCATCAGTTGTGGGTCCTCATAGTGAACCAGACAGGATTCGCGAAGACATGGCAGTAGTGGTGCCAATATAATACGTAATGTGAGTTGTTCAGAAATTCAATATAAGTAACACCCATGACAAACTCTCAAACACCCTTGTGCATCCCCTTCATGCTCACGGCACGTTTGCCTTACGCTGCCTACTGCACATATGTGATGCATGCCCTGTGGCTGCAGCACAGGTAGTGGCAGGTTGAGTGAGGCTGACTGTGAAAGAGATGCACGAGAGGGTGAGTATGAGATAGAGCCATGAGATTGTATGAGGATTGGGTTGCGTGGTAGTGGTGGGATGAGTACTGGCGAGGTGAGTAGGTGCAGGTAAGATGAGGATGAGGTTTGAGTGGGTATGAGGGGTGATGTGACAGAGTAGTGTTGGCAGTGCCGAAGGAGATGTGGGGTGGGGGCGGTGCTGTGGCAGAAAGAGTGTAGGGGAAAGACTACGTGTACTCACTGTGGCTGACCTACTGCGGTCATTGGACCGCCTCCTGCACTGTATGCAGGTGGGCGATATGTTGGTGGCGCTGGTGACCTCCTCTGCCACCTCCAGCCAGGCCTTCCTGGTGGCAGAGGCAGGCCGCTTCCTCCCGCCCGCCGGAAGGAAGATCTCTGTCCTCCCCCTCCTCCTCACCCCATGTATTGATACCTGGAGTGAGGCATCATTAAACTGGGAGCAGCCTTCCTCTTGGGCTGCTCCATGCTGTAATTTTTGCTATTTGTTGCAGCATCTGTCAGTGGAGGACTGCCCTTTTAAATAGAGCGCCTCCAGCTGACAGATCTTACTGCGCATGCGCAGCCCGCCCGACGCGCAGATCAGCAGTGGGGAACCCGGAGGAGCAGGTAAGTGCATCCAATTAGTCAATTGTCTGCTACGATCGCGCGAGAAGCTGACTAATTTCACCGGGCACGTTACCCACGCGCCCGATATCCCCCCCGCCGAGAACCCGCAGCCCTGCTAACATCGGGCCCATTGCCTTCTTGCTGCTGACTGTATCCTTTCCCCCTTTTTTAAAACCAGATTCTCCTGGTTTATGTGTTAGCTTGTCTTGGGCTTGTCGAGCCCAGCTGGTGCTTACCCGACACACTGTTACCTGTCTCAGGATTCAGCAGACTTTTTTTTTATTCGTTCACGGGATGTGGGCGTCGCTGGCGACGCCCACATCCCTAATTGCCCTTGAGAAGGTGGTGGTGAGCCGCCTTCTTGTGATGACGGTTCTCCCACAGTGCTGTTAGGAAGGGAGTTCCAGGATTTTGACCCAGCGACAATGAAGGAACGGCGATATATTTCCAAGTCGGGATGGTGTGTGACTTGGAGGGGAACGTGCAGGTGGTGGTGTTCCCATGTGCCTGCTGCTCTTGTCCTTCTAGATGGTAGAGCTCGCGGGTTTGGGAGGTGCTGTCGAAGAAGCCTTGGCGAGTTGCTGCAGTGCATCCTGTGGATGGTGCACATTGCAGCCACAGTGCGCCGGTGGTGAAGGGAGTGAATGTTTAGGATGGTGGATGGGGTGCCAATCAAGCGGGCTGCTTTATCTTGGATGGTGTCGAGCTTCTTGAGTGTTGTTGGAGCTGCACTCATCCAAGCAAGTGGAGAGTATTCCATCACACTCCTGACTTGTGCCTTGTAGATGGTGGAAAGGCTTTGGGGAGTCAGGAGGTGAGTCACTCGCCGCAGAATACCCAGCCTCTGACCTGCTCTTGTAGCCAAAGTATTTATATGGCTGGTCCAGTTAAGTTTCTGGTCAATGGTAACCCCCAGGATGTTGATGGTGGGGGATTCGGCGATGGTAATGCCGTTGAATGTCAAGGGGAGGTGGTTAGACTCTCTCTTGTTGGAGATGGTCATTGCCTGGCACTTATCTGGCGCGAATGTTACTTGCCACTTATGAGCCCAAGCCTGGATGTTGTCCAGGTCTTGCTGCATGCGGGCTCGGACTGCTTCATTATTTGAGGAGTTGCGAATGGAACTGAACACTGTGCAGTCATCAGCGAAGATCCCCATTTCTGACCTTATGATGGAGGGAAGGTCATTGATGAATCAGCTGAAGATGGTTGGGCCTAGGACACTGCCCTGAGGAACTCCTTCAGCAATGTCCTGGGGCTGAGATGATTGGCCTCCAACAACCACTACCATCTGTGCTAGGTATGACTCCAGCCTGGAGAATTCTCCCCCTGATTCCCATTGACTTCAATTTTACTAGGGCTCCTTGGTGCCACACTCGGTCAAATGCTGCCTTGATGTCAAGGGCAGTCACTCTCACCTCACCTCTGGAATTCAGCTCTTTTGTCCATGTTTGGACCAAGGCTGTAATGAGGTCTGGAGCCGAGTGGTCCTGGCGGAACCCAAACTGAGCATCGGTGAGCAGGTTATTGGTGAGTAAGTGCCGCTTGATAGCACTGTCGACGACACCTTCCATCACTTTGCTGATGATTGAGAGTAGACTGATGGGGCGGTAATTGGCCGGATTGGATTTGTCCTGCTTTTGTGGACAGGACATACCTGGGCAATTTTCCACATTGTCGGGTAGACTGGGCATCAGTGTCCTACCCCAGGACTCATGTGACATCTACTTGATATTTGCCTGGCAACATTAACCTTTCTGAAAGCTGGTATCAGCACTAAGCGATACCATTTTGATGCTGCACTTTTACATCAGGACTCACTCCAATACAATATCTTACCCTGAAGTTCTCCTGCTCCTCACCCATTAAATCTTGACCAGTTTACTCGTGGTAACCTTATATCAATCTTTGTTTGCTGCTTGTTGGCACACAGACTTTTGCATAACTAGCTAATCATATCCATGTTTATTTGGCACATTATTTTTCCCTTACAAACCTATTACCTGATACTCACTTGGCATCCTAGCCTGTGGTTTCCTCACAAGTTACATGGTTACCTCTTGGCACATGGCCATAAACCCAACATGGCTGCTTGCCACCTTTGTGCTTTTTCCACATGTTACCTGCAGCTCTCCTGAAAATATCCCCCATGATTCTACAGCACATTGGCGCCCATTAGGCTCCAACCTCATGCTAGCCATGTGGTCACTTGCCACCTGGTATTTTTCGAGCAACTTTCTCATGTTCTCTTTGCCTGGTACCTCGTGTTAGCCTTCAAGGACAACACCCTTCTCTACCTTTATTTGGAGATTCTTTCCAAACTTCACCAGATGACCCTCCCATGTTTCTAAGTTTTCAGAGCGTTATCTTCAGTGCAAAAACAAGTGCAGTGCTATAATGAAGGACAACCTTCCAGCTGGAACTAAAGGTAGTTTTCATGATAAGGCTCACAATACAATTATCAAGATAAGCACTAAAGTGCACTTATATTTTCATTGTAAATATCAAAGGCATGGCTGATTACTTTTCCAAAGATGTAAAAGCTCTCAACACACAAAATTATTAATAAACAGCGATAAGCTCAGTCTATAAAGGGGAAGCAGGGCGTCCACAATACACCATCTGCAAGATGGCGAAGCTTATACTCGGGACAGGTGAGTTTGATTTTTCATTTAGTTATATTTTATATAGTAAGATTTTCACAAAAGAATTTGATTCTTTTTTATGTTTTGAGCTTTTTCTCAGAGCAAAACCTCTTCCCCCATTCTCTCTTCAGATTACATACTCACAAAGTCTCAGTTTAATGCAGTGAGTTTGATGCTGATTTGGGTGATTCTTGTTTGGTGAATTCATTCACTGTTGAATGTTATTCACCTGCTGAGGAATTTACCAAGAAATAGTACTTTCAGTTTCACAATTTATTTTGCACTTCTAATTATAACTGCAGATTTTCTGAAATATAAACTATGTTGCACATTCTTTACTTTAAACTTCATGTAATCTGACTCTGCAAACAACAGAAGATAAGCATGTATAATGTGTACTGCACATATAGTAAAAGGTGTAAAAACATGTCAACAGCTACAAGATAAAATGGTTCAGTGAACTACAGTCATTTGTGATTTAATTTCTATTTATTTAACCAAAAGTATCGTCCTCTGAGATTGCAATGACCTTTCATACAAATGAATAAATAAAAGTTTCAATCCATGTTCTTTCTCACTGGGCAGGGTTATATAACTTAGGTTGTTCTGCTAGATTAATATCTAAGAGTTTTTGCTTGATTATTGCCAGGCTTACGGAGAAATCCTCTTGAAATCATGATCCCAAAGACTGAATACGTTAGTGAGAGCAAATTATCGAAGATGTACCCAAAGAAATTAGTCCAGTGGCCAACTGGTCTTTTACAACTCCATATATTTATATTCTTACACTATTTCTTCTCTACTGTCACTTAGCCAATTTTGGTTTAAAATGCACATCTCAATATTTTGAGCAGCGAAGAGATGATTTGGTTGAAGTGACTACATTGTTTTTGGCATTTATTTTACCATATTATTTTGCAGTGATTAAATAACTGAGGGCCAGTGCCTATAAATAATATTATGTTGTAGATCGGAAATATCCTTCGTTGCACCGAAGGCAAGTATATCCTTCCTTAGGTAAGGAGACCAAAACTGTACACAGTACTCCAGGTGTGGTCTCACCAAAGCCCTGTACAATTGCAGCAAGACCTCCTTACTCGTGTACTCCAACACCCTTGCAATAAAAGCCAACATACCATTTGCCTTCCTAATTGCTTGCTGTACCGACATGTTACCTTTGTGTGTTTCTTGTACGAGGGCACCCAAATCCCTCTGAACGCCAACATTTAATAGTTTCTCACCATTTTAAAAATATTCTGTTTTTCTATTCTTCCTACCAAAGTGAATAACCTCACATTTCCCCACATTATACTCCATCTGCTACCTTCTTGCCCACTCACTTAATCTGTCTATATCTCTTTTCAGATTCTTTTGTGTCCTCCTTACAGCTTACTTTCCCACCTAGCTTTGTATTGTCAGCAAACTTGGATACATTACACTTGGTCCCTTCATCTAAGCCATTAATATCGATTGTAAATAGCTGAGGCCCAAGCACCGATCCTTGCGGCACCCCCTACTTGTGCAAAAATACTACTGCAAATCTCTGAACCTTCAGGCATCATTTGATTATAATTCTAAAACACTTGTCCTTTATTCTTTATTACAGCGGTGGTCTTATTGGCGTGCCTGCAACTGGGTGAGTCTTTGTGCATTTCATACTTTTCTTTATTTAATGTAATGGGTAGAAGCACTGTCCTGATTTCCATTTCTGCCTGCTCACAGGCTCTGCCTACAGACTGGTTTGTTACTTTGCAAACTGGGCTCAGTATAGACCAGCACCAGCAACTTACATGCCAGATGATGTGGACCCTTGCATGTGCACTCACCTGATCTACGCTTTTGCTGGTATGAACAACAATGAAATTGCCACTATTGAATGGAATGATGTGACTCTCTACAAATCATTCAACTCTCTTAAAAACAGGTACTGTACATCTACAACTTAATACATTTACAACTAACTCCCAAATTCTAAGTCTTGTTCTAATCAACTGCACATTATATAGCCTCCTACATAAGATGCATTGCATTGCACTTATATTCCCCGTATTTTACTTTTTTCACCTTTTTTAAGATCCTCTTATCATTTCCATTCTGTGAGGACCAACAAACGACCTGGCCCCAGAGCTCGGCCAGCGTTGTGTAGCCACTAAGAGTTACATAAGTGTGGCGCAGGGTGATTTATTCACTGACCTCTGCACTCTGCGAGGCAGTGTCCCACCTCCATTTAATGACTCAGTGAAGAACAGGAAACTGTTGTCGAGAAAGTGATAATCTTGCACAAAAAGCATAAACCAGGGTCCTATCGTCTTGTTGTACATTGTGTTCATACACCAGTGCACTATACCGCTAGTCTGAGGTACTGAACTTCAATTAGATTTAGTATCAAAGAGAGAGGACTAAAGAGATAAGAGGGGTGAAATTAGATATGGGCGGAGTCGCAGAAGAGACGGTATTTCAACCATCCACCATTAGACACTCCGTCCAATATTCAGTCCCATTGACCTCAATAAAACCGAATATTGGGTGTGTCCTATAATGATCAGCAAATGCTATTCCACCTGTTTTGACTCCCTGCCCATGTCCAATTTCACCCCACGGGCCTGTAATATTTTGGGGTAATTTTGGTAATTATTCTAATATTATTGAATGTCTTTTATTACATTCACTATTTTTTCTAATTCAACTATTTGTTTAATTTGCAACAGGAATGGAAACCTTAAAACACTTCTCTCTGTTGGAGGCTGGAACTTTGGAACTCAAAAGTAAGATTTGTTGTTTTGGTGTTGGATGGGAAGCACTTTCTATTTCAAATTCTTCATGAAATAAAAAGATAATAGTTGACTATCAAAAATTGTTTTGCTTCTTAACATATGTTGGCAAGAGTCGCCAAACTCCCAAAAAAATATGTAGGAGACTCAAAGAGAAGCAAGCAAAATCAATTTTACAATTGTTTCCCAGCCAATTATTGTTATCAATGATGATTTTTCTTTAACTCTCTTCTCTAGGTTCAGCACTATGGTTTTCACCGCTGAAAATCGCCAAACATTCATAAAGTCTGTGATTAGCTTCCTGCGCGGTTATGGGTTTGATGGTTTGGACATAGACTGGGAGTATCCTGCGTTAAGAGGAAGCCCCTATAAAGACAAGCGCCTCTTTACAGTCTTAACACAGGTAGGACTGAGTGCACCTTACCAGTTAGTTACTCAGTGTAAGGACTGCCAAAAACCAACACTACCTACAGAATAATTTATTTGTCATTTGTAGAAAATTGTTACACCATATGAATAAGTAAATGAAACCCATTACTGTGTTAGTGTCTGTGACATGTCGTGGTATTAATGTGGGATGCAAATGTGGTCTTTATAAGCCTTGAAAAAAATCTGGAACCAATCATAATGCTAAAGTGACACAACACTTTGTTGTGGCTTGCAATAAGACTTCATTAAAATAATCTCCTGAAGGCACTGACGCACCCTGGGGTACACTTTACTTCTAGTACCTCATCCACATGGCTATTCTTCATTTATCAGCCTAGACAGTGCAAGTTGCCCAGATATACAATCAACTGATGTCTACACATGCATACTTACCAGCACAGGTCACTGCATATTGATCAGAGCAGGAACTTAAGCTGAATTTTCGACACACAGTGATTAAAATGTTGTTTTGCAGTAATCGCTGTCAATCTGGCCTCTGATTAAGACTGGCTAACGCTCTGGTTGTACCCTTTTATTAGATATGTTACTGTGCTAAGCTTGGCCATGGGTATATTTTCAAAACAAGGAACCTAGTGTTCCCTTGGTCATCTTTTGAAGCCTGCATGTTGTGTAATCGATTGAAAAGGGAAACTACAATATTTTCGGCTTTTAGGAACTGATAGCAGCCTTCGAAGCAGAAGGAAAAAGTACCGGGCAACCTAGATTGTTACTCTCAGCTGCGGTGGCTGCTGGAAAACCCAATATCGAAGCCGCCTACGAGGTTCCTGAGCTGGGAAAGTGAGTATTGGTATCATTCTTATAGGTCAATTGTAGCACCGGCACAGTGGAGATCAGCTCACTCAGCAAATGCCAGGAAATTGCTGGCCCATATTACTCAGTGCCACACCAGGCTCTGCATTCACCCAATGAGTTATTAGGAAAGCCCATGCTTAATTCTTCAATGATAAATATTCTGGCTGGTCAGATAAGCTAAAAAGTTCTCAGTTAACTGAAGCCTTTAATTCATGTTGGAAGTCGTGGGAATGAATTTTAACTTACTTGTTCAAATCATAATTTAAGAAAGTCTGACTTGAGAAAAGGGTATTTGGCCCACTAATCCTGCTCATTGCAATGTTCATGTGTGATTTGCTTGTTATGGATTTCCCTCCTATAGCATTGCTAATGCTCTACATTTAGGGACACTAAATTCCTTTCCTTACCTTCCCTAACGAGACCAAAACTCAAGCAGTGCTGTTAATATCTCTATAAGCTTTGACCCTCTTCTCAACTGATATCAATCCAGATCTTTTGTAAAGGTGTCAAAATCAACTACTTTCAATAAAGCCAGTTACACATATTCACTACATTCTGGGGGATCTTTTTCCCTTAATTTCTAACCTTGGTCGAGGCTTGTGAATTTTGGACTTGTGTCCTCTAGCACTGTCAAAGTTAAACAATTTATTTACTTGACTCTAATCTAAACATTTCATTATTTTAAAAACCTGTTTAATATCTCCTCAAAGTCTTTTCTCCAACAAAAATAAGTTTCTTCACTTTATTCTTTCTTCATGTCTTAGTCCGCTAAGGACTGGGATCATTCTGAGTGCTCTGCTTTAAGCCTTTTCTTATGCAGTTATATCACATTTGAGACAGGACAACTAACCTACATGCCATACTCCAGAACTGGCCTCACCATTATCCGTGCAATATCAGAATTACTTGTTCTGTCTTACATTACAATGCCCTCTATTGAGGGTATGATCAATGACTACTCTCTAATCTTTATTCCTTTTTGATCCTTACCAGAAGAGGCCTTTTCATATTATACAAATGTTTTCTGTTACTTATTCATATATGTATTGCCCTACATTTATTCTAATTAAAATCTATCTGCCATGTTTCAGCCCACATATATCCTGCAGCCAAGTTTTCCTGAAGATAGTGTGGTAGAATTTCTGCCCTCGTTCCCTGATCTTCTGCAGAACTGCAGCAGAAGATTGGTGGAAAACCCAGAGAAACAGTGTCAATGGCCATTTACGTCAAAATATTCCATTATTTTATTGCTGAGTAACCTAGATGATGGGCCAAGGCTCATGGTGCAGGTCAGTACCATGGTTGAAAAGAGTAAGGGATCATACCAGGCAAACTGAGTAGTAATGGAGCTGAAACCTAAGTTGGGTTTTAGATTATAGGAGGAAGGGAAGACTGAGGATAAGGTTAAGAATAAATATATATTTTACTGCGTAAGATATCAGTGTAACTCACAGATCTTCTCTCTTACAGAACTCTAGACATTTTCAATGTGATGACATATGATTTCTATGGTGCATGGAATTCCTTCACTGGAGAAAATAGTCCTCTTTATGCTCTCCCTTCAGCTCAAGGCAATAACAAGTTCTATAATCTGGTACGTATTCATGAATGTTACATAATTCAGTTTTACAACCAGGTAACTATCTTTTATTAAATGCACACAGTCTTCCTGGAACTAAGCGTTAATGTTACCAATCTCTACACAGCCTACACCATGACATACTGGAAGGATAGTGGAGTTCCTGCAGAGAAACTGAACCTCGGATTCCCTGCCTACGGTCGCTCCTACAGACTGAGCACATCCAGTACTGCTGTCGGTGCTCCAGCAAGTGGTGCTGGACCAGCTGGGCATTACACACAACAAACTGGGTTTCTGGCCTACTTTGAGGTATTTATACTGATGCAAATATACCAAATATCCAAGCACCTTGAAAATCTCATGTTTTGCTATTAGAAAACATAAATGTAATGGGCATTAATTTCCTGTTTATCACAAGATAATAACGGATGAGAAAGACCATTTGGCCCATATTAGTTTATCCTTCGAGCAGCGCCCTACAGTCCTCCCCTTGCAGTATCCAGGTGTTTTTTAAAATAATTCCAGAGTTTTCACCTCTGCAATTCTACTGGGATGTTCACTCTGCGTGAAGAAGAATCTCCTGATATCAGGCCTAAAGTTTTCTTTCCCTAGTTTGAACTTGCCTCTCTTTGTCTTAAAGTAATATTCCAAATTTACCTTTTCCATGTCATTTACTATCTTATAAACCTCTATAACCTCAGATGTGTCCTTTGCAGGCAGTTAGTTTCTTTGCCCAATTTAAAAGTTATTTTTATCTCCTTTTGTTCCTGACTGTCTTGCACAATTCCCTAATTGACTGGGTGGACCAGCTACTGGACCTGAGGCCACTGCCAATATCATCCTTGAACCAATTTTTTTGATACCCTCTCTATCAGAAGGCTACTGGCCTCAGCTGGGCACCACCTCATAATGGCACGGTCAAGACTAGGAACGTGCCATGTGGGGAATGGCCGAATAGCTTTCAATAGAAATTGTTGTCAAGTTTCTTAAATACTTCCAGAGTTTCCACCTCTACGATTCTACTGTTATGTTCACTCCAAGTGTTGATCACTCTCTGATATCAGGCCTAAAGTTACCTTTCCTTAGTTTGAACCTGTGTCTCCTTGTCTTACTCCCACAGTTTAAAGTAATATTCCAGATTTACCTTTTCCATGCCATTTACTATCTTATAAACCTCTATACCCTCAGATGCCTCCTTTTCGGGCAGTTAGTTTTTTTGCCCAATTTAAAAGTTATTTTTCTTATTTCTCTTTGTCCCTTGCACAATTCCAATACAAGGTGGGCAAGGTCGTGGGCCTGAGGCCCAAATATCATTCTCGCCCCAATTGTTTTGATACCCTCTCTATCAGAAGGCTACTGGCCTCAGCTGGGCACTACCTCATAATGGTAGGGTTGAGACAGGGAACTTGCCATGTGAGGAATGGCAATTCAGTAGAAATTGGTGTTACGTGTGAACTCTTAGGAGGCATTGCTTGGGGTTTTGTAATTTGGGTTAAAAGTCAATGGGGCTAATTTTGAGTTTGGGTGATAATGTAAAACAGGCACTACCTGATCAGCCACTCGTTATACATCTCTCCCACTGAAAATTGGGTGAGATGTATAATGGGCTGCTGAATCGCTATCCCCCATTTTACACTATCGCCCAAAGTCAAAATTACCCCCAATAGATTCTAAGTTAAGTATCTTGTGCCTTTCAGAAGAAAAGGTCCAAAAGAGCTGAGTAAACCTAACAGGAACTAATTAATTTAAGTAGATCTTTACTGCACTTAAATTTTCAACTACAAAGTGTTACATCTCAATGTCTCATTCTTTCAACAGACCTGCCTCTTCTTAAAAGGTGCTACCGAAAAATGGGATTCTCCACAGATGGTTCCATACGCAATAAAGGGAAATGTGTGGGTTGGATATGATAATCCACAAAGCTATGAAGACAAGGTCTGCTCTACATACTGCGATATACTTCAGGACTGACTTTCCGAATGCACACGACCACTGTGGCTTCTCCACATATCAGGAAATCAAATGCAGCCATGATTTTCTGACCATTAATTTTAATGGATGCAAAACCGTGGACAGCACACTTGCATTTCCAATAAGTGCATTTGGAAAATCAACCATTTAATTTGTTAGACACAATTAGGCATGACATTAGTTAAAATTCCTGCTCTATTTTCCTGATTTACTCCCTCAAACAACAAAATTGCGAGAAGTTTATGTATTCTTTCTCAACTCACCTCTTTGTGCCCAAACCACAATCTGTGACAGAAACAGACTGAGGTTCTGGAGAACTGTCTCACCTCAGAGATACTAATGCAGTAATATTATTGATAATTGAAACATAGGTATTTCTAGATGGGAATTTTTTCCTCATCCCGCTAGACTCCCATAAAAAGTAATATGTAAGTTGTAATGAAGCACCATGCACTTCCACAATGATATGTAAGGTACTTGCGTATTGTTAACTAAATGGGAGTACGCACATTGTAGCAATTACACTCCAAGATCTCTCTTGAATTGATTTTGTTATTCTATGACGGGAAGATTTTAGAGGATCTGGAAATAAAAGCAGTTGGTTGATAACACACCAATTCGAGTGTTTCCTCGGACAAAACACATGAGAATAAGAGTGTTTCTATCTTAATGATTTGGGATGTTATAGATTTTGCAATCACATTTGAAGAGAAGCCTGCAGACTAACAATAATTTATATAATAAATTTTCCATATTGTGTTCCAGATCAAGTGGCTGAAGCAAAACAATATGGGAGGAGCTATGGTGTGGACCCTCTCTCTGGATGATTTCAGTGGTACTTTCTGCCACCAGGGACGTTATCCTCTCATCAGCAAACTGCACACTCTGCTTGGAATTAATCCAGGTAATTCCTTGTCATGACTCTCAATAACTGGTCATTCCTTGTCATGATTCTATGGCTGGAACCAACTACTTGTTGTTGCTTAATAGAAAGTCAGTACAGAGAGCCATTAAATTAAACAAGTAAGTCCGAAATTCAACCTTTCAGTTTGCACTGTTTTTGGTTACTTAACTAGAAGAATATTAATATGAATTGCTAGCATTAATGTCCTAAACCAAAAGTGAGACAAAAATACAGAGCCACACATGGTGTTGAATCACGCAGTATGATGTCAGTAATTAATCTGTTCTCATTTTTGTATGAATTGATAGAAGTTATTTTAAACTTGTATAGAACCTTGGTGAGACCACATTTGCAGTATTGTGAACAGTGCTGGTCTCCATATTGTAAAATGGAGATAGAAGCATTGGAGAAGATGTAAAAAGATTCACAAGGAAGATACCAGAATTGAGAAGATATCCATATCAGGAAAGGCTGAACAGCCTGGGGCTCTTTGCTCTGGAAAAGATAAGGCTGAGGGGTGACATGATAGAGGTCTTTAAGATAATGAAAGGGTTTGAAAGGGTAGACATGAGAAAATGTTTCCACTTGTGAGGGAGTCCAAAACTAGAGGTCGTAGATATAAGATAGTCACTAATAAATCCAATAGGGAATCCAGAAGAAATCTCTACCCATTGTTAAGAATGTGGAACGTGCTACCACAAGGAGTAGTTGAGGCAAATAGCGTAGATGCATTTAAGGGGAAGCTAGACAAACACATGAGGGAGAAAGGAATAGAAGGATATGCTGATACGGTTGGATAAAGAGGGGTCGGAGGAGGCTCGTGTAGAGCATAAACACCAGCATAGACCAGTTGGGCCGAATGGCCTGTTTCTGTGCTGAAGGCTCAATGTAAATGTCATTACCTACTATTTAAGACATTAACCCAATAGGATGACACCTCTTTTTAAAATGGCAGGCAGAGGAATTTCATACGAATGCATTACTGCATTGGTTATTAATATCAGAGAGCGTGATTTCAACCCTCATATACCTTAATAGTGGAGATCATAAATTAGGGTTGGATTTTCCAATGAGTATGTAATACTAATAATAAACTTGATAACAGGAGCTGCAGTATGGCTTATATGTATAAGGGTGCTATAGTGTGACAAACATTAAGGAATTTCTGTGTTTTATAGCCACTTGATAAATACCTGTCTTTCTGGAATGTGATGTGATGATTATGGAAAATTAATTATAAAAGTACAGACATGTTGAGATATTAATCCACATTAAAGTAAAGATTATACTTTTCAAAGCTTTATTTTCATGCTTTAATCACAAATGTAATAGAAATCAGTGAATTTTTCTCTTGATAAATATTGCAGCTATTAGACAAAGAGAAAGAAGTCTGGGAGCACCACAAACTCTGGATAGATATCCCATGTAATGTGTATTTTTTTTTATTCGTTCATGGGATGTGGGCGTCACTGGCAAGGCCAGCATTTATTGCCCGTCCCTAATTGTCCTTAAGAAGGTGGTGGTGAGCCCCCTTCTTGAACCGCTGCAGTCCGTGTGGTGACGGTTCTCGCACAGTGCTGTTAGGAAGGGAGTTCCAGGATTTTGACCCAGTGACGACAAAGGAACGGCGATATATTTCCAAGTCGGGATGGTATGTGGCTTGGAGGGGAACGTGCAGGTGGTGTTGTTCCCATGTGCCTGCTGCCCTTGTCCTTCTAGGTGGTAGAGGTCGCAGGTTTGGGAGGTGCTGTCGAAGAAGCCTTGGCGCGTTGCTGCAGTGCGTCCTGTAGATGGTACACACTGCAGCCACGGTGCACCGGTGGTGAAGGGAATGAATGTTTAGGGTGGTGGAGGGGGTGCCAATTAAGCAGGCTGCTTTGTCCTGGATGGTGTCAAGCTTCTTGAGTGTTGTTGGAGCTGCACTTATCCAGGCAAATGGAGAGTATTCCGTCACACTTCTGATTTGTGCCTTGCAGATGGTGAAATGTCTTTGGGGATTCAGGAGGTGAGTCACTCACCGCAGAATACCCAGCCTCTGACCTGCTCTTGTAGCCACAGTATTTATGTGGCTGGTCCGGTTAAGTTTCCGGTCAATGGTGACCCCCAGGATGTTAATAGTGGGGGATTCGGCATTGGTAATGCCGTTGAATGTAGTGACTTTCTGTAGCGAGATTGTACAACTGAGTAGCTTGGTAGGCCATTTCAGAAGGCGATTAAGAATCAACCACACTGCTGTGGGTCTGGAGTCACATACAGGCCAGACCGGGTAAGGACGGCAGGTTTCCTTCCCTAAAGGACATTAGTGAACCAGATGGGTTTTTACAATAATCTGGTAGTTTCATGGAAACCATTACTGATACTAGTTTTTTTTATTCCAGATTTTATTTAATTAATTGAATTTAAATTCCCCAGCTGCCGTGGCGGGATTTGAACTCATGTCTCTGGATTATTAGTCAGGCCTCTGGATTACTAGTCCAGTAACATAACCACTATGCTAATGATGTAATGTAATGTGCCTAAGCTGCACTTTCCAAAATTTTTGTAAAAATAAGAGCAAACTAGACCTTTCCTATTGTTTTCTCACTGGTGAATGTTACAGTCCATCGTACTTAGCCCAGTCTTCAAGTCTACGATCATTTAAAGAGGCATTATCCTGTGATAAAAAGTCCTGTGGCAACACACTAAACTTTTAATCAGAGGGATCTGCCACAAATATTTTATCAGTTGACGCTGAGTGAAAATAGAACCACATTTCAGTAACATCCGCTACAAATATTTTGTGACTTGACTTAAAATAAAACTATAATTAAATCACTCTTCAAAGTCTGCACTACAACAAATTCACTCCAGGCACAGAATCTGCTACATCACAAGTTTTCCTCAGCAGTCCTCATTGATCGGAATTTCCAGAGCAGCTTGTTCCTAGTAACTCGCGGAATTGAATTCTACCTGAAGATTTTGAATGCAGCAACATCCCTTTAATTTGCAATCCTTAACTTCAGTTTATATCAATTTTTAAGTAAGCAATGAATTAATGAATTTCATTTCCTTCTAGTTTGTAGTCCATCGAAAACAACACTGCGACCAGCTGTTCCTCCCACTACTGCCCCTAGTGGTGGTGGCGGCAGTGGCAGTGGTGGCAGTGGGTTCTGCGCTGGCAAATCTAACGGTTTCTACCCTGATCCAAAAGATAAGAACAAGTTTTATCAATGTTCCAATGGAAGGACTTACCTGAAACATTGTGCCAGTGGATTAGTCTTTGATACTTCCTGTGACTGTTGCAACTGGGCTTAATGAGAAAGCAGAAGGTAGGTATACTTACTAACCTAAGTAGCAAATCAAAGCCTTCATATTGTGTAAAACAGTAATATTCAGGTGGTATAAAATGCCAGTGTATCATAGGATCATATAAAGTTACGGCACAGAAGGAGGCCATTTGGCCCATCGTGTCCATGCCGGCCGACAAAGTGCTATCCAGCCTAATCCCGCTTTCCAGCACTTGGTCCGTAGCACTGTAGCTTACGGCACTTTAAGTGCACATCCAAGTACTTTTTAAATGAGTTGAGCGTTTCTGCCTCTACCACCCTTTCAGGCAGTGAGTTCCAGACCCCGACCACCCTTTGGGTGATAAAATTTCTCCTCAGCTCCCGTCTAATTCTTCTACCAAATACTTTGAATCTACATCCTCTGGTCACTGATCCCTCTGCTAATGGAAATAGGTCCTCCCTATCCACTCTATCTAGTCCCGTCATAATTTTATATACCTCAATTAAATCTCCCCTCAGCCTCCTCTGTTCCAAAGAAAACAACCCCAGCCTATCCAATCTTTTCTCATTGCTAAAATTCTCCAGCTCTGGCAATATCCACGTAAATCCCCTCTGTACCCTTTCTAGTGCAATCACATCTTTCCTGTAATGTGGTGACCAGAACTGTACACAATTCTCAAGCGGTGGCCTGACCAATATTTTAAATAGTTCTAACATAACCTCCCTGCTCTTATATTCTATGCCTCGGCTAATAAAGGAAAATATCCTGTTTGCCTTTTAACCAGCTTATCTATCTGTCCTGCTTGCTTCAGGGATCTGTGGACATGCACTCCAAGGTCCCTTTGTTCCTCTGCACCTCTCAGTATCCTCCCATTTATTATGTACTCCATTGCCTTGTTTGCCCTCCCCAAATGCATTACTCACACTTCTCTGAATTGAATTCCATTTGCCACTTTTCTGCCCACCTGACCAGTCCATTGATATCTTCCTGCAGTCTGCAGCTTTCCTCCCCAAAGGAATACGGCTGGAGTTTAAAGTAGACAGGTAAAATTACACAAAATGCAGTTTCCTGGGTGTACAATTTCAACAAATCCTGACAATGTAGCAGCACATTGTGCTCATGCCACTGATTTATAGGTTCACTTTCCTAGGTTCAGTTGGGTTGAAATGGATGGTATGCTCCTGCAGTTGGCGCAGAGGCTTCGCACTGCAGTGCTGCATAGAATATAAGAGCAGGGAGGTTTCATAGACTTCTGCAGTGACAAAATTAGCACATGTTCATAATACAGGGTTACTGACTTTCATTTCAGCCCAAGCTGCTTTTGCACATGTTCCAGAAACTGGTTGTAAATTGGAATTGGGGGAAGTCTGTGAGAGAGTTTCTGGTCAGTCTTGTTTGATGATGAAGATGTGATGTTGAGGGAGGAGAGCAAAAAACAAAATAATTTAAAATTAAAAATTTGACACAATACATAAGTTTTTTTATGCCACTGATGTGATATTAAAATATTATTGTTGAAGAAGAGAACACTAAGATGCTCTTTATTTTTCCAGCCTGCCATTAATCTTCATTGGATACCGATGAAGCTGTAACTGGCCTTCAGTTTAATCACTGAAATGTCACCACTTCATGGATAAAGACCATTAATGCACCGGGTCTAATTTGTCTCAATTGAAGATAATAATTGCAGTTGAAACAGCAAAATAAAATAATTAATTCATGCAGATAACAGTTTACTTTGTGTTTTGTTTATAAATGAAATATAACAATTTCAGTTAAAAAGAATTCACCTGTATGAATCCACTTCTGATATAACAGTTCAAGGCAGAAGCATTTATTTCAATCCTTTACACAAACTCAAATCACAGCACTCCGATATCTCCAGGGATTCCTGCATTTCACAGGAAAAATGTTTTTGAGTTGGATGCAGGAAGGAAAACTGGACTCAACTGGGTTTTGGTATCCTGATTTCTACCTACTTTAATTTTGTTTCCAAAATAAAAAACGATCCCAGTCATTCATATCGTGGATTGATTAAGTGTTTGGGACACAGATATTGGGGGACGTTTAATTGTCAGCAGATTTCCATTGGTTTCAGTTAGATTCCCACCCGCCTGTGGCAGAAAGAGTCTAAGGCAATTTTAACTGCTGGCCAAATTCCCGCCTGCAATGGGTGGGAAGTTGGTGGGGAGTGGCTGCTGGCCAATGGGAATATGGCCAACTGAATCTACCATGTACTGCCATGTATCTTATCCCGTCTTTTCAGAAGACAGACTGAAATGTACTGCGGCAAGGCAAGGTGTGATTGTCAACCAACAAACTGCTTTATTTTACATGAATGATATGAGTGAAAAGAATACAGTTTTCACAGCGATATTCATAAATTTCCTACCACTCTTCATACAGGCAAACATTCACTTTTAGACTAGCTGTCCCTAAGCTAACTGGTGTGGTTATTTGGTTACAATCAGTATGGGTTCACATCTATAGTCTCTGGGCTGGATTTTCTTCCATGATCCTACCCAAAATCAGGTGGCACAGCAACAGAAAATGTCAAAATCGTGGGTGAAGCTTCCTGCTGCCTATCGGCCTCAAACTCCGTTTCTCTCTAACCATTAGGACCACTGTTGACTGCCCCTTCCTTGCCTGCTGCATGTGAGCACGGTGTAAGGGCAGGGCTCAGTTTCCCTATCCATTTCCCTCCCGTCCAACCTCCTATCACCATTCCCCGCCTCTTCTCCCTCGTACACTTTGTAATTGTCACAGAAGGCTGACCTATGGGAGTGGTCCAAAAAGCTGGACCCAAAGAAATCAATGAAAATTAAATACAAAAACTCAACACCTCATTCGTGGGCAGTACATTTGCATTTCCAGTAAGTGCATTTGGAAAATCAACCATTTTACTTTGAATTTGTTAGACACAAGTAGGCATAACACTATTTACAAATTGCTGCTCTTTTTTTTATGATTTACCCCTTCACATGTCAAAATTGTGCGAAATTTATATATTGGCATAAAAATTGCTCAGAGCGCCAAACCAACAATGCTGGCCGTTCCATAGATTTACGCTAACCCACTAACTCTAACCCACTAACTTACCGTGGTCTTTACTGGGTGCAATTCCTCGAATAGGAAGCAGAGAAGAGCCCAGCGTTAGTTCCAATGTTGCTAGCACCCATGGAGAAGTGAGAGGATCACTCTTTCCCCACCTCGAGCAATCAGTTTGCAGCATTTTTGACAAGCCGTGAAACTGTTTCTGCAGGCTTAGAACGTGAAATCCAGGAAGTGAAAGGTACAGGATTAAAATCATTGTAAAAATAGTTATAGACCGTGAGAAAAGAGAGGGTAAGAAATAATCAAATTAAATAAAAGACACAGAAGAGAGAAGTAAAAAAAATATTTTTTTAAATTTTTAAATTTTTGTAAGTTTTTTTTAATCACCAAAAACTATTAAAATAAGGAATATTGAGATTCCACATTTTAAATAAATTAATTTTTAGTTGTTTGGCAGTTATTAAAACTTACTATTAAAAACTATTAAAGCTTAGTTTAGACCTGGTATTTTTAAGCGTATCTGTTTTGTGGTGATATTGGTTACTTTCCAGTTGGGCAGATGAGCAAGTTGGCGGTTATTTAATGATTTCACTGATTTCAGCCAGCAATATACCTTTAATTCGAAGCTGTCGTATCGCCGGCGAACCAATAGGAGCAAGATCCGGATTTCCGCATTTCACTGCGCATGTACGAAATTCGGAACTTGCTCCTCGATTTCATCACTAACAACGGTGAGTGCTGTTGAGCTCACTGCTCTTTCCCAAGCAATTTCTGCCCCATTATTTTTCAACTCACCTTTTTGCGCTCAAACCACTATCTGTGGCAGAAACAGAGCCAGGTTCTGGAGAACTGTCTTACCTCAGAGATACTAATGTGGTAATATTATTGATAATTGAAACATAGGTGTTTCTTAGAATCATGGAATCATAGGAAGGTTACAGCACAGAAGGAAGCCATTCGGCCCAGCTCTATGCAAGAGCAATCCAGCCAGTCCCACTCCCCTACCCTATCCCCGTAGCCCTGCAATTTTTTTCCTTTCAAGTACTTATCCATTTTCCTTTTGAAGGCCATGATTGAACCTGCCTCCACCACCCCCTCAGGCAGTGCATTCCAGATCCTAACGACTCACTGTGTAAAACATTTTTTTCCTCATGTCACCTTTGGTTCTTTTGCCAATCACCTTAAATCTATGTCCTCTGGTTCTTGACCCTTCCGCCAATGGGAACAGTTTCTCTCGATCTACTCTGTCTGGACCCTTCATGATTTTGAATACCTCTATCAAATCTCCTTGCAACCTTCTCTGTTCCAAGGAGATCAACCCCAGCTTCTCCAGTCTATCCACGTAACTAAAGTCCCTCATTCCTGGAATCATTCTAGTAAATCTCTTCTGCACCCTCTCTAAGGCCTTCACATCTTTCCTAAAGTGCAGTGCCCAGAACTGGACACAATACTCCAGTTGAGGTTGAACCAGTGTTTTATAAAGGTTCATCATGACTTTCTTGCTTTTGTACTCTATGCCTCTATTTATAAAGCCCAGGATCCCGTATGCTTTTTTAACCGCTTTCTCAACCTGCCCTAATACTTGATGGGAATTTTTTCCATATTCCTCCTAGACTCCCATAAAAAGCAATATGTACGTTATAATGGAGCTCTGTGCACTTCCATAGTGATATGTAAGGAACTTGAATATTGTTAACTGAACACTGGATGGGAGAAAGCACATTGTAGCAGTTACACTCCAAGATCTTTCTTGTATTGCTTTTGTTATTCTTTGACGGGAAAATTTTAGAGGATCTGGAAATAAAAGCACAAAATAGGAGTGTTTCCTCAGACATAACACCTAAGAATAAGAGTGCTTCTACCTTAATGATTTGGGATGTTGTAGATTTTGCAATCACATTTGAAGAGAAGCCTGCAGGCTAACTATATGATAAATTTTCCATATTGTGTTCCAGACCAATGATTGCATGGTACATGATCTGGGACAAGGTGGTGGGTGGCTAAAAAGAACTTTCCTTCAAGTTGAACAAAGAAGTTGCATCCCTGACATGACAAAACAACATAATACATTTACATAGTTCCTTTAATACATTGTTAACATTTCGAGGAGCTTCACAAAAGGAAAAGCTGATGCAAATTTCTAATAAGAGAAGAATTAATGGAGGTAACCAAAGACAGGTTCAAAGAGGTAGGTTTGAATGAGGCTTCTGCAGGTGGACAAAGAAGTAGCAAGGTGGAAAGTTTTGGGATAAAATCTGCAGAGTGTGGGGCCAAGATGGCTGAGAGTCGAGTGGATGGGTTGTGCAGAAATACAGAGTCGGCAACACCGCTGTCACAAATCTTATAATTGTGAACAATGACAGAATGTCTCATTTCTCTTAAGAAAAGCTAAATTCAGGATATATGCCGCACCATTCCCAGCATATAGAGGATAGCAATGATCAAAGTAGCAATCGTTCATAGTGAGATTTGCTGGTTTGGCCCACAGCCCAACCAGTGGTTTTCCAGTGAGGCTTATAGATGTGACCACTGGCACTAGTGGTTATCCAGAGACATATCAAGGACAAGCCCAGGCCTGAGCAGTAATTGCCAATAATGAGGCCCGCCAGACACTTGAAGTGATTTACAAACAAAAGGTGAGGTGAAGCTATAAATGACTACCTGTTTGGTCAATTGTTTCCTTCTGCCAATGGCCAATGCCTATTTAGAAGCCCAACTGGCGACCTGTTTGTTCACTTAAGTCAAATTAGATGTGAACTCAATAAAACCCATCGCTGGGCTTTGGTTTCATGTTGGCTCAGGTAAAGAGGGTCTGAATTTTCCTTTGAATTACTGCCCGTTTTGGGACAGAGTTGGGGCGGCAAGTGGAGAAAAATGGATATTTAGAGGCTACCACCTCAAATTGACACTTGAAATATCCTCCCAGAAAGTACCAGTTCCCTTTAAGGCTCACCAGGAGCCTGATCTGCATCATTCAAATGGGGTCAAGGGTTGTAGCTAACCCCTCCAACCCATTTTCCCCAACGTCTGCCCCAAACTTGCCCCAAATAATATCCGGCATTATATAAGTGACCGAAGAAGCTGCAGGATTCAGCATTTTGCTTGCTGATACTGAAGGTTGGTGCTTTCTTTGCCTGCATATCAATCTCTTTAGTACTTTGGACATTCAGTTGGGATTTTTGCTGCTTGTTTCACTCAGCTCTGCTCAAAGTACTGCTTTGCATTGGGAAATGGATTTTCCATTGGGAATACCTCTATTCGTGCTATAAAGAGGAGGAGAATGAAGATAGGGAAGAGGCTAGATTGGGTGCTCTTAGTGTCAGGCTTCACAGGAGGCAGCTCTTCCCAGGACGCGCACACATCCACTTATCAGGGTCTACAGACCAAAAGGCCTCACTTAGATTTCTCTGACCATCAGTGCCTCAGGAGGCTACACTCACCACCCACCCCCCTCCCCCCCCCCCACCCCACCAACACCTTAAGATTATTGGGGAAATATCTCAACTGCTGGTTGAAGACCTCCAGCTCACTTCCAGAAGATCAGCATTCTCTGTATCAGTCAATGTCATCACTGTCTTGAATTTATTTACATCTGGATCCTTCCAGGCCACATTAGTCAGGCAGCTGCTCACCTTATGCATGGGGCCAAATTTAAGTGCCAATCAGTATGTCCCATCTGCACCAAAAAAGGGGCACAGACAGGGCAAACCAGACATTGTAATTTCCCCCACCTGGTCTAATCCCGCTCACATGCTCACTCCCCATACTTTCTGATGATCCTCGTTTTCACGCAACAATCTAATTCCCCTTTAAAAGAATTTATGGACTCTGGCAGAGAATTCCACATTCTAACATTATGATATTTTTTTACTAACCTCCCCTTTAATTCTTTAATTAAGATTTCCATATTTATACGAGGAACACAAACACTGCAGCTACATTTCAGCAAACTGTGTTAAAAATACATGATGATATCAATTGTCCTTAATGAACTGATACACAGGATGGAGCCGTTGTAACATAAGAATAGTTTTTTCAAAAAATAAACTTTGCTATTCATTTCAATGGGAAATGGTTCTGATAGGGGATCACTGCAAATACTCATGTACAAGGTAACCCGTGTGTGGGAGAGATGGTACCACAGTGGGTATGGTACTGAACTAGCAAGAAACTGTGGGGACAACTGCCTGTTTCTCACCCGAATAATGGGTGGCCAGCAGTTGAAATTTGGAAGAGAGGGAGAAGGTGCCTAGACTGGCCCATTAACGCCCAAGATCAGCTTGGTGCAATTTTCAGGTGGGCCTGTAAGTGGACGAGCAGCCCACCCAGCTGTTTCTGGCAGTAGATTGCTTAAATATGCAAATCGAGGTACACATCAATGGCTCATCCGCAATCGGATATCAGTCACGCAGTCTGACAACACAAAGGCAGATGGAGGGGTTGAGAGAGGTGAGAGAGAGGTAGAGCTGGATCTCCTCAGTGTACATGTGGACGCTGAGCCCACGTCTGTGATTTATGTGAGCTCTACTTAAATACTTTAATCCTGGCGAAAGTAAACAGGTCATTTAAAATTAATCATATGCTGGAGTTGGCACGGGTGCTATGTAAATACTCCAACATATCTCGATGTTTAGCTGTGATGTTTTGCCAATATTACACCAATGTGGTAATGCTTGGACATTTTGACAGTGCAGTATAAACTGCTCATTCCTTTCTGTATTTGGCATTCTCCATGCAATATTCCCAAGCAGAGACAGCAACAACAACTTGTATTAATATAACATCTTTAATGTAGTAAAATGTCCCAAGGCACTTCACAGAAGCACAATCAGACAAAAAAATTAACACCGAGCCAAAGAAGGAGACATTTGGACAGGTAAGCAAAAGCTTGGTCAAAGGGGTAGGTTTTAAGGAGTGTTTTAAAGGAAACGGGAGAGATGGAGAGGCAGACAGATTTAATGAGGGAATTCCAGAGCTTAGGGCCTAGACAGCTGAAGGCACGGCCGCCATTGCTAGGTGAAAGAAGTCGGGGTGCACAAGAGGCCAGAACTGGAGGAACACAGAGTTCTTACAGGGCTGTAGGGCTGGAGGAGGTTACAGAGATAGGGACATAGGTTTGTGAGTCAGAGGAATCCTGTTCGTACATGTAACTCCTTCAATGTCACCTGAAAATAAACTGAAATGGATCATGTAACAGACCATAAATCATATAAATGCCATTGTTGCAACACAGCACTGGAACTGTAAGATGAATCCTTATTGAGTAATTAAACTAGCAGAGTCAATATCCATTCCTCAGCTGCTCCCCTCTCCCAGCATTGTCACTGAGCTCCAGTAGTGCTGTTCGGTGCATTGCAGAGATAGATGGTTTCACAGAGTTGCAGCAGAAGCTTATTTGGACCTTTAAACCTGTAACTGAGACATCTCAATAAAAGGTCAGGTATCGCAGCTGGTCACTCGGTTCTCTCAGGCAATCGTTTGGCTGAGAGTTCTTTGTGTTTATACTGAGATTTCTTTGTTGAGCCTCTATTAGTTTTACTTGTGCAGCTTGTTGCTAAGATGGATTTCAGGAGCCCCCAGATTATCACTGAACCAGTCTGTCCTAGAAACTAAGCATTCAATCACCGCCTCAAGCTAAAATGAGATATCTAAAGGCAATAAAGCAAAACAAATGGGCACCATACAAATCAAGCAGATAGTCACTGCTGAGGTTACAATGTTTCTGTGATGGCAATACAGTATTTGCTATCTGTCTACACAAAAGCGTGCACTGTTCATTAAATTGCATTTAATACTTAGTGGACATGCCAACCTGCTTTAGTGGACATGCCATGGATATGTTTTTCTTATGCCTCCAAAAGGTAATATCATTTTTAAAAGCTAAGCAATCAAACAGGAGCTGTACAAAAAGGTAAATAAACATTTAATGTAAGACAGCAATAACTTGCATTTAGATGGCACCTTTGTGTAGGAAAATGTCCCAAAGCGCATTATAGGAGGGACTGACACTGTGCAGAAGCTTGAGAGAAAATCTAGCGTAGGTAACTGAAGGCAGAGTTGAAGGGATATCTCAAAGCAATAAAAGCACAAACCATGCTTGTGGATTCTGCTTTTTTTCTCAGGTTAGATGCTGAGTATTTCAATTCCATGCTACTGCACTACTTTAAATTTAATTTCACCAAAATGTTGTTGAACGTGGCAAGCATGAGCATCACATACAGGATTATTCCCGTGATTTGCCAAGCCTAGAAATCCCAGTCTCAACCAAACCCTTCCGGTGAATCACTTTCCACAGAAAAGGCTGGGAAGTCAGCAGGCGAGGCACTGTAGCCCACCTTCTAGTAGCTGGATATACAGCAGCAATGCCAGGGGCCTGGGAGAAGAATGCATGCCTGTCCTTAGATTGGGAACTTTACGTTCACTGCTATGGTTTCGACACAAGCAAATCACAAGATAACTCTGTGATTAACTTCTTGCGCAAACATGGGTTTGATGATTTGGATCTGGACTGGGAGTATCCTGGTTCTAGAGGAAGTCCATCAATAGACAAGCAGAACTTCACAATCTTAATACAGGTAGGAAGTTGTATGTCACTATTTACTGATGATTGTTAAAGGGAGCTCCATCCTTTTCTGGAATTGCAAATCAGTTCAAAGCTCAGATATCCAGGGACTTCCGTGGCATCTTTTTCTGTAATTTAAATGGCCACGCTCTTTTAAAATCTTTAAATTACTTGTCCTTTAGATGTGATTGCATAAAAAACAATTTTTAAAAAGTCATGGTTCAACTCAGACAGTGAATGTTGGCAAAAGCAAAATACTGCGGATGCTGGAAATTTGAAATAAATACAGAAAATGCTGGAAACATTCAGCAGGTCAGACAGAATCTGTGGAGAGAGAAACAGAGTTAATGGCCTGGATTTTAACATTGAGATGGGAACTCAGTGGGAAGGTGGATTTGCGCTTGGGGAACCCGGAAGCAAAGTGAGCGCGTTTAAATCTGCGATCGCATCTCGATTACAGTCAGTTATCTTTGCTTCCGGGTTTCGCGTCTCCAAACTGTGCAGCGGACGTACTGTGCACCTGGTTGACGCGATCTGAGCTACATTATTTATAGGGCCAGTTCAACAATGGAATTTGAAGGAGAAAGGAGAAATAAAGTTGAGGAAAGCAAAGGCAGCGCCTAGATTTAGTGATAACTCCCTAGATGTGCTACTGACCGCAGTGAGAGCCAAGAGGGAGGTTACTTTTCCAAGGGATGGCAGCAATGCACAATGGCCTGCTCCGTTCCCGCTACCAATCGGCCTGCAGCCATTTCTATCCGGTCTTGGAAATGGGTGTCCAGAATGTGCGCCAGAAACAGGCAGGTGCCTCATTAAGTTATGCAAATTGGGGTCCTATGATGTTCAGCCGTGGCTCAGTTGGTAGCACTCTCAACCTCCAAGTCAGAAGGTTGTGGGTTCACGTCCCACTCCAGAGACTTGGACACAAAATCTAGGCTGGCATTCCAGTACAGTACTGAGGGAGTGCTGCACTCTCAGAGGTGCCGTCTTTCAGATGAGACGTTAAACCGAGACACCGTCTGCCCTTGCAGGTGGACATAAAAGATTCCATGGCACTATTCATAGGAGAGCAGGGGATTTCTCCCCGTTGTCCTGGCCAACATTTATCCCTCAACCGACATCACTAAAACAGATTATCTGGTCATTATCTTATTGCTGGTTGTGGGACCTTGCTACCCGAGGGGTAAATTAATTAAATTAAATCAGCTTCAGCAGCCAGATGGGTATCTCCAGATTTAATTAATTAAATAAAATCAGCCTTTGGTGGGAGGGGAATCAGGCTTGGTGCAAATTAATACATTTTTAAAAATGAGAGTTTGAAAAGAGGAAAGTAAAAGAAATTCAAAGCTTTATTTTGAAGAAATTAAATTAAAAAATTACAAAACAGCTCACCGGAGTGCTTACTGTGGATGGAGCTGGGAGGCAGAATTCAGAGGTACAGCAGGGCCACCTGGTGTTTGAAGGGCTGAGAGGCAAGGATAATGGTACAGATACATACCGTGCAGTATCTTACAGCTAAAAGCATTACCCAGGCATAACACCCGGATGTGACAAATTCAGGACACAGAAAGTAAGTGAATGTATGCTATACGCCAAACATAATGGCCCACAATTTACTGTGAAAATAATGGTGAGGCTAACAGTGCTCACTGTTATTAATGCGCAAATCACACCAATAACTCCACTATTCAATATGATCATGGCTGATCCTCTATCTAAATACCATATTCCTGCTCTCCCCACTCCTCTTGATGCCTTTTGTGTCTAGAAAGCCGAGTTAAACACAATGTTTGGAAGTTGCTGTCCGAGACGCGCTGTCCCTCCATCAGCTTCGCGAGAACAGCATCTCGCCGTCTGACTCATCATTCAAATACATTGAACTACGTGAAGTTCCAGTACGTACGTGGTAAATACGGACTAAACTCCGCACAAAAAGTTATGGCTTGTCCATTCCAGTCTAAGTACCCTTTTGACCACATGGTAAGTCTTAATTACTACCAAACAACCTCTCTGGCACTGAAAATTAACTTATATAAGTGTGGAGTTTCATTCCTTCAGCTTCTAATTGTTGTTGGAGATTTTTTTTTAAATTTAAATAAAATGTTTTTTACTTTCTCTTTCTGTCTCTTTTATCTCTGTCTCTTAATCCATTCTTTCTTTCCCTCTCTTTATTTTGCTTTCTGTACCTGATTTGACATTGAATTCACTATTCTAACTTATACTGCCTGGTTCAGACTCGGCATTGTTCATTAACGATACTTCAATCTGATTAGTTAAGGAGACACACAGTTGCTTGCCCTGTTCACCCAGGTGCCAGATGCCCTGTAGAAGGCGCTGCAGTGTTTGGCTCTCCCGCTGACAGCAACTTCCAGCGTAAAAGCTCACGGAAAGACTATGGGCAAGTGGAAGTTTAACGGACATCTGGTGCCATTTATTTGCCGCTCACAGTAAATTCCGGCCCACTATAGTAATATCTATATAAATTATAGCATAATTCTAACTTGAATAATGGAAATTAAAACCAAGATAGGGTCATACAAATAAGAATTCTATTGTGTTCATGTTCACACAGTATTGAAATGATCTTACTTTGGTTTGAGACCATTAAAAGTCTTATATAGCGTCTCATCATTCCATTCGTAGGTAGTTAATTCATAAGCATTTTTCATACTTGCGAAGACAAGATGCGTGCACAAGCAAGGGTCCACATCATTGGGCGTGTATTTACCAACTCCTGGTCTGTACTGGGCCCAGTTTGTAAAGTAACAAACCAGTTTGTGGGATAACCCCGTGAATATTTGCAATGCCAAAGATATTAAATAGGCACAGACTTACCCAGCTGCAGTTGCGCCAACAAGAATAACCCTGCTGAAAAACAAAATGTTAGTTTGTATGAAGCCACTTTTAAGAATGATATTGGACTTCATGGGAGTAATTTTCAGAGCATTGGTGGTGGGTCAATTTGCCCAGCGACAACACATTTCGGAAAGGAACAGGCTAACGGCTCACGATTTCCTGTTTGTTTAAATGAAAAATCATACCCAGCACCCCTTCGATTTTTTGATACGCGCTTCCAGTGGGTGAGGTTCCCCAGTGTCAGCACGTGTTCAGAAACTGACCCCACGAGGCTGACCGTGCAATGTCATGTAATGTTATGTGTTACTAAGGGTCTGTTTTCACTGTTCCATGTAATATTCATAAATAAACATTCTTACTTTCTTATTCTCTTTAGCAAAAATAATAAGATTTTACCACCTTCTCAGGATGTTGGGCCGTCTTTTTCTGACATTAAAAGCGCTATATAAATGTAAGTTGTTGTCTTACCAAAGCCTTTTAGAACCAATGAATTGCGTTTGAAGTGCAGTCACTATTGTTCTGCAGGCAAATGCAGCAGTCAATTTACACACAGCAAGGTCCTATAAGCAGCAATCGAATGAATAACCATTCAACCTGTTTTTGGTTGAGGGAAGAATATTGACCAGGGTACTGGGAAAACTCCCCTGCTCTTCTTCGAATAGTGACATGGAATCTTTTACGTCCTGCTAAGCAGGCAGATGAGGCCTTGGTTTAATGTCTAAACCGAAAGACGCCACTTCCAACAGTGCAGCACTCCCTCAGTACTGCACTGAAGTGTCAGCCTAGATTATGCGCTCAAGCCTCTGGAGTTGAACTAGAACCCACAACCTTGTGACTGCAATGGCAGTGCAAACTCAGATAATTGTCCCTCTTATCGTTTCTTCTTGCAGCCTTTGCTTTTCTTTAAATGAAGATACCGAGAAGTTATTACAATAGTTTTAGTTTTCAAAGTATTTTAGTGGAATCAAAAAATACTAAGGATGTATGTTAACTCCTTAAAATACAAATGTGGAGTGTAATCCTGTTTGTAAAAAATAATTGTGTTCTATTTCACCTAAATCGCATTGTTTTACTAATCAACTTCTTTACTGAACACAATTCATATAAAGATAGATAATAATGCAAAATAAGGTAATCAAAATAAGATAATGCTAAAGTTAAATATTAAATGGGAGGCACGGTTGAGTATTTAAAGAACAAAATGTAGTTGAGATTAATTATCAATTAAGTACAGAATCCTTTAGCATTAACTAAAAGTGAAATGGAGCTGTTTGCCAGCTCTCAGGAGTATCTTCATGCTGAAGGTGATGATGGAGGTGCTAAGCCCTTTTGTACATTATTAAGGCAATTCCTTATCTCCCTGGATAGTAGACTTTATCAAAGAGGAAAGTACACAGCTGTCATTTGTGTTCCAGGTGAACTCTTAATGTCAGTTTCTCATCATACCTCTTGTTTTTTTTAAGTGTCTATTATAGACGTCATCGATGTGGAAAGTGGAAAACGAACACTGTTTTTTATTTCTGCGAAATGTTATTCACTTGCTTCCAAGCTGCGATTCCACCAGTGTAGAGGAATTGTCCCACAGAAACCCTCCGTGGTGCAAAGAAATGATTTTACTTTCAAAAAGAAAGGTTAATAAAAAACTGGACATACTGGAGATCTGTAATAAAACTGAATGGGATGGAAATTATGGGCCACAATCCCAGCGGTTGCACTGGGATCGCACCTGCTGGTACCATCCAACACCGACCCTGCTGGAGTTTACGGGGTCAGCGGGAGAGGATCTAGTTAACATGGGGCAGTCAGGCACAATGGGCACCACTATGGGCAAATCTCTGGTGCCCGTTTGCCCCATGTGGCTGGAAACTGCAACTTACGTCTGCCCTTTGAGTTGCCTGGGCTGGTGCCCCCACCCACAGCCAGGCTCCCTTCGGATATACTTCTCCTTGAGAGTCCAGGCATTTTGCTTGGCTTGTCCTCCACCAGCAGACCCCACATATGCCTTTGTGGAGGCCAATATGCTTCACCTCACTAGGTGTACTGGCCTCCAGAGCTATCCCTGCATAGGAAGTCCCCACCCCTGGTCCTGTCCCCTCGTTATCAGCTGCCTTATAAGGGGTAGATGGAGATTTCACTCCTTACAAGGCAACCAGGAAACTCCCAGAAATGGCGAAGACCCACAACCTTGTCTTCAAATCCCTCCAATGCCTCGCTCCACCCTATCTCTGCAACCTCCTCCAGGCACTTTCCTTTCCACAGTCTTTGGTCTCCTTCTTTAGGTCTCCTTTGCACCCTCTTCTCTCTGACACACCTAGGAGAGAGTGCTTTCAGCTGCCTACACCTTGCTGCCTGGAACTCCCTCCCTAAAGCCCTCAGCCTCTATACTTCACTCTTCTCCACCTTTATACTTTTCTTTTCTCCTTTAAAAAACTTCTCAAAACTCTTCTTTTCACCAAAGCTTTCAATCACGCCTCCTAAACTCTTTCCCCATCTCACATTCCATTTCTCTGTGTGCTTTGGGGGTGTTCTATAAGTGGAATTGTTGCTCTTATTATATATTTAAGCAAACCAAATAAATTGAAGATGTAACAGATAAACAGTATGTAAAAATACCAGATCTTTCAGAAAGAAATATTGCGATGTTTTGGACATTACATTCAGAGCTTGGCAAAGATTTAATCAGGTGGTGATGTCAGTTGCCTGCCATTGTTTATAATTGAGGTACAACAGGGAGCAGAATGACAGTGGGGGTGAAAATGCTCTTCACCAGCAGCCCAATGTTCTTTTCCACTGAAGTCAATGGAACATTTCAGCCCCAGTATCTCTAAAGGCTGTGGGTCCTGCACTTTGCCTTCTTTGTTCTGTATTAAACTCAGATGTTTTTTCTGGAAAATACAGATGTTCTTCCAAACATGGAAGTCTTCAGGTTCAAATTTAAGGGTTACGGAACCATGTCAGGCAGATGGAGTTAAGGTACAGATCAGCCATGACCTAATTGAATGGTGGAACATGCTCGAGGGGCTGAATGGCCTATTCCTGTTCCTATATGAAGCAGTGGTATGTTTGCAATTGACTGATGATGCCATTTAGAACCTGGATTTAATTTCAGAAGTGAATGCAGTTGAATTCAAGCATGTTGAAGGGATACAGGAATAAGGTGGGCAAATGTGATTAGAACTAGTTGCTCGCGTGGAGAGTAACTGCTGACATGGACTGGTTGGGCCGAATGGCCTGTTTCTGTGTTGTAACTTTAATTTATTTCTTTTTAACTGACATTGTTACACATAATTGGATAATCACAGCTAACAACAGTCACTGCACTTCAGCTCATTCATTGCATTAGAGAACTTTGAGACATTTTGATTACAAGTGTTATGTAAATGCCAGTATTATAATTTTCAAAAAAAACAAAGTAACCAGATCTCTGCAAATTATTTTATTTTGCTGTTTCAATCATTATCTTTGCTTTAGACAAAATTCTTAGAGCCAGTACATTGGTGGTTGTTGTACATTTGCGCATCTTTGAAGTGGTGACATTCTTCGTTGATTAAACTGAAGGTCAGTTCCAGCTTCATTGGTGTTGACTGGAAATCAATGGCAGGCTGGAAAAATAAAGAGTCTGTTGTGATTCGACAGTCAGAGTCTAACATTAAGCCACTGACATCAGAAAAAAATGTGTTTGGCTCGGTTTGGCACTCTCACCTCTTGAGTCAGAAGGTTGTGGGTTCAAGTCCCACTCCAGAGACTTGAGCACAAAATCTATGCTGACCCTGCAGTGCAGTACTGAGGGAGTGCTGCACTGTCAGAGGTGCTGTCTTTTTGACGAGATGCTAAACCTCTGAGGTGGGCGTAAAAGATCCCATGACATATTTTGAAGAAGAGCAGGAGAGTTTTCCCCGGTGTCCCTTGACCAACATCACTAAAAAGAATCAAATTATTTTGTTGTAATCATTGCTGTTTCTGGGAACTTGCTGAACACAAATTGGCTGCTGTGTTTCCTCCATTACAACAGTGACTCCACTTCAAAAGTACATCATTGGCTGTAAAGTGCTTTGGGACGTCCTGAGGCCGTGAAAGCCAGTATATAAATACAAGTTCTTTCTTTTTCTCTATTGCATTATGCGACTACCAGGATGGTAGAAGGTGAACTAGATGGACATTGGGCTTTTTCTATCCAGCAATAGCTATGTTCCTATAATAGTTGACAGCATCTGAATGTACTAGTGAATCCACTCTGACCTGCATTTGTCCAGCAAACACTGTTATATATATCAGTAGAGTGTATGTACCTCCTTTTACTTTAAGGCCAGTTGCAGCAATCACAGGAAAGATCAAAGATTAATCCAGCATCACACTTCTCCACGTAGGTATGTCCATTAAGACATTGATAGTATATATTCTTGGCTTTTGCGTCAATGTAGAAACCATTAGATTTTCCAGTACAAAAATGGGGATTTAAAGGAGGAGCAGCAGTAGTGGGAAGAGGAGGAGCCACACATTCTAGAAGGAAACAAGTTTCATTAATTCACAGTTTGTTTAAAAATTGCTGTAAATTGACGTTGAGTATCTCATATTAAAGAGACATTGGGCGCATTTCAATTCCACCCGAAACAGATACAAGGTCAGCGTTTGCGGCCATGCCAACCACCCGAAACCGGCATTGTTTGTCTGCTGCCAGCCAGCAGCGGGCAACGAATGGGCATCCAGCTGCAGCTCGCCAATTGTGGGAGGGCGGGAGATCAGTCGGCCACTGCGCTTAGTCGACCGGCAGGTCGGGCATGGGGAGGATGGGGGCTAATCCCAGAGGAAGTCGAGCACAGGCCAGGAGTCGCCTGCATTATTTTTGTGGGACCAGGGCGAGCTCCTCCGAGCCCCACAAAAATTCTCACAAAGAAATTTTTGAGCCTTTCCTTGAGCGGCCACCAACAGTCATTGAAGGGCCGCTGGTCAGGCCGCTCAATGCCCTTGGTACGCTCCACTCATTTGTACCTGAAAATTGTAAATGGTGTCCTACAGCAGGTGTGGAGGATATTTAAGCAGCATCCCGTCGCAAACAGGCAGGCGTGCTGCTCACCTATTTGCAGATGCACTTCAAAATTGCATCAGGTGGGCCTTGAGCATCATTGGAATGGCCGAGGTGTCTCCCCGCCAACCACCGCCCCCCCCCCCCCCAAAAACGATATTCAATTGCTTGCTGTCTGCTTTTCAGGCATGAAATGGGTGGCAATCACTGAAAATTGCTCCCATTGTGGAACTTTTCAAGTAAATTCAGTTCCTTGGATCACAAGAGACAGGTTCCTTGGAAAAGTTAGTTCAGTGAGCACCATTGAGGATAAGTTGAGATGTAAGATGCTGTGTCTGGACAGTAGGGGGGCTAAATTGGGCCGCAAAGCGCCCGTTGTGTAGGCGCTATGCAGAGTCCTAAGGACCCAAAATGGCGTCTGAGATGCGTGCGCACACTTCCGGCGTAACGTGCACAGGACGCCATATGCATTTGTGCAAGCGCACTTAACAAACACCGGCAGCACATAAAGTAGGGAAATTATGCAGTAGATCAATGTGCAAAGCTGATTTAAAGGGACAGATGCAATTTTGGAACTCCACAGTCTTAGCCTCGCACAGCTGAACAGGTCTTAAACAGCTTGGAGGACCCCCCCACCAGCGCTATTTAAAGGCATCATGCAGGAGCCACAGGTTAGTTGCTGGATTATTGCTTCTGGCTGCTGAAGCATTTGTACCTTTTTTTTGGAGGTCTCCTATACTTGAATATTAGGACAAGGGGACATAGCCTAAAAATTAGAGCCAGGACTTTCAGGAGTGAAGTTAGGAAACGCTTCTACAGGCAAAGGGTGGTAGAAATTTGGAACTCTCTTCCGCAAACGGCAGTTGATGCTAGCTCAATTGATCATTTTAAATCTGAGATTGATAGATTTTTATTAATCAAAGGTATTAAGGGATATGGGGCTAAGGCTGATCTATGGAGTTAGGTCACAGAGCAGCCATGATCTCATTGAATGGTGGAACAGGCTCGAGGGGCTAAATGGCCTACTCCTGTTCCTATGTTCCTATAATAAAGTTTCAATACTCCATAGGGAGTGAACTGGCTGGCTGACAGGCAACAGCAAGGGCACTGGCGGAGTGGCAGGGGTGGGACAGGAATGCTGTCATCCTGAGAGAGGACAGCAGGTTCATGTTCCATGGAGCCGCTGCCACTTGCTGCCTTCTGTTATGCGCCACCTTCTCCCGCAAGAAAGGGGAAAGTGTGTTCGTGAGTGTCCTGCATTATGTTTGGGTGATGTGCCTGTCATGGTTGTATAGCTGCCAGTGTGTGTGACCTGTGAGTTGTGGGTCTGCAGCTTGCAACAGTGGTAATGTGTGAGGAAGAGATGAAGCATCTGATTGAAAGAGTTTGTTGGTAGGTGGGCGATGGGGGGGTATAGTGCTGAACACCCTTTATTCAATGTTTTGAAGGAACTCAACATAAGTAAACATAAGGACGGGACCTGCATCTGTGTTTTACATGTGCAATTTCTGATTTCCGTTCAGACCCCATTCAGACCCGTATCTTATATTTTGAAAATATAAGAGTCTTGCAAATTTGAGCAGCCAAGTTGTTATTCATTATAAAAATAAGAGTTCCCATCATCACCATGCTTCACTATATTGCAACACAAATTCACTTCACCATTGACTTCCAACACTTCCTGCAACCACAGTGCACCTTTCCTTTAAGAGGTGCAGGGTGCCTTTAAGTGGTGCTAGTCACTCGCGTTATCTGGGCCCCCTACTGGTGAGCAGCCACTCAACGGTGCAGGTAGGCCTGGCTGCACGCAGCAATCATGTAAATCACCGGGCAGCACAAATGTTACGTGCTGCCTGCATCTCAACGACCGGGCGCGGGTTAATCGCGCACCGCGATCCCCGTGCCCATTTTCGGGGGTTAACCTATTTAACCTGTTGCAATACAAACTTTGAAATGTGCTTTTATTGTAGTTTTATTTTCACTTTTCAGACTTATTTATGTAATTTAATGGCTATCTGTACTGACTTTCTATTAAGCAACAACAAGTAGTTGGTTCCAGCCATAGAATCATGACAAGGAATTAACAGTTATTGAGTGTCATGGTAAGGAATTACCTGGATTAATTCCAAGCAGAGTGTGCAGTTTGCTGATGAGAGGATAACGTCCCTGGTGGCAGAAAGTACCACTGAAATCATCCAGAGAGAGGGTCCACACCATAGCTCCTCCCATATTGTTTTGCTTCAGCCACTTTATCTGGAACACAATATGGAAAATTTATTATGTAAATCACTGTTAGCCTGCAGGCTTCTCTTCAAATGTGATTGCAAAATCTACAACATCCCAAATCATGAAGATAAAAACACTTATTCTTCTGTGTTATGTCCGAGGAAACACTCGTATTTTGTAGTATCAACCAACTGCTTTTATTTCCAGATCCTCTAAAATCTTCCTATCAAAGAATAACAAAATCAATAAGAGAGATCTTGGAGTGTAATTGCTACAATGTGCTTACTCCCATCACGTGGCCATCCAGTGCTCAGTTAACAATATTCAAGTACCTTACATATCATTGTGGAAGTGCACAGAGCTCCATTACAACGTACATATTGCTTTTTATGGGATTCTAGGGAGAATGAGGAATAAAATTCCTATCTAGAAACACCTATGTTTCAATTATCAATAATATTACCGCATTAGAATCTTGGAGGTGAGACAGTTCTCCAGAAATCGGTTCTGTTTCTGTCGCAGATTGTGGTTTGGGCACAAAGAGGTGAGTTGAACAAAATCTAAACCTCTCGCAATATTGTTGTGTGAGGGAGTAAATAAAAAAATAAAAAGAGCAGCAATTGTAAATAGTGTCATTCCTAATGGTGTCTAGTAAATTAAAAAGAAAATGATTGATTTTCCAAATGCATCTATTGGAAATGCAAGTGTGCGGTCACGAATAAAGTTAATGGTCAGAAAATCGTTGCCACATTTGATTTCCTGATATGTGGAGGCTTCTCACTGGTTGCATGCATTTGGAAAGTCAGTCCTAAAGTAAATAGCAGTATGTAGAACAGACCTTGTCTTCATAGCTTTGTGGATTATCATATCCAACCCACTCATTTCCCCTATATGCGTATGGAACCATCTGTGGAGAATCCCATTTCTCAGTAGCATCTTTTAAGAAGAGGCAGATCTGTTGAAAGAATGAGACATTAGGATGCAACACTTTGTAGTTGACAATTTAACTGCAGTAAAGATCTATTTGAATTAATTAGTTCTTTTTAGGTTTCTTCTGAAATGCACAAGATACTTTACTTAGAATCTATTGGGGGTAATTTTGACTTCGAGTGATAGTGTCAGCGGGAGATATATATAAAAACATAAGAACATAAGAAATAGGAGCAGGAGTAGGCCATACAGCCGCTCGATTCTGCTCTGCCATTCAATAAGATCATGGCTGATCATCGACCCCAACTCCAATTACTCATGTGATCCCCATATCCCTTGATTCCCTTAGTGTCCAAAAATCTATTGATCTCAGTCTCGAATATACTCAACGAATGAGCATCCACTCAGCCCTCTGGGGTAGAGAATTCGAAAGATTCATGACACGCTAAGTGAAGAAATTTCTCCTCATCTCAGTCCAAAATGGCCGACCCCTTATCCTGAGATTATGCCCCTAGTTCTAGACTCTCCAACTGGGGAAAAAGCCTCTCAGCATCAACCCTGTCAAGTCTCTCAGAATTTTATATGTTTCAATGAGATCACCTCTCATTCTTCTAATCTCCAGAGAGTATAGGCCCATTCTACTCAATCTCTCCTCATAGGACAACCCTTTCATCCCAGGAATCAATCTAGTGAATCTTCTTGCACCACCTCTAAGGTAAGTCTATCCTTTCTTGGGTAAGGAGACCAAAACTGTACACAATACTCCAGGTGTGGTCTCACCAAAGCCCTGTACAATTGCAGCATGACTTCCTTACTCTTGCACTCCAACCCCTTGCAATAAAGGCCAACATACCATTTGCCTTCCTAATTGCTTGTTGTACCTACATGTTAACTTTCTGTGTTTCTTGTAGAAGGACACCCAAATCCCTCTGAAAACCAACATTTAATAGTTTCTCACCATTTAAAAAATATTCTGTTTTTCTATTCTTCCTACCCAAGTGAATAACCTCACATTTCCCCACATTATACTCCATCTGCCACCTTCTTGCCCACTCACTTAACCTGTCTATATCCATTTGCAGACTCTTTGTGTCCTCTTCACAGCTTACTTTTCCACCTAGCTTTGAATCGTCACAAACTTGGATACATTACACTCGGTCCCTTCATCTAAATTATTAATATAGATTGTAAATAGCTGAGGCCCAAGCACCGATCCTTGCAGCACCCCACTAGTTACAGTTTGCCAACCTGAAAATGACCTGTTTATTCCTACTCTCTGTTTTCTGTACCTTAACCAATCCTCTATCCATGCTAATATATTACAACCAACCCTATAAGCATTTATCTTGTGTAACAAACTTTTGCGTGGCACCTTATAGAATGCCTTTTGAAAACCCAAATATACCACATCCATTGGTTCCCCTTTATCTATCCTGCTAGTTAGATCATCAACAAACTGTAATAGTTTTGTCAAACAAAAATGCTTGATCAGATGATGTCTGTTTTAAACTATCACCCAAACTCAAAATTAGCCCCATTGAATTTTAATCCAAAGTATGAAACCCCAAGCAATGCCTCCTGAGGTGTTCACACATGAAAACAATTTCTACTGAAAGCTGTTTGGCCATTCCCCACATGGCAAGTTCCCTGTCTCGACCATGCCATTATGAAGTGGCACCCAGCCATATGATAGAGAGGGTATCAAAAAAAATTGGTTCAAGGATGATATTGGCAGTGGCCTCAGGCCCAGTAGCTGGTCCACCCAGTCAATTAGGGAATTGTGCAAAACAGTCAGGAACAAAAGGAGGTAAGGAAAATAACTTGTAAATTGGGCAAAAAAATAACTGCCTGAAAAGGGTGCATCTGAGGTTATAGAGGTTTATAAGATAGTAAATGGCATGGAAAAGGTAAATCTGGAATATTACTTTAAGACAAAGAGAGGCAAGTTCAAACTAGGGAAAGGAAACTTTAGGCCTGATATCAGGAGATTCTTCTTCACGCAGAGAGTGATCAACACTTGGAGTGAACATCCCAGTAGAATTGTAGAGGCAAAAACTCTGGAAGTATTTAAAAAACACCTGGATGCTGCACTGGGAGGACCGTAGGGCGCTGCTCGAAGGATAAACTAATATGGGCCAAATGGTCTTCCTCATCTGTTATTACCTTGTGATAAACAGGCAAAGAAATGACAAAATTCCCATTCAGTCTAAATTGTTTGCCCTCCTCCCAAACACCTTATTGATATAATTAATGTCAATGAAGTTTGTTTTCTCACAGCAAAATGTGAGGTTTTCAAGGTGTTTGGATATTTGGTATATTTGCATCAGTACAAATACCTCAAAGTAGGCCAGAAACCCAGTTTGTTGTGTGTAAAACCCAGCAGGTCCAGCACCATTTGCTGGGGCACCGACAGCAGTACTGGATGTGCTCAGTCTGTAGGAGCGACCATAGGCAGGGAATCCGAGGTTCAGTTTCTCTGCAGGAGCTCCATTATCCTTCCAGTATGTCATGGTGTAGTCCTGTGTAGAGATTAGTAACATTAACACTTAGTTCTAGGAAGACTGCAAGCATTTTATAAAAGATGATTACCTGGTTGTAAAACTGAAATAAGTAACATCCATGAATACGTACAATATTAAAGTACTTGTTATTGCCTTGGGCTGAAGGGAGAGCATAAAGAGGACTATTTTCTCCAGTGAAGGAATTCCATGCACCATAGAAATCATATGTCATCACATTGAAAAAGTCTAGAGTTCTGTAAGAGAGAAGATCTGTGAATTACACTGATATCTTACGCAGTAAAATATATATTTATTCTTAACCTTATCCTCAGTCTTCTCTTTCTCCTATAATCTAAAACCCAGCTTAGGTTTCAGCTCCATTACTACTCAGTTTGCCTTGTCTTATCCCTTACTCTTTTCAACCATGGTACTGTCCTGCACCATTGGCCTTGGCCCATCATCTAGGTTACTCAGCAATAAAATAATGGAATATTTTGACCAGGATATCCCTGATAATATAAACTATGAACAATTCTGCTTTGTGACACAATTGTGGTGCTTGTATAGGAAAGAATTTCCGCACGTTAGTTGTCTTAAGTTCTCCAGTAATGTTTTATGAACATATTGAGATTACGTTCAAATCTTAACCTAAGATTTGAACCCAGTCGGACTCCAATCCTCATTCAGTAGCAAAGGGATGGCGATTTATGACAGATGAAGACCAAATAGAAACAGCCCCGGAGAAAGGTATTCCACCCCAGAGGGGATTGATTGCTTTATGAAATATCATCAGACAGCTACATCTATACTCAACTGAGGACTTGGTGCTACCTCCCAATTGTCTGCAATAACATCAGCAGTAGATCAGCTGAAATGACGTAAATGGCCAGTGACGCCGTTTCTCTGGGTTTTTCACCAATCTTCTGCTGAATTTACGGCAGAATATCAAGGAACCCAGGCAGAAATTCTACCCCATTATTTTCAGGGAAATCTGGACGAATGATATAGGTGGGCTGAAACATGGCAGATCGATTTTAATTTGAATAAATGTAGGGCAATACATACATGAATAGAAACATAGAAAATAGGAGCAGGAGTCGGCCATTCGGCCCATCGAGCCTGCTCCAACATTCAATATTATCATGGCTGATCCTCTATCTCAATACCATATTCTCGCTTTCTCCCCATACCCCTTGATGCCTTTTGTGTCTAGAAATCTATCTAGCTCCTTCTTAAATATATTCAGTGACTTGGCCTCCACAGCCTTCTGTAGTAGAAAATTCCATAGGTTCACCACCCTCTGAGTGAAGAAATTTCTCCTCATCTCAGTCCTAAATGTCCTACCCCGTATCCTGAGACTGTGACCCCTCATTCTGGACTTCCCAGCCAGGGGAAACATCCTCCCTATATCCAGTTTGCCTAGCCCTGTCAGAATTTTATATGTTTCAATGAGATTCCCTCTCATTCTTCTAAACTCGAGTGAATACAGGCCAAGTCGACCCAATCTCTCCTCATATGACAGTCCTGCCATCCCAGGAATCAGTCTGGTGCACTCCCTCTATGGCAAGTATATCCTTTCTTAGATAAGGAGATCAAAACTGCACACAATACTCCAGGTGTGGTCTCACCAAGGCTCTGTATAATTGCAGTAAGACATCCTTGCTGTTGTACTCACATCCTCTTGCAATGAAGGCCCACATACCATTTGCCTTCCTAACTGCTTGCTGCACCTGCATGTTTGCTTTCAGTGCCTGGTGTACAAGGACACCTAGGTCCCTTTGTACATCAACATTCCCCAATCTATCAACATTTAAATAATACTCTGCCTTTCTGCTTTTCCTTCCGAAGTGGATAACTTCGCATTTATCCACATTATACTGCATCTGCCATGTATTTGCCCACTCATTCAACTTGTCTACATCGCCTTGAAACCTCTTTGCATCCTCCTCACAACCATCCCGCCTAGTTTTGTGTCATCAGCAAACTTGGAAATATTACATTTGGTTCCCTCATCCAAATCATTGATATGTATTGTGAATAGCTGGGGCCCAAGCACTGATCCCTGCGGTACCCCACTAGTCACTGCCTACCACTCTGAAAAAGACCCATTTATTCCTACTCTCTGTTTCCTGTCTGTTAACCAATTTTCAATCCATGCCAGTATATTACCACCAATCCCACATGCTTTAATTTTGCACACTAGGTAGGTAACAGTAACAATAGGTAACAGAAAACAATTGTATAATGTGAAAAGGTCTCTGCTGGTAAGGATCAAAAAGGAAAAAAAAATTGAGAGTAATCATTGATCATTCCCTCAAAATATCTAGGCAATGTGAACAAAAAAGCGAATCCATTACTGGGATGCATCTGGAGGGCATTGTACTGTAAGTCAGAACAAGTAATGCTGATATTGCAGGGATCAATAGTGCGGTCAGTTCTGGAGTATGGCATGTAGGTTGGTTGTCCTGTCTCAAGTATAATATAGATACATTAGAAAAGGCTTAAAGCAGAGCAATCAGAATGATTCCAGGCCTTAGCGGACAAAGACATGAAGAAAGAACAAAGTGAAGAACTTATGTTTGTTGGAGAAAAGACTTAGAGAAGACATTAAACAGATTTTTTAAAACAATGAAATGTTTAGATAAGATTGAAGTAAATAAACGATTTAACTTAGACAATGCTAGAGGACACAAGTCCAAAATTCACAAGTCTTGAGCAAGGTTAGAAATTAGGGGGAAAAAATCCCGCAGAATGTAGTGAATATGTGTAACTGGCTCTATTGAAGGTAATTGATTTTGATACCTTTAAAAGAGATCTGGATTGATATCTGTTGAGAAGACGGTCAAAGCTTATAGAGATATTAACAGCACTGCTTGAGTTTAGGTCTCGTTAGGGAAGGTAAGGAAAAGAACTTAGTGTCCCTTAATGTAAAGCATTAGCAATGTTGTAGGAGGGAAATCCATAATAAGTAAATCATACATGAACCCTGCAATGAGCAGGATTGGTGGGCCAAATACCCTTTTCTCAAGTCAGACTTTCTTAAGTTATGATTTCAACAAGTAACTTAAAATTCGTTCCAGTGGTTTCCAACTTGAATTAAAGGTTTCCAACGTGAATTAAACGTTAACTAAAAGCTTTATAGCTTATCTGACCAGCCAGAATATTTATCATTAAAGAATGAAACATGGGCTTTCCTAATAACTCATTGGGTGAATGCAGTGCCTGTGTGGCAATGAGTAATATGGGCCACGATTTCCTGGCATGTGCTGAGTTAGCTGATCTCCGCTTGCCAATTGTACAATTGACCTATAAGATTGATACCAACACTCACTGTCCCAGCTGAGGAATCTCGTAGGCGGCTTCGATATTGGGTTTTCCAGCAGCCACCGCAGCTGAGAGTAACAGTCTTGGTTTCCCAATACTTTTTCCTTCTGCTTCAAAGGCTGCTATCAGTTCCTAAAATTCAAAAATGTTGTAGTTTCCCTTTTTATTCGATTTACACAACTTAGAAGCTTCAAAAGATGACCAAATGAACATTAGATTACTTGTTTTGAAAATGTATCCATGGCCAAGCATAGCAAAGTAACATATCTAATACAAGGGTACAACCAGAGCATTAGCCAGTCTTAAACGGAGGCCAGATTGACAGCAGTTACTGCAAAACAATCATTTTCATCATAATGGGCTAGAAAATTCAGCTTGAGTTCCTGCTCCTGATCAATATGCAGTGACCCGTGCTGGTAAGTGTGCATGTGTGGACATCAGATGAGGACAGGATGCAGTTAATCAAAGATGTCCCACCATAATTGTATATCTAGCCAGCTTGCACTGTCTAGGCTGATGCATGAAGAATAGCCATGTGGGTGAGGCACTGGACGAGAAGTGTACCCCAGGGTGCGTCAGTGCCTTCTGGAGAGGAGGGAGGAAATTAGGGGAAAAGTTCCTCCAGAAGAAACTTGTTGGAAAAGGGTAATATAAAAAGGAACCATGTGGATGAGATACTGGAAGAGAAGTGTACCTCAGGGTGAGTCAGTGCCTTCAGGAGATGATTTTAATGAAGTCTTATTGGAAGCCACAACAAGATGTTGCATCACTTTAACAATATGATTGATTCCAGATTTTTTTCAAGACTTATAAAGCCCACTAAAAATGTGATCTCCACATTTGGATCCCACATTAATACCAGGACATGTCACAGACACTAACACACTGATGGGTTTCATTTACTTATTCATATGGTGTAATGTTTTTCTACAAATGACAAATAAATTATTCTTTGGGTAGTGTTGGTTTTTGGCAGTCCTTACACTGAGTAACTAACCGGTAAGGTGCACTCGGTCCTACCTGTGTTAAGATTGTAAAGAGGTGCTTGTCTTGTGGGGGGCTTCCTCTTAACGCAGGATACTCCCAGTCTATGTCCAAACCATCAAACCCATATTTGCGCAGGAAGCTAATCGTTGACTTTATGAATGTTTGGCGATTTTCAGCAGTGGAAACCATAATGCTGAACCTAGAGAAGAAAGTTAAAGGAAAATCATCATTGATAACAATAGTTGGCCGTGAAACAACTGTAAAATTGATTTTGCTTGCTTCTCTTCAAGTCTCCTACATATGTATTTAGGAATTTGGTGACTCCTGCCAACATATGTTAAGAAGTAAAACAATTTTTGATAGTCTACCATTATCTTTTTATTTCATGAAGAATTTGAAAAAAAAATGCTTCCCATCCAACACCAAACCAACAAATGTTTCCATCTTACTTTCTAGATCCAAAGTTCCAGCCTCCGACAGAGAGAAGTGTTTTAAGGTTTCCATTCCTGTTGTAAATTAAACAAATAGTTGCATTAGAAAAAATAGTGAATAGTAAAACACATTCAATAATATTGGAATCATTACCAAAATTACTCCAAAATATCACAGTAAAGGGGGGTGCAATTGAACATGGGCAGGGAGTCAAAACAGGTGGTCGCATTTGCCGCCCATCATAGGGCACACCTGTTATTCAGTTTTATTGAGGTCAATGGGACTGAATATTGGATGGAGTATCTAATGGTAGACGAGTGCAATACCGTCTCTTCTGCGACTCCGCCCACATCCATTTCACCCCCCATATCTCTTTAGTCCTCTCCCTTTGATACTAAATCTAATTGAAGTTCAGTACCTCAGTCCAGTGGTATAGTGCACTGTGTATGAACACAAGGTACAACAAGGTGATTGGGCCCTGGTTTGTGCTTTTTATTCAAGTTTGTAATTTTCTCTACAACAGTTTCCTGTTCTTCACTGAGTCATTAAGTGAAAGTGAATAAATCACCCTGCGCCACACTTATCTAACTCTTAGTGGCTACACAACAACACTGGCCAAGCTCTGGGACCAGGTCGTTTTCACAGAATGGAAATGATAAGAGGAGCTTAAAAAAGGTGGAAAAATAGAATATGGGGAATCTAAGTGCACTGCAATGCATCTTATGTAGGAGGCTATATAATGTGCAGTTGATTAAATCAAGACTTAGAATTTGGGAGTTAGTTGTAAATGTATTAAGTTGTAGATGTACAATACCTGGTTTTAAGAGCGTTGAATGATTTGTAGAGAGTCACATCATTCCATCCAATAGTGGTGACTTCATTGTTGCTCATACCAGCAAAAGCGTAGATCAGGTGAGTGCACATGCAAGGGTCCACATCATCTGGCATGTAACTTGCTGCTCCTGGTCTATACTGAGCCCAGTTTGCAAAGTAACAAACCAGTCTGTAGGCAGAGCCTGTGGGTGGGAGTAATGGAAATCAGGACAGTGCTTCTACTCATTACATTAAATTAAGAAAAGCTTGAAATGCACAAAGTCTCACCCAGTTGTAGGCACGCCAATAAGACCACCGCTGTAATCAAGAATATAGGATAAGTGTTAGAATTATGATCAAATGATGCCTGAAGGTGCAGAGATTTGCTGAAGTATTTTTGCCCAAGTGGTTAAGGTTAAATTTTGAGTTCTAGTACCTCATCAATGCGCTGATGCACTAATGTGCCATGTTTGGCTTCCTGACCTGAGCTGTTATAGTAAGGTGCCGAGTGCATTAATGTGTCATTGGCATATAATTGTTTAAATTAACCTGGTATGGCAGCATGGTTATATTACTGACTGAATTTTTTGACTAATATTTGCTCAGCAATTACGACACAGGACACTAGTGTACAAAGGCTTAATGTGTTTGTCTGAAATATTTCTGCCCGCTATTTTTGCAGAAGTATAACACACTTTATTTTTAAGCCTTCATACAAGCATGATAAACATTCCGATATTGGTATCCGATGGTGGCCCATTGATCTTTAAAGTATTTTTATAAGGCAATGTTATCAGGATTGCGATTAGGTCAAAATGAAAAGGACTGCACTCTATTTAAATATTATCACCTCATACTTAGCTTTTCAATGGATGTTAAGGTCAGGGAAGGAAGAAATAGTGTAAGAATATAAATATATGGAGTTGTAAAAGACCAGTTGGCCACTGGGCTAACTTCTTTGGGTACATCTTCTATAATTTGCTCTCACTAACGTATTTAATCTCTGAGATCATGATTTCAAGAGGATGTCTTCCTAAGCCTGGCAATAATCAAGCAAAAACTCTTAGATATTAGTCTAACTGAACAACCTAAGTTATATAACACTGCCCAGTCCCATTTCAAGGGAGTGAGAAGGAACATGGATTGAAACTTTTGTTTATGCATTTGTATGCAAGGACGATGCAATCTCATAGGACAATACCTTTGGTTAAATAAATAGAAGTTAAATCACAAATGACTACAGTTCACTGAATTATTTTATCTTGTAGCTGTTGACATGTTTTTACACCTTTTACTACATGTACAGTTCACATTATGCACACTTACCTTCTGTTGTTTGCAGAGTCAGATTACATGAAGTTTAAAGTAAGGAATGTGCAAAATAGTTCATATTTCAGAAAATTTGCAGTTACAATTAGAAGTGCAAAATAAATTGTGAAATTGAAAGTTCTATTTCTTGGTAAATTCCTCAGCATGTGAATGAATTCACCAGTGAATGAATTCACCAAACTGGAATCATCTAAATTAGCATAAAATTAATGCATTAAACTTAGACAATGTGAGTATGTAATCCGAAGAGAGAATGGGGGAAGAGGTTTTGCTGTGAGAAAAAGCTCAAAACATACAAAAAGAATCGATTTCTTTACAATTAAATTGGGAAAGGAGTCTTCACTTTATTTTATTCCCCCATTTAATTCCTGAATCTTTTATAAAGCTCCTACAATAGGAAATATAACTAAATGAAAAATCAAACTCACCTGTCCCGAGTATAAGCTTTGCCATCTTGCAGCTGGTGTATTGTCCACGTCCTGCTTCCCCTTTATATACTGAGCTTATTGCTGTTTATTAATAATTTTGTGTTGAGAGCTTTTACAGCTTTGGAAAAGTAATCAGCCATGCCTTTGATATTTACAATGAAAATGCAAGCACATTCTAGTGCTTATCTTGATAATTGTATTGTGAGCCTTATCTTGAATAACACCTTTAGTTCCAGCTGGAAAGTTGTCCTTCATTATCACCCTGCACTTGTTTTTGCACTGAAGATTGCGGTCTGAAAACTTAGAAACATGGGAGGATCATCTGGTAAAGTTTGGAAAGAAGCCTCCAAATAAAGGTAGAGAAGAGTGTTGTCCTTGAAGGCCAACATTAGGTTCCAGGCAAAGAGAGCATGAGAAAGTTGCTCGAAAAATACCAGGTGGCAAGTGACCACGTGGCTAGCATGAGGTTGGAGCCTAATGGGCGCCAATGTGCTGTAGAATCATGGGGGATATTTTCAGGAGAGCTGCAGGCAACATGTGGAATAAGCACAAATTAAGGTGGCAAATCTTTAATTAAAAGAGAAACGACAATTTGATGGAATAATGTAATGTTTGTGAAATATGTAATTTTTTGTTCAAATCCTTATTGGACGTTAGAAATTTCAAATACTAAGGAAAAGATAGGCAGACTTTTTTTTTCTTCAGAAATGTTGGGTTTATGGCCATGTGCCAAGAGGTAACCATGTAACTTGTGAGGAAAGCACAGGATAGGATGCCAAGTGAGTATCAGGTAATAGATTAGTAAGGGGAAAATAATGTGCCAAGTAAACATAGATATGATTAGCTAGTTATGCAATAATCTGTGTGCCAACAAACACCAAACAAAGATGGGAATAAGGTTACCACGAGTAAACTAGTCAAGAGTTAAGGGGTGAGGAGTAGGAGAACTTCAAGGCAAGATATTGGGCCCGATATTAGCAGGATTCGCAGCAGGGGGTCGACTGGGCGCGTGGGTAACGCGCCCAGTGAAATCGGGGTGCTCCGCACAGAATCGCAGGCTAATTGGAACCACTTACCTGTGCTTCCGGATTTCCCGCTGGTAAGCTGCGCAGCGGGCGGACTGCGCATGCGCAGCATTGGCTGTCAGTGGAGGACTGCCCCTTTAAATAGGGCTCCTCCAGCTGATGATGCTGCAGAAAATAGGCAAAATTACAGCATGGAGCAGCCCGGGGGAAGGCTGCTCCCAGGTATAATGATGCCTCACTCCTGTTATTATTGGATGGGGCAAGGAGGAGGGGGAGGACAGAGATCTTCTCCCCAGCGGGCGGGAGGAAGTGGCCTGCCTCTGCCACCAAGAAGGCCTGGCTCGAGGTGGTAGAGGAGGTCACCTGCACCACCAACATATCACCCACCTGCATACAGTGCAGGAGGCACTTCAATGACCTAAGTAGGTCAGCCGAAGTGAGTACACTTACTCATTCCCCTACACTCCGTCTGCCACATCACCACCCCCACCCCACATCTCCTTCTGCACTGCCAACACTACTCTATCACTTCACTTCTCACACCCACTCAAAGCTCATCCTTAACTTACCTGCACTTACTCAGCTCGCCAGTACTCATCCCACCACTACCACTCAACCCAATCCTCATACAATCTCATGGCTCTATCTCATACTCACTCTCTCATGCATCTCTTTCACAGTCAGCCTCACTCAACCTGCCACTACCTGTGCTGCAGCCACAGGACATGCATCACATATGTGCAGTAGGAAGGGTAAGGCAAACGTGTCATGAGCATGAAGGGGATGCACAAGGGTGTTGGAGGGTTTGTCATGGTTTTTACTTATATTTAATTTCTGATCAACTCACATAACATATTATATTGTAACCACTACTGCCACGTCTTTGCGAATTTTGACTAGTTTGTGCAATAATGCCCTTTCCTGAGGATCACTATGAAGATCCACAACTGGTGCCACCCATTGTGTCACTGCAGAGTGGGTGTAGGTGTACTTGCAGGGCTCTTTTGTGCAGATGACTGAGAGACGTCGGCGATGTCCCCAGTGGCACCCTGGAAGGACATGGAGGAGAAGTTGTTGAGGGCAGTGGTGACTTTGACAGCGACAGGTAAGAAGATGGTGCTCGGGCCAGCCGGGAGCAGCTCGGCATGAAGGATGCTGCAGATGTCCACGACTGCATGTCGAGTGAATCTGAGCCTCCGTGTGCACTGCTGCTCAGAGAGGTCTAGGAAGCTGAGCCTCGGTCTGTAGACCCTGTGGCGAGGGTAGTGCCTTCTGCGACGCATCTCTCTCTGCGTTGCCCTCCCTCCTGCTGTTCAGGTGGATGTGTCACAGCACTGTGTTGTGGGGCTCCACGTGTCAGAGCTGGACGGCGTGGCCGGCGAGGCTGGTGATGCTGTTTGTCCGCCAAGGAGGTCATGACTGCAGCTACAGCGGCCCCCATCCGGAAGATGTACATCTGAGGGAGTCCGCAAGGTAGGTACATGTGTCGGGACACCGGGATAAGTGTGCAAGTTTGTGAATTTTATTGTTAGGAGGAGGGTGGTGCAGGCCAAACTTTGTCCAAAGTGACAGGGTGGCCTCCTGCAATGAGTGAGGGTCTCCACCCCACCCCCACCTGTCAAATGGACCTTTGCAGCTGCCACAGGCTGATGGCTGCAACACGTCCATTTGAACTGGGAGTGTTTCCCACAGTACGGGAAACAGTCCCAGTCGTTTGCAAAATCCCAACCCTCCTAAAATATCACGTTAATCAGGTCTCTAAACAACCTGAATTACTTTAGTGAGTACTTTAAGTGGCACCCCGCCAGCTTTAATTGCCGGCGGGAGTCCCACATGCGGGGACTGCGCGCGCATGTCAGTGAGTCACTAGGGAACCCGGAAGTGGGCGGGTTGGAGCCGGGGTCCAGACCCGCCCCGGGAATCCTCGATTTTCACAGCCCCCCCGCCACGAACGCACCCGATCGGGGGTGCGAAAATTGAGCCCATTGTACTGGAGTGAGTCCTGATGTAAAAGTGCAGCATCAAAATGGTATCACTTAGTGCCGATACTAGCTTTCAGATAGGTTAATGTTGCCAGGCAAATATCAAATAGGTGCTACATGAGTCCTGGGGTAGGACACTGACGCCCAGCCTGCTGAATCCTGAGACGTTTCACTTTACCCCGTAACTTCCTTCCTGATCACCTTGAGTTACAATTTTATTACATAAACACACCTAGAAATATACATATTGCTTCTAAGTTTCATTTGGTTAATACAGAAACCTACAGTGTATGATAATAGCAAGAAATCATGGACTTAAAAGATTCTCCAACTCTCCTTTTACAAATATCCATCGTGTGGATATTTTCTAAGTATTATTTCTCCCAATTTCATTGTTAACTGAAAGGAACCTAACCCTGAATTTTGGAAATCCAAATGACTATTTCCCTCTTTACTTTAATTTCAATCCCTCTGATTGGTACCAGTGTTTCCTGATTGTTTCATTAATTAGTCGGTTTCTCTATGGCGCATGTGTCAGTGCCTTGCTTAAAAGGTTTTCACACTCTCCTGGGCCACATTAACCATTTCATGTCGTGCTGTTGTCAAGTAACTGAGCCTGTCTGAGACCTGTTCTTCAGTGCATCTTCATCATGCATTTCCACATACTGATTGCCTCACATGCAACATATCATAGAATAGATAGGTAATATTCTTGGATATTAACTTTCTTTTTCCTTATGGTATTTCTGAATGTGTTTTCCATGGCACACGTCATATGTCCAGTAAAATTCAATCCTGTAAGAGAAACTGGTCTGTTTAAAGAATAGCTCACCAGGCTGTAGGCTTTTGTAATCATGTTCTTCATCCTGGTCTCCGTTTCCGATGATGGCAACATGCATTTGTATCCTTCATGTCCATTGTAGTCATTCTTAGGCTTTCAGGTTATGTTATCAAAAAGATCGGGGGGTGTCTGGAGGTCTTTGCTTATCTCCCCCAGCATGGTCCCGAAGTCAGGATAGTGACCAGGCTATCAAATGCAGTTTTCTCATTATTCAGTATAGGCAATGTCACAAATATCTCCAAGAGAAAGCTATCAATTTACTATTCTCAACTACACTTTCCTGACTTTCACTAGATTGTATATTTATACCAGATTGATATCTTTTGGTAAATCATGCCCAGGTCAATGGCTTTAGAGAAATTCCCATTTGGTGGTGTAATTTCTCTGTTTCTATACTTTAATCTTCAACCGCATCGTCTCATCCAATTGTACACATCTCATTATATTATCTTTCATGAGCCTTGTCCAATACAATATTTATAGTCGGGTCCAATATCCCAACATGTTTTATTTGTTTATTTTACTTAAATTCTTCTTGAACCGCTTTTCATTTCCCAAAATATCCCATTACATTGTGCCTGAGTCCCTTCCATTATTTCACAATTATCCCAATTCGAAAGCAGCATTGTTGGACTGACAGGACATGTCAATGTACAATTTTATTCCCTCCCAAAAAGAATTCTTCCTTGATGCACAGCATTGGATAGGAACCATTTAGACTGGACTTCTTTTATTTTAAAATATAATGTGATTATCCCCTTAAACAACAGGCAACTTTTCCCTTCTCGAGTGCTTGAACAGCAACTCATATCAATTTTTCTTATTCCAATTTCAGAAACAAATTATATCCAGGCTTTGTGGTTTTATAGTAGAGACAGAAGTGCTTTTGGATGTAACTCCCATATCTCCCCACCTCGAGCACTCCGTCTCGGAAGACAATAAATAACCCTGAATGGGTTAAAGCCGAGCCTTTGAGAGGCAACGTCTTGGTCCAAATCGTCACCACGCTGTGTTATTGGATATCTGCCAATGTCTGCAGATAAGGCCTTAAATTCTTCACACCACTGGATCATTTCCTGCACCAACATTCCTCCAGCAAAGGATGCTCCGTAACTTTATAAGGCCATTTTATGTCAAAGAGCTACTCTCGGTAATCCTGCACCATCAACACTCAAGCAGTCATGAAAACCATGATCCCCTGTTTTAAAAGAAACACAGAAAATTCATTGTGGCTCTTCTTTGTCAATTCATGATTTTATTATTTCATTCTGTCACCGAGGGGAAATAGCCAATTAAATTATGTCAATTAGTTTAAATAAATGCAAAGGTTGTTGCTTGGTGAATTAAAAACAGATATCAGTGTCCTTGGAATGGGTTAACATTTTTTGCAGAAGAAAACTACCATGCCAGATATCAGATGCACGCAGCATTCTCAGCGTACGTCAACGTAGCTTACACGTAAATTTTTTTTAAAATTTGTGTCGGGAGATGGCATTTCCCTTCATTCATTTTGGTTTTTAGTTAGTCCAACATTTCCAGATTGTTGTGATCAACTTTTTATTGAGGTCCCCCTCAATTTATAATTGTTTCTTAACATTTATAATTTGCTGTCCTTGCCTTAACACAACTATAGCTTTCCAATTCATTTTTCTCCACATACTTTTTGTGGGTATGATCTTTTGTTTAATCTTTCCTATTTTTTTGCTCACTTTTTTGTTCCCTGACCACAGTCAATCACAAGGTAAAAAGGGGGTGTGCTGTCAGAGCTAACAGCTATCACATTTTAGTACAACCAAGAGGATTATCCCAAAATTATCAAAATTGATGCCCCCTACCAGATAATAAGATACCGCTCTTCAATTTAAAGTTAGGCACATTAACTCCTTACACATCAATTCACATTCACCAATACCCACCACAAATTCAAATCACTCGACATTTACTTCAATTCATTAAGCATTTAAGAAATTCAAAATGCCAATTTTTATGCGATGGTCTCATGTCCGGCATTTGAGGCACTCACATTTTGTAAGAACCAGAATTTTACTTGGCCACAGTAAAAGTCTGGTTTTGACAATTTAATAGGTCAGTTAACCTCAATAACTCCAATTTTAATTCAGCAATATCAGAATTAAACACAAGACAAAACAGATATTGAACACAAGACAAAACAGATACATTACACAAATGAGGAAAACACATAACAAGCAGTAAGAAGGGGGCATAGCTCGCAACACGAACAGAAAGCACTCACAATGAGGACAGGCTTTTTAAAGACAGTACACTGAAAACAAAAGAATACATTGTGTAGCTTATTATCTCTCCCTTTTTAAATCATTTATCCTTCATCTCTGCACCCCATTTCCAATCTCCAATTTTTTCCACTTAACTTAATTCTAAACTGATTTAAAATCTCATGTGGGGAAGCCCTTTTACCAGGCTTGTTTTTACTCCTATGTTTAAAAGCTTTCGCCTTCTCCTCCATTGCTGGAAGGAAGGGGTATAATAACATTGTGCCAAGTTCTCTGGCCAGAGCCTGCACAATGTCTGGCCGTATCGGCTGTGATTCTACCACGGTGGGCCCCCTGCCCTCCCTTGGCTCCCGTTGTCATTCTGGTTGTTATCACATTTAGGGGCATTGGCTCTTTTCCCTTAAACCACTGGTCAGTATCGGGGTAGGGATAGGGGGCCGTTGTCATCCTCTGTCTCCTGGTTACAGCTGAAACAATGGCTTTCTGGCATCCCAGTCTGCCCTTCAGCTCAGCTATCCTGAGGTGCCGGCGTGGACTCGATGGGCCGAATGGCCTCCTTCTGTGCTGTAACCTTTCTATGATTCTATGATTCTATGACATGTGAAATGGCCGGCCTCCCTTCCTGGCTTAGCTATTTCTTCTCACAGAGCCCCTCGTGCATCCCCCAATTCCTGGGTCAAACCCCTAATTACTCCCTCCATTTCCCGAATTCTCTCTTTCATCTCCTGCGACCTGACTGCTAGCGTGGTGGACACACACCCCTGAGCTTGCTGCTGCTGCAGTAGACTTGTGAGGTCCTGTGTCCTATTCCGCTGCAGTTCTAGGTCCCACTTTATTTCCGTGATCTCTTTCCCATCTGGGTCTTTTCTCTGTCTAGCTTGAGGGCCCGCTCTTTAACCTGGCTCAGTTCATTCTCCAGATCAGATCTTAACTGCTCGCTCCTCTTCGCACAGAAGAGGACGGCATTGCTTAGTAGGTGACAGCCTCTTTTAAGCTTGATGGTGCCCTCATCCACCTATTTCTGGATGAAAGCCATAACGGCAGGGAGGCTGTCTCCCGCTATCACTCATGACTGTCTTAATTGTTTCAATACCGTTTAATTTTGCCCATTCTGCCCGTAGGACCGACTCCACATTTTTCGCGTGACTAGCCATCCCCTTAGACACAGATACCACTCGCAAAAGCACTCCCTTTCGGTTCTCCCTCCTAAACCGATGTACCACCCAAATAGGTCAGTCTTAGGACCTTCTGTGAAGCCAAATGAGCACCAATTTTAGTCAGGTCCCAGCGGAGTCGCCAATTCTGTGAGATTTTACTCTCAGTTGCCGGTAATTGACCTGACTCCAATTTGGTAAAAAGGTATTTTATTGAAATTCACAAAAGGACCAACACACGCATTGTTGGGGCAATGGTTTACAATGCAGAGCAAGAAATTATATCATTTGGTCCGGACTGGGTAGAGTTGTGTCCACCTCAGGGGTCCTGAAGAAAGCTTGCTTTCCACCCCGCCTGGGGTATCCGCATCGATTCACCCATCTTCTGCCCCGCCTGGGGTGACCTCTTGGACTCCTCGTCCTCAGTCCTGCTCCGCCCGGAGCCTCTTCTCGCTGTTTGGTGGGCCTCCAAAGTCAGCCGTAGTTACCTTACTCCTGCTAAGTCTCTACAGCCTGATATCAGTGTAGAGCACTCCTTTTATGCCACTTTTGGGGGTGGACCCAGGGCTAGCTATTGACACGGGCCCTTGCCCTATTGAGGTCTCCCAAAAGGGCAAGGTGTCTAATGGTGCCTCAAGTTCTTTGTTTCTTTGTTTCCCCTGTTATCTTCCACCTTTCGGGGGACTACAAAAGCAGCTTGTGTCCCACTTCTGGCCTTAACCAATCATGACTTTACACAGTGGCTTGAGACTGTTTTTGCCTCACCTTATCGGGTCTTGCCTCCGTGACAAGGCTGGGAATCAGTGGTGCGCCCGGCCTCCCCTGACTCCCTCAGATTCCAGGCCAGGTCCTCCCTTGACTCCTTCAAATTCCAGGCCAGAGCCTATGGACCAGTCTGTAAGATTCCATTATTCACGACTACCCAGTATCTGGTAAGGGTCCCAGCCCTAACTAAGTCAGGAATGTGAATGTTGTTTCATCCATTAATTTGTTCGTGTAACCAGGCCTTTCTTGCAAGTTAATAGTTTTAAAAGCTCCTTGCTCTGATATCAGCCCCACGAGGTTTGTACATCCAGCACCATAGCATTTAGTCACACAAAATTATATAAAAGTTCATATAAAAACAAGATACACACACAGACATCATTATATACACTTGGAATACTGTGTACAGTTCTGGTCACTCTATTATAGAAAGGATATTATTAAACTAGAAAGAGTGCAGAAAAGATTTACTAGGATGCTACCGGGACTTGATGGTTTGACTTATAGGGAGAGGTTGGATAGACTGAGACTTTTTTCCCTGGAGAGTAGGAGGTTTAGGGGTGATCTTATAGAAGTCTATAAAATAATGAGGGGCATAGATAAGGTAGATAGTCAAAATCTTTTCCCAAAGGTAGGGGAGTCTATAACGAGGGGGCATAGATTTAAGGTGAGAGGGGAGAGATACAAAAGGGTCCAGAGGGGCAATTTTTTCACTCAAAGGGTGGTGAATGTCTGGAACGAGCTGCCAGAGGCAGTAGTAGAGGCGGGTACAATTTTGTCTTTTAAAAAGCATTTGGACAGTTACATGGATAAGATGGGTATAGAGGGATATGGGCCAAGTGCAGGCAATTGAGACTAGCGTAGTGGTATAAACTGGGCGACATGGACATGTTGGGCCGAAGGGCCTGTTTCCATGTTGTAAACTTCTATGATTCTAGAGTAACTCCACTTGCCCGCTATACTACTGGGCAAAAAACGGTACAATCTTTCAGGGGTTATCCAATATAACCCCCATATCCAGTTGTGCTAAAACCATCTTGTGCAGGAAATCTTTGGAACCTATTCAACAGTGCACCGTTAGTGAGTCAGGGCTAAATTAATCGCCTCCCTGTACTCTTCCAGGGATGCACCATTTTCCTGTGGCTGCCCCATCCAGTGATGATGGGTGTCGATGGCTTCAATTACTTCAAGATATTTCATTGTTTCAGGGAAGTCACAAGGGTTAAGATGTAATGTCAGTAGATGCTAGCTCAATCAATAATTTAAATCTGAGATCGATAGATTTCTGCTAGCCAAGGGTGTTCAGGGATACGGAGCCAAGGCGGGTAAATGGAGTTAGGCTACAGATCAGCCGTAATCTCATTGAATGGCGGAACAGACTCGAGGGGCTGAATGGCCTACTCCTGCTCCTATCTGCCTATGTTCCTATGTCCTTTTCTGATTAGCAGCAGGAAGTACAATATCTGTCATTATGTAAAATACATTGGCAAGAAAAGGAAAGGTTCATGACGATGCAGCAGTATCCTCGCTTCCTCTGTTTTCTAAACTGGACCGAGACGATGTCCATTTGTGCTTCTGTGGTTACAAATTAGTTTGGAGACAGGCCTGAGAGAATACCTGGTTTAAAGGCTAGAAATGACTACCAGCGATGTTCTTGTACGTGTGCTTATACTAAATCTCACCCCCCACCTCGTATTACTTAACCCAGATTAATGCCTCTTTTAAGCTCATAGAATAACAACACATCCAGGCCAATATTAAAGCTATGGAAAACATTGTGGATCCATGAGCTGTTAACGGTTCAGTACATGGTCTAATCTGTAAAGCAAGTGAACAAATCTACTTTCCACACGTTTACATAAAACGGCTTTTGTTTCTACTACAAACATGTGGTGTGCTCCACCCAAACCTTGGAATAGGTTATGCAGAGCACAGAGGTCAACAAAGTCAGACTTTGAAGGACTTCCAGTTCACTAACACTGGTTGCAAACACTGGAAGTATTTTCCATTCTTAGTAAAAGAAAGACTTGCATTTATATAGTGCCTTTCACAACCTCAGGAGGTCCCAAAGCACTTTACAGCCAATGAAGTATTTTTGAAGTGTAGTCATTGTTGTAATGTAGGAAACATGACAGCCAATGTGCGCACAGCAAGGTCTCACAAACAGCAATTAAATAATGACCAGATAATCTGTTTTTTGGTGTTGGTTGAGTGATAAATATTGGCCAGGACACTGGGGAGAACTCCCCTGCTCTTCTTTGAAATAGCACTATAGGATCTTTTACATCCACCTGAGAGGGCAGACAGGGCCTCAGTTTAACATCTCATCTGAAAGACAGCACCTCCGACAGAGAAGCACTCCCTCAGTACTGCACTGGGGTATCAGCCTAGATTTTGTGCTTGAGTCTCTGGAGTAGGATTTGAACTCACAACCTTCTGGCTCAGAGGTGGTACACTGAGCTGCAGCTGACAATGATAGCAACCCGCACAAAACTCACTAAAAGTTCTATTTGGAAAATATCATGCAGACTATCCGTCTACCACACCATGCAAAATACAGTTTCCATTGTAACCTCAGTCACCCTTTTATCAGCCACTCACCATCATGGTAAAACATCTCCTCACCCCTAGTCCTGGGGCAGATGGTAGACATCAGATTAAGGATATCTCCTTAAGTGGGGCCTGGATTCTAACATCGAGACAGGAACTCAGCGGGTGGGTGGATTTGCGCTTGGAGAACCCAGAATCAAAGTGAGCGTATTTAAATCTGTGATCGCATCTCGATTGCGGTCAACTATCATAAAGATGTTGACTTTATTTAATCGATGCCTGAAGTATGAGAAGCCTGAGTATGGAGATTGATTGGCAAGGTTGTTATTGTGGCAAGACTAAGTCGTTTCGCTTTCGTTCATCTTCCAGGGCCTTTATGCCTACAAGAAGATTCTGCTAACATGGATGATTTCAATTCCTCAGAGAACATCATTCTTTCTGAGGGTGCACCGTCGCAGGACGTACAGCCGTGCACCAGCGCAGATACTCGCACTTCGGTGGGTCCTGTTAGGCAGAGGGTTGGGTCGCCACCTGGTGAATCACAAGTCACAAGTGAGTACAAGCAGACACTGGTGGCAGGAGCAGCTGTGGAGAGACCGTGTCAGAGGACGTACCCCTCTCCAAGCTCTGCTCAACTGGACACAAATGCTGAACACTCTCCATAATAGCTGAGCAGATGGAGGAGTCTGCACTGGAGAGAGTAGCCACCTCCATTGTGTTTCAAGCACGGCTCACAAATGAGTCTATGCAGGCCATGACCACGGCCATGCAGGAGATGTCTGCCTTCTTCAACAGGGTGACAGGTACCTTATCAGTGGCCTTACAACGCATCACTGAGGATGAGGTGTGCATTTTACCATCATACCTCAACTGTCATACTTTGGGCATCTTATTCTCCTGTTGAAGTATGACCGTGTGCTACTCGGTCCATTGTGTGCAATAGCTGTGCCTTGCTCTGGTCAATTAGATGCTGATTAGTCTTAACAGATTTTTGAGTTAATTAGAATCCAGAGTGGCTTTCTTTATCTTTTATATATTTTAAGTGTGACACAGAAACTTGTACATGCGATTATATGTATATAAAATTCCCGCAATTGATTGGTTCAAATTTTGTATTCGTAAAACGCCATCAAATCAGAACTGAACAGGTAGGGAGCACACAAATCAAAGTGTACGTCATGAACGTTAAGAGGATTTAAATATGTTCCGCAATATTCAGAATGTTTGATGTTATTATTCTACGATCCACAAGAAGAATCCTTTAACATTGTTGCAGTTTTAATGTAATTCCTGAGATAATGACAGATACAGTAACGGATGCTTGATTAAAACATTGTCAAAAGTAAAAAATCCTGAATCTATACATTAATCATTATTAACAAAAACAATGCTGCTCTCTGTTCTCTGTGTCTGCTGTGCCATGAGTTGAACACAGTGCAAGGAATGTGATAGAGATTCAGCTCATGGTGTTCTGGATGGAACAATCTGCTGTAAATGAGTGCAACATAAATCTGACCATTGAACTAAACGTCTGTATTCATGAATTTAAAAACTACGGACATTATAAGTGATCCATTAGTTAACATAACTGAAAAGTTCAGAAAATTGTTTTAACCGTTTAAATACAAATGGGTAACTTTATCCAAAGGCCATCCAAGAATATTCAACAAAACCGTGCAGCAAAGGGTCCCGATATTATTCAATATGTTCTGATATTGTGTCAGCAAGACATCCGTCAAAATAACATTAAAAAGGGAAGAAAATCCACGTTATTTCTGAATCATATAATACATTGCTCAAGACCAGAACCACATTCTGCTCAGTCACTTCTAACTACTTCTGTTTTTTTTTTCCTTTAAATTCAGAATTTCTCAATTTTATGTAGCAACAGGGTACGGTATAAAAACAGGAATTTAAAAATATCCGTAGACTTCAAATCAGACTGTTGTGTAATCAATTGAGGAAAACATTGAACATGCAAACAAACTGAGTATATAAATAATACATGTTTCTTTAACAAGTACAAACTCATTCTAATAATTTCACTTAAGACACTGTGGGCGCTAAATTGGGCCGTGTAACGCCTGTTGTTTCGGCGCTACGCGGCCCCCTGAAGTGCCAAGACAGCATCTTGGCTGCGCACGCACGTTTCCAGCGTGACATGTGCCGGACACCATTTTGTATAGGATTTAGCGCAGGCGCAGATAACGAACGCCGGAAGCATGTAAAGTAAGGAGAAAATGGATACAATCAGTGTGCAACGCAGATTTAAAGTGATAGACACCATTTTGGCAATTAATGCTCAACTCAACGCACAGACTTAACCCCGACCATCTGAACGTGTCTTAGAGTGCCTGGAGGACCCCTACCAGTGCTATTTAAAGGGACCATGCAGGATTTATGGGTTAGTGGCTAGGATATTGCTTCTGGCTGCTGAGACATTTGTAACTGTTTTTGGAGGTCTCCTATACTTGAATACTAGGACTAGGGGACATAGCCTAACACTTAGAGCCAGGACAGGCAGAAGTGAATTTAGGAAATGCTTCTACACGCAAAGGATGGGAGAAGTTTGGAACGCTCTTCTGCAAACGGCAGTTGATGCTAGCTCAATTGTGAATTCTACATCTGAGATTAATAGATTTCTGTGAACCAAGGGTATTAAGGGATATGGGGCAAAGGCGGGTATATGGTGTTAGGTCACAGGTCCACCATGATCTCACTGAATGGTGGAATAGGCTTGAGGGGCTAAATGCCACTGCCATTTCCACTTGCTGGCTCTTGATATACGCCACCTTCTCCTGCAAGAAAGTGCGACTTGTGTTTGGATGATGTGCCTGTCATGGTTGAATAGCTGCCTGTGTATGTGGCCTGTGAGTTGTGAGTGGGCGGCTTGCAACAGTGGTAATGTGTAAGGGTGAGAGGAAGCATCTGATTGGAAGAGTGGATGTGGCTAGTGGTGCAGTTGGTAGGAGACGCCACTTGACAGTTGACCTCGCTTACCTTGACCACTCGTGTTAAAGCATTGAACTTCTTCCTGCACTGCATCGATGTTCATGATGCTTTATGCCTGGCATTGACTTTGTCTCCCGCTGCCTCCCACTGCCTTTTGGGTATATGTTTGAAGGGCCTCATGACCCCCCTCCCGTGGATATAGGATGTCCCTCCTTCTGTCCACCTCTTGCACCAAGGCCTCTGGTGCATCAACAGAGAATCTTGGTGCACTCTCGCAGGCCTGGTACAAACTCAGATCAACAGATTGGTGAGGTCTGGCATGCAAATTGAGGATGTAGATTTAGTAGGGCGCAACCTTTATTCAATGTTTTAACATAACTCATCAGTTTGTAAACATAGGGACTGGAGCTGCATTTTGTTTTACTGTTTGCACTGTGTTTTACGTGTGTGATCTCCGTTCAGACTCTGTGCATACAGCAGGCTGTTATTTTCAGCAAATAACAGGAACCAGCTACCTTTAAGAGAATTTTAAGAGATAGCCTGCCTTTAAGAGATTGGTGCTCCCCCTGCTGGTGCAATGTGCAAATTGCATGTATTCCTCATTTAATGCTCATTTCCAAAGCAGATTGCAGGTCCTCAGGCCCGATGAAAGTCTTGTTCTACCTGTGAAGGAGCCACTGGGTGCGGCATAATAGCAGACCGCGCTACCCCTGCCCAAAAACAGGCCCTTTCCAATTTTTCCCTCTGTGGATTTTAAGTAACAATGTACAGTACTGTGATGCATTTTGGAGAAAGAATGAAGAGAAGCAATATATACTAAATGATAAAATTTTAAATGGGGTGCAGGAACAGAGAGACCTAGGGATTCACTTTCACAAATCTTTGAAGGTGGCAGGACAAGTTGATAAAGCTGTTAAAAAAGCATACAGGATCCTTGGCTTTAAAAATAGAGGCATAGAGTACAAAGGCAAGGAGGTTATGCCAAACCTTTATAAATTATTGGTTAGTCCTCAGCTAGAGTATTGTGTCCCATTCTGGGCATCACATCTTAGGAAAGATGTCAAGGCCTTGGAGAGGGTGCAGAAGAGAATTACCAGAATAATATGTAACGATAAAGGACCTCAGTTATATGGTGAGACTAGAGAATCTGGGATTGTTCTCCTTACAGCAGAGAAGGTTAAGGGGAGATTTAATAGAAGTGTTCAAAACTATGAGGGTTTTTGATACAGTAAATAAGGAGAAACTGTTTCCACTGGCAGGAGGGTCAGTAACCAGAAGGCACAAATTTAAGATAATTGGCAAAAGAACCAGAGAGAAGATGAGGGGAAATATTTTTATGCAGCGAGTTGTTGTGATCTAGAATTCCCTGCCTAAAAGGATGGTGGAAGCAGATTCAATAGTAACTTTCAAAAAGGGAATTGGATATATACTTGAAAAGGAAAATGAATAGGGCTGTGGAGAATGAGCAGGGGAGTGGGACTAATTAGATAGCTCTTTCAAAGACCTAGCACAGGCACGATTGGCCAAACGGCCTCCTTCTATGCTATAAGATTCTATGATTCACTCTGCATTTTTCAACAGAGATGATACATATTGATGTTTTTATCTATATATTACTAAAACTCTTGCACTCTTTCTTTGTCACACTTACTTCCTGTGTCACAATTTTGTCACACCTGACAGATACGCCTGGAAGTAGCACCAGGAATTGCCATTAAACTGTACACAAGGATTGTTTTCTATTGGTGCACCAACCTTTCAATTCCCCAGATGCTAGATGAAACTGTGGCGAGGGTAGAGAAAGCAAAGAGAAGGGTTATGTGATAAGGCACCACATTAGAGGCTTGTTGAAAAAATCATGGCACATGACATTAAGGGGAATGTAGCCACATGGATAGAAAAATGGCTAGGGTACAGGAAGAATAGCGGTAAATGGATGTCTTTCACATTGGTGGGATGTGGATAGTGCTGTGCCCCAGACATCTGTGCTGTCACATTATATAAAGGATTTGGACTTAGGCATGATATCTAAGTTTGCCGACGATACCAAATTAGAGGTATGGCATCCTGTGACTAAGAATGCAAAAAAATTGCAGGAGGATACGGACAGTTTAGCAAAGGGGCAGATAGGTGGCAAATGCAGTTCATTCACAGAATCATAGAATCATTGAAATTTACAGCACAGAAGGAGGCCATTCGGCCCATCGTGTCTATGCCAGTCGAAACAGAGCTATCCAGCCTAATCCCACTTTCCAGCACTTGGTCCGTAGCCTTGTAGGCTATGGGAACTTCAAGTGCATATCCAAGTACTTTTTAAATGCGATGAGGGTTTCTGCCTCTACCACCCTTTCAGGCAGTGAGTTCCAGATGCCCACCACCCTCTGGGTGAAAAAACATTTCCTCAGCTCCCTCCTACCAATTACTTTAAATCTAAGCCCCCTGGTTATTGACCACTCTGCTAAGGGAAATAGGTCCTTCCTATCCACTCTATCTAGGCCCCTCATAATTTTATCCACCTCAATTAAATCTCCCCTCAGCCTCCTCTGTTACAAAGCAAACAACCCCAGCCTATCCAATCTTTCCTCATAGCTAAAATTCTCCAGTCCTGGCAACATCCTTGTAAATCTCCTTTGTACCCTCTCTAGTGCAATCACATCTTTCCTGTAATGTGGTGACCAGAACTGTACACAGTACTCAAGCTGTGGCCTAACTAGTGTTATATACAGTGCTGGCATAACCTCCCTGCTCTTATATTCTATGCCTCAGTTAATAAAGGAAAGTATCCCATCTGCCTCCTTAACCACCTTATCTACCTGTCCTTCTACCTTCAGGAATCTGTGGACAAGCATTCCAAAGTCCCTCTGTTCCTCAACACCTTTCAGTTTCGTCCCATTTATTGTTTATTCCCCTTCCTTGCTTGCCCTCCCCAAATGCATTACTTCACACTTCTCTGGATTGAATTCCATTTGCCACTTTTCTGCCCACATGACCAGTCCATTGAAATCTTCCTGCAGTCTACAGCTTTCCTCCTCACTATCAACCACACTGCCAATTTTTGTATCATTCACAAATTTCTTAATCATGACCCTTACATTTAAGTCTAAATCATTAATATATACCACAAAAAGCAAAGGACCTGGTACTGAGCCCTATGGAACCCACTGGAAACAGCCTTCCAGCACAAAAACCCCCATCGACCATTACCCTTTGCTTCCTGCCACTGAGTCAGTTTTGGATCCACCTTGCCTCTTTCCCTTGGATCCCATGGGCTTTTACTTCTTTGACCAGTCTGCCATGTGGGACATTGTCAAAAGCCTTGTAAAATCTATGCAGTCTACATCAAACACGCTATCCTCATCAGCACTCCTTGTTACCTCCTCAAAAAATTCAATCAAGTTAGTCAGACACGACCTTCCTTTAACAAATCCATGCTGACTGTCCTTGATTAGTCCAAGCCTTTCTAAATGACTATTAATACTGGCCCTCAGAATTGTTTCCAATTATTTGCCCACCACCGAGGTTAGGTTGACTGGCCTGTAATTACTTGGTCTATCCCTTTTTCCCTTTTTAAACAACGGTACAACATTAGCAGTCCATCAATCTTCCATTGCAGAGAAATGTGTAGTGCACTTTGAAGACAAGAACAGGGAAAAAAAGTCTACTGTAAATGGTAAGACTCTTAACAGAGTGAAGAAGAAGAGAGATCTAGCTGTTCAGATGCACAGATCTTAAAGGTGTGAGTACAGGTAGAAAAGGCCATAAAAGGCAAATGGGATTCTGGGTTTCACACACGGGCATAAAAACAAGTAAGTCATGTTGAATTTGCACAAGATATTGGTAAGGCCACAAACAGAGTATTGCATGCAGTTTTGGGAGCCACATCATATAAAGCTTAGAGCAATGGAAAGGATTCAGTAAAGATTCACTAGAATGGTGCTAGGAATTAAAGGTTATGGCTATAAAGAATGGCTCAAAAACTACCTTTTTTCCTGGACCAAAGAGGGTTGAATGGGGATCAAGCAGAGGTTTTCAGAGAGTAAATATTTAAAGATTGGTGAATTGGTTCCAAGGGGACAAAGATCCAAGATTATCATTAGAAGAACAAAGGGGAAGTTGGAAGAACTGTGTTTTCACATAGACGATTATTAGAAGATGGAATACTTTATCACAAGTGACTATTGAGGTAGAGACTACACGATCACCGGAAAGGGAATGGGAAAAGTATTTGAAAAGAGACAATATAAAAGGATGCAGGGAACGGGAAGGGAAATGGGTTCCAATAGATAGGAGGAAATAAAATTAATTAATTGATTGCTTGCTTAACAATTGATATCAACTGAAGCTAAGGATTTCAAATTAAAGGGATGTGGCTGCATTAAAAATCTCCAGTTAGAATTCAATTCCTCGTGTTATCAGGAACAAGCTGCTTTGGAAATTCAGATCAATAAGGGCCACTGAGGAAAACTTGTGATGTAGTAGATTGCCTGTCTGGAGTGTATTTGTTGCCAATTCTAGCCTCTTGACTATCCCCGATTTTAATCACCCCACCATTGGTAGCAATGCCTTCAGCTGCCTAGGCCCAAAGCTCTGGAAATTCCTCCCTAAACCTCTCTGCCCCTCTACTTCTCACTACTCCTTTAAGATGCTTCTTAAAACCTACCTCTTTGACCAAGCTTTTGTTCACCTGCTCTAATATCTCCTTATGTGGCCTGGTGTCAAATTTTGTTTGATAACGCTTCTGTAGGATTTTTTACTACATTAAAGGCGCTATATAAGTGCAAGTTGTTGTTGTAGTGCAAACTTTGAAGTGTGATTTAATTATAGTTTTATTTTAAGTGAAGTTACAAAACATTTGTGGCAGATGTTACTGAACTCCCTCTGATTAAGAATTTAGCAAAATGTCACAAGGCATTTTATCAGAATACAATGTCCCTTTAAATGACACAATGGTAAAACACATATCTTCAAGGTTTTTAAGTCCCATTACGTACTGGATGCAACATTCATCACCAATTTATGATCTACACTATTAACACATATACATGTTTCAGTATTTTACTACATTATTCCTCCTGTTTTAGTAATTTTATGCTCATAGTCACTCAGCAATATGAAATTTTTATTAAAAATGTTGAATTTGAAATACATTTTGGTACTCCAAACAGGTTTCACGTTAAAAGAGCAATTTCACTTCCAGGTGTATATTTCAGGTATAGCTGCAGTGGGATATAGTTATTTATGTCAGATTGAACTAAATCTTAGCAATGCCTCCACCCCAAACTACGCTGAAGCGGAAAGGACTTGTGAGACACATGTGGGTGCTTCGGCTGTCCCTGGGAATACCCCTTTAAAAATGGCGGTGGCTAGAGTGTCAGTGTTAACTAGGCAGTAGGTCAGCCGACCCCATTTTAAGGCCATTATCACCCCGTTAATGCCGAATTTGGCAAGTTAAAATTGGCCCCTTTTTGTGAAGAAGAACTTCCTGAAATCAGCTCTAAATACGCCTTTTACTAATTTGAACCTGTGTCCGCTTATTCTACTTTTGTAATTTAGTTCAAAGTAATTATTCAGATCTACCTTTTTCATCCATTAACTTTCCTTTAATCATCAATACATCTGAAAAGCCCAATTTCTCCAATATTTCCTCATAACTCAGATATTTGACATTAGGGATCAACTTCATGACTCTTTTCTGCATTGCCTCCAATGCTTGAACATCTTCCATGTGTCCTGGTGACCAGTGCTGGATATAATACTCAAGGTACAGTCTGCCCAGAACACTGTACAACTTGATCTGCGCCATGTGACTTTTATATCATGGCCCAACACATCTTTACCTTCATGGAATCTAAATGAGAATACAATATCAAAGAACTATAGACCGTAAGATGATTGAAGAGGGAATCTTAACATTGGGACAACTCCTATTTTATCTGGACACATCTTTAAATCCAATGTTATGGTACTTTCGAACTAAAGCATAATTTCCTTATTATCAAAACCTGTTCATCATGTGACAGAATTATTCTTAATAGCCTTTTCCATTCTTCACTCAGTGTAATTGCAGTTTTGTTTTTAACATTCTGCTTTACTGAGAAAATGAAATGACATTCCTCCTGTCAATAATGGGCCATAACTTGATGGAGCAGGGCATCTAACGGCATCTGTCGTTATTTAGAGTAATTTAAAGCAATTTCCCACTATTTACATTAGGCATGTAATTACCTGGTCTGTGTGTTACTTTTTTGAAAATTGGAATGTATCTGCTATCCTTCATTCCTCAGATACTACTCCAGCTCCCAAAATTATCAACCATTGCATCACTAATTTCCTCTTTCAATTCTTTGACAGTTCTAGGATGTGATTCATCTGGCCTACGTCCCTTTAACCTTTCAAGTTTTTTGTAAAACACATTGAAAATTTTCCTGCAGCTGCTTCTTCTCCATCACCGTAGCTTCACCATAGGAGCAGTGGAATCCCCAGTCATGGTTTGCCACCCTCCACATGTTACAGATTTCATACCTACCTTTACTGTGTCTGGGATTTGTTTATTGACCTCCTTTACAAAGACTGATGTGAAGAATCCATTTAATATATGGAAGTTGAAGGAGTTGATGAGATGTGTTCTCGACTCTGATATTCAACACTACAGGAGAAAGATGTAGAAAGTGTCCAACTGACAATATAATGAACAAAATTGTGTGTATGCTCTATGAGAGCCCTACTGGCCCTAAGCAGTTTTCCAAATCACGGATTTCTCTTTCAGCAATATCCTTTTCCTTCCTCTAACCTAGGTACTTATTCCTGACACAGTACCATGGTTTATTTGATAGTTTATAAGAGTGTATGTCTTTTAGCAAGTTTCCTCAGAGTTACATATTGATGTCTTCCAAGGTCAGCTACTTGTCCCTCTGCCTTAAAGTCATATTGGTGCCTCTCATGTTTAACCTGGAGAACTAAATATATTTTATTGTTCTTATCTTAATTAAGATCTAATTCCTTGTGTGGCTCCTTAATATTGTGGAAACCTATATTTGGTCTATTAGTAATTTTATCGCCCAACTGCAGCTTTGCTGGTTAGGGGACCTTTAGCAATATCATTGTCATGCCCCGATTTCTGATCTGAGTTTAAGAGGTGAACGGTTACCTCCCCTTAACTAAAAGTATCAATGTTAGCCGATACGCAGTTGCTTACGTAAGTCCAACAATTTCAATATTTCAAACCCCTGTACAGCACCAATGCGATAAGTGAAATTGAGCCATGGTTTATTACCACCAACAAACTTGAGTCCGGAAATTGCACAGAGTGCCGAACAAACATTGCCCGCCACTCATTAGTTTTAAACTCACCCACAAACTATTTGTGAGCTTTTGGGCATCAACTTGCTTCAGTGGGGAGCTGTGAAAAGTGTCGCGTCCTTTCCTGGGCTTCTGTGAGTTATGAGAGTGGGGAAAGGATCTCTCTCTCCCATCAATCAATCAGCTTGAAGCATCCTTGACAAGCCACGCAGAGTCCGAACCAAGAAGTGAAAGCTACAACAGTGAATTCAACGTAAAATCAGTTAGAGAAAGCAAAATAAAAAGAGTGTAAGAAATATCGAATTAAAAGACAGAGACAGACAGAAAAAGTAAAACAAAAAAAGTTCTTACTTTTAAAATTTTTTTATAAATGTCCAATAACAATTAAAATCAGAAGTAATGAGACGCCACATTTTTAAAAGTTAATTCTCAGTGCCAGAGAGGTTATTTGGCAGTCATTAAGACTGACCACACCTTTAAACGTTAGTTTAGACCTAAAAAATCCAGCTTGCCATTTTTATGGAGAGATTAGTTTGTTTCCAGCTGGGCAGGAGAGCAAGATCGGCTGATCCATTCATTCAGTCGGCAAGCTGTCCTTTTCATTTAACTTTTGGAGGAGCAGGGCAAATGGTAGAGCAATTTCTGGATTTCCACGTTTGACTGCGCATGTGAGCTCACCAGAACTTGCTCTTCCACTTGCCCTGAAATGACGGTAAGCTTTGTTAGCATCGGCATTATTTTATGAGCAATTTACGGGCCAATATGTTTAATTCTTTCCCCTCTGCACCCTCCCCCCCCACACTGTGGTGAATTATCTGGGACATGACAGCCGTCCTGGAGATGAATCAGCCTGTGGTAGTGCTGCAAAGGTGGATGAAATTGTAAAGAACATTTGAGTATATTAATACCGAAGATAAATGGGGGGGGGCTGACTTTCGACCTCTTTTTCAGGTGGGAATGGGGCCAAAAATCACAGCACTGGTCTTTAAGATTATGAATGTCTTTAAGATTCTGAAAGGGTTTGATAGGTTGGATATAGAGAAGATATTTCCACTTGTGGGGGGAGACCAGAACTAGGGGCCATAAATATAAGACAGTCACTAACAAATCCAATGGGAAATTTACCCAGAGAGTGGGAAGAATGTGGAACTCGCTACCACAAGAGGTAGTTGAGGGGAATAGCATAGATGCATTTAAGGGGAAGCAAGATAAGTACATGTGGGAGAAAGGAAAAGAAGAGTATGCTGATAGGGTTAGATGAGGAAGCTCGTGTGGAACGTAAACACTGGCATAGACCAGCTGGGCCAAGTGGCCTGTTTCTGTGCTGTACATTTTATGTATTTCTATGTAATTTTATGTAGCTCTGCATTTACCGACCTGTTCCCGCTGCCGCCCTGCCCACTGTGATTTTGTAACGGGCCTGGAAAGGAGCGAACAGAGCACCCACCTAAAACTGGTGGGAGCCTACTTAAATATGCAAACAAGAGTTCCTACGCTGTCTGCAGGACCCTGATGCAATTTTGGTGTTTCACTGGCCGAAGCGCGCACACCAAACTGGTAGAACTGAGCTGATGAATGGTACCACTGCAGGCCATTCAGAAAACAGGGCAATAACCACTGTGGCTCTAGTTTCTGTGGGGCTAGGAGGAGCATGAATGCTTCCCAGCCGCTGCTCGTCCCTCTATGCATCCTCCCTCCCCCCCTTTAAGTTCTGACTTCCAGCTCGCCTCTGCGGAGGAGCTGCTGGATTTCCAGACCTCCCCCCTCTTCCCCCCACCCCCCACCCCCCCACCCATCTGATGGAATCAGACACATGAAGATTTACCCCATGGATATAATCAAATGTATTTACAGTACTACCACACTGATAGGCACAGATGTATAGCCTGAAGAAAACATCGTCAGAACTGTGCCTGGTTGTGGAAGAATAAAGCTCTCCAGGGGCCCAGGGCAATCAAACCAGGCTTTCAAATGTGCTTCTTCTTGCATATAAATTGTCTCTGCTTAAGACAATTCTATTTGCCCAGAAAATCTGCAGCCCTCCCAATGTACCTCTGCTGTAGTTTAACAGGTAATCAGTAAGGGCCATAAATCGTGCCATGACGAGACATGCTGGATCCCAGCCTTGCACTGGTGTTCTTGTGATGGCCTATTGGGGGCAAAGCCTTCCCATGCCCCAAATATGGGGATACGAGGGGGTTGGGACTCCCTACATAGGGAATACCTCAACAGACTCAGCATAGGGTTGGCAGATGCCAACAGTGGGCTGGTCTCCCTCTCAAGAGGAAGAGCAATTAAAAAATAAATAAATAAAAGCCACCCCCTTACAAAACTGGCCGCTAGAGGCAGCTGAGTTATTTTTGGGAAGGTTGGGAGACCCAGCACCCCTCTTCGACAAGCCGCTCTTCTGCCAGACTGTCCAGTCTCTTTGGTGGACGGGTGCCTCAGATGAATCCCAAGTGGCATGTGTGCCTGCCATTGCTATTTAAATGAAGGGACTTTTCCCCCGACCCTGTGAGCTTTGGTGGGATCAGCAGTGACGGTTCCAAGTGGGCACATCTCAGCACTTAAGGCAAGATGTGCTCCTCCCCCTACCCCATGGAAATTTGGGCCGATAATGTTTCAGTGAGTTAGATTCTAGAGTAAACAGAGGTACTACACAGTAACAGTTAAACAGATATCTCCCACAGTTCTATATAACTATGTGCTCCTTGTATCACAAAATAGTGAACAACAATGGATTGGGCATTTTAATATGTAACATTGCTTAAACAGATTAAGACACCTTGATTTCAACTCTTTAACAGATGTAATAGGTCAATTGTTGGTCTTATGAAATTACATACTTTGTTACTCAATTTTATGTATCGCTTATGTAAGTTTATCTCACTGCAGTTTGAGTCTCATTGTACATCACTGCAATTTGAGTGAAAAACGCACCATTATCACTTAATTTCTTCATCTGCGTCTTGTGTATAAATATTGTAAAGCACTGGAAATATTTAGCAGTGCATTCTCAGCCGCAGCTTATTGATGAACTGCTTGAGCTCTGCTGTCATGATAGGCCATATGTATCTCACCACACACTTCTAGCTATTTGTTCCCTGAACCTCTCCAAGCCAGTGCCACCATACCAATCAAATCTGAGAAAAGCATGTATGTTCTATGGGGTGCAATTTCTCTTTTCAATAAACAGTAAACAGGGGAGAACAACTTGCTCACAAAGTTATGCAAATACATGACTTTGAAATGTGTAAGTTCTAAAAATGTGCAATACTGCTGACAATGAAAAGGTGACTCAATAATGGCCCTGATTATGACATCTGAAAGCTAACTGTTACATGGCACTTGTAACTTAAGTTGTAGATATACACAGCATCTGTTCACTGGTATTGGAGGGGGAAAAAACGTAAGTACATGAAAGCTTGAAGGAGAAATCCAAATGTTAAAGGTACAAAATCGATGGTGCATTCTAACGGGTCGAAGGGCAAGCTCCCCACAAAATGATGAATTTTTGCATTAAAATGATGCATTCTAGTTAATTTTAACCACTTTTATACTTCTCAATGGCACGCATGTCAACCTATAAATCGCAGAGAAGCTGGTGAACAACTTCAAAAAAGTTGACGCAACCCTAAAAAAGCTCAAAAAATAACTTGTAACTGAAAAACAACCCTGAATAAAAGTATAATACCAAGGCTTCAAGGTGACTAAATAAGTTAAATTATTTTTTATTACATTGGATTTCAGGATTTTTATTATTGTTTTGGGATCACAGTAAAGTTTGTTTTTTCATGAAAACGGAAACCCTGAGGTGGAGTCCTGTTTGCTGACAAGAATTTCAAAGCTCCTGACGGTTCAGATGAATCTCCTTTGAGCAGTTAAAACCTATTCAGAACAGCCTGCTCAAAGTCAGCCTGCAGAGTGCCAGCAGAAGTAGATCACCCAGGTGTAGCAAATCTCGACTGGACATACCGCACCCATAGCCCTTAATGTGCTGCTCGTGACTCTGTCAAACCAATACAAGTAACCAAATTCAGGCAAGTGTCACCATGCAGTCAAGATGAAGCATTTACACGCACTTTTAATCTCTGCATCACTTACGTCATGGTCTCTACGTCATGGTACCGTGCCGTAGTAACGAGGCTCCTATAAATGCTTGTTCCATAACGAAAGTCTGTGCACTATGACCTAAAATTTCCTTGGAGCTGCTCCCGCTCCAATGTTGTAACTTTGTCGGAAATCTCATTAATGTTCGTAAAAGGGCTTTCCGCTGCACTTCCCGTGAGCAGGAGCAGCTCCCAGGAAGCTCCCAGCATATGTATGAAAATATCTCTCGCAGCTGGATGTTGTTTGTCAGCGGTCTTTTTTTTATTCGTTCATGGGATGTGGGCGTTGCTGGCATGGCCAGCATTTACTACCCATCCCTAATTGCCCTTGAGAAGATGGTGGTGAGCCGCCCTCTTGAACCGCTGCAGTCCGTGTGGTGAAGGTTCTCCCACAGTGCTATTAGGTAGGGAGTTCCAGGATTTTGACTCAACGACGATGAAGGAACGGCGATAAATTTCCAAGTCGGGATGGTGTGTGACTTGGAGGGGAACGTGCAGGTGGTGTTGTTCCCATGTGCCTGCTGCCCTTGTCCATCTAGGTGGTAGAGGTCACGGATTTGGGAGGTTCTGTCGAAGAAGCCTTGGCGAGTTGCTGCAGTGCATCCTGTGGATGGTACACGCACTTTTAATCTCTGCATCACTTACGTCATGGTCTCTACGTCATGGTACCGTGCTGTAGTAACGAGGCTCCTATAAATACTTGTTCCATAACAGAAGTCTGCGCACTATGACCTAGAATTTCCTTGGAGCTGCTCCCGCTCCAACGTTGTAACTTTGTCGGAAATCTCATTAATGTTCGTAAACGGGCTTTCCGCTGCACCTCCCGTGAAGTTAGGTGCGCCGGTGGTGGAGGGACTGAATGGTTCAAGGTAGTGGATGGGGTGCCAATCAAGCGCCCTGCTTTGTCCTGGATGGCGTCAAGCTTCTTGAGTGTTGTTGGAGCTGCACTCATCCAGGTAAGTGGAGAGTATCCCATCACATCGTCAGGGCGATAAGCAATGAATGGATGACTAAGGTCCTTAAATTCTATAGGGTTCTTCTGGTCTTCTGGTGTCCTTCTTCCCTCAGTCTCTCTCCTACCTGATGCTGCATTAAGTGGCCAGAAGGGGCCACTCTGCCCTCAACGACACTATTAGTGCTAAAAGAGGTGAGTACATCCACTAAACACTGTAAGTAGGAACTCCTGTTTTTGTGAGCATTCCTGCATTACATCCTCCTTACATTAAAAATATTAGGCCAGAATTTGCTGTCAAAATAGCGGTGAGGCTAACTGCACTCTCCGTTATTTATGCGTAAATGGTACAGCAACTTCAGGCAAGGAGCAAATGGACGGTTAAATGTGAATATCCAAAAGTTGTTGTCTGAGTTGCGTCCTCCATTAGCTTCACAAAAACGGCATTTCACTGTCTGCCTCACCATTGAAATGCGTTGAATGTCATGAAGTTGCTGTATTTCCGCAGAAGATACAAACTAAACCTGCCACAGATATTTAGGGCTAGTAATTAGTAGTGTAAATACCTTTTAACAACGTGATATTTGTTAATTACTGCCAACCAACTTCTCTGGCACTGAAAATTAATTATTACAGATGTAGAGCCTCATACCTTCAGGTTTTGAATTTTTGGGGAGATTTTAAAAATATCAAATTTTAAATTTAATTTTTCCTTTCTGTCTCTTTTTTCACTCTCTGTTAATCCAATCTTTCTTTCCCTCTCTTTATTTCTCTTTCTGTGCCTGATACTTCATTGATTTCACCCCCTTTAATTTACCGTCCTTCTCTGTCCATCCTGTGTTTATTTCACAATCGTTAAGGAGATACCCTGTTGATTGCCCTGTTCACTCAGGTCCTAGATGCCCTGTTTCCCTCACTGCAATGGTATCAGCTTGTACTTTCAGCAACTTTGTGGGCAAAAATGTTTTGAGCTGAAGGGTGCAGGGGGCAAATCTAGCCCTGCTACAGCAAAATCTGACTCAATGCATTCTTGTTAATTATGAGCACTTATATACCTCACAATTAATGAATTTTTAACTAAAGCTACCTCAAAACTCATGCTCTCACATCCACCCCCTTCACTAAGCTCCGGTTCACAGATGCACTCTATCCCCTCTGAACCCAGTTATTGGAAAGAGTCCAACCCTCCCCACTCCCCAGCCTTTCACAGAGATTATGACACTGCTTCCCCTGCTCCCCTTCCAGCAGAAGAGGAAGAGCAAAACCTAGTTGATGCATTAGTCACTGGACTCAGGCGCAGGGTTGCTTGCACTGTTATGAGTCACCCCTACCCAGTTCACCGCACTGCTACTATTACAATTTTGGACTTTTACCTCAGATAATTTCCTCGTGCTCACTAGTCAAAGATCACTCCTATAAGCAAGCTTGCTTCTTAGAGACAAGAGTGTGTCTTTACGTGCTCAATAGTGGATAATTGTAATGAGTCCAGGAGTCAAACTGAAATACTTGGTACTTGGATTCAGCTCACTTAATATATCATATGTCCTCACATGATCTCCTTAACACCCTAGTACGAAGATGGGCATGGATGATGGTGGTTTTGAAAGGGAAGAGGACAGTACCTGAGGAGAGGGAACCATTTACAACCATTTTAAGGTTATGCCCCTTGTTCTGGATTCTCCCACCTCCTATTTTGCTAAATCTAATGCTCATCTGGTTTTTAGCCTAGTCAAAGGTTGGATAAGTTAAAAAATATTACAGTACAAAGAGTTACACAATACCTCAGAGTACACCCTTCATTGCAAGAATTGGGTAAATACTTTCCTAAGGAAACAGAAGTTAGCTTATGAAGTCCTGAAGTACTACAATTGTTCAAAACACATTGTATCATAGAAGTCAGATGCACAAGTATTTCAACACAACTCTTGCTTAATGCAAACTTCCATAAAATGCAAACATGTCTGTCTGAACTGTTATATGTGGATCAAACTATAAAAGGGTGTACCATGCGTTACTCAGTACAGACCTAAGCTGCTGCATGTTCAGGTGAACTTAAGTTACTTTACATTTAGGCTTAAGTATAACACAGAATAATTCTGAAAAGTATTAATCTGAATTAAATAGATTTCACTGATTTAAGATATTACTTCCTTGCAAATTACTTATTTGTCTATGATTTATTCTACAGGTCCTTTTTTAAGTGTTGTACACACACTATCAAAAGCATCACTGAATACAAGACCAGTGACAGACCTGCTTCAAAGCATCAGGATGGGGAAGGCATTTTTCTTGACTCGTAAGCACTGTATATTTTGTGTAATAGTTTCTTTATTTCAAACGTACTGAAATGGCAAATGCAGCCATCTCCCAGGGGTAATTTTCAATGGCTGGCCACCCGTTTCTCGATGTCTGCCATGAACAGTGGACGTTGTTCGAATGGTGCCATGGGATTCTTTGCACCCACAGAAACAAGCAGACGGCAGCTCAGTTTAACATCTCATCCAAAAGGTGGTACCACCAACTACGTGGACACCATCTGTGATTTTCCAACGTGCGCTGGGAGAGGGCCGGTTTTCTCAACCCCAGCACACGTTCAGAAAATTATCCCTCCTGTCTGGATCAATGAGATTTTTCACGAACTGTCAGCTGACATAATGTGCTCAAGTCCCGGAGTCTCTTTATCTTTAAAAAACACAATCACTATCTAGACATAGAAAGTAGATTATACAGTACAGCAATTGACTTAAGATGTAGATGTTAGAATATACTTTTACTTCAGAGAATAATCAAATTAAAATATTAATTGAAATTAGTTTGTAATGTATCCTTTTAACACTAAAGTTATGCTGGTATTTAATACAATTTTTACAATTATGATATGAAGTAAAAATATGTATTTATTTTTATTTTAGTGAGTTTGGTCTTCTTGCTGTATTTCTCGCTGGGTAAGTTATTCCACATTTATAGTTTATATATATATATAGTGGTATAGTTCATTGGTCCAAGGGATGGTAGTGCAATGGTTAGGTTACTGGAGTAGTAATCCAGTCGAACGTGAGTTCATAATCCCACCATGACAGTTTGAGAATTTGAATTTGGTTTAAACATTGAAATTAATAGAAATCAGGAGAGATATATAATGGGCAGCTGAATTTGATATTGCCTGTTTTACATTATCGCCCAAAGTCAAAATGATCCCCTTAGCTCTCCTAAGCAGCAGTAAAACAGATTGACTCAAAGCCAACTTGAAGACCTTGGATAAGCGAGATTTCCTGACAGTAAGGTCTGTTGTGCTATTGGTGCAGTGGAGATAGTGGGAAATCCTGCCTAATAACACCCCTTAAAGTGAAAGGTTCTGTGAAAAGTCTTTTACTGCAACTAAGAAAGAATGCGCCAAAGTCAATATCATAATTCACTTGAAAAAATTTGTGCTAAATACTAGAGTAGAAGATGTGGTTATTTCACTGCACTCTGTCAAATCCTATGACTTACCATACTGGAACTACTGTGTGTTATGCTCAGGTCAATAATCCTCCTCAGTATATCTACGATTCATCCGCTCTAAGCAAAGCTCACCTGTTCATATTTGATATTGCCTCAGTGCAGTTCCAAAGTAGGTGTCCAGGATTTTTTTCCCGAGCTTTGTGCAATCAGTTTTCAGCTTCGAGATGGAGCATTAGCTTCTCCAGCTTACATGGGTCCATTCTTTCTTATTTTATTAGAACCTTTTAAGAGGCGTCGAGGAGGTTATCTGCCAGATCTGTTTGGTTAGTTATGCACAAAATAATGACAGTATTGTCCTTGAAAGTGTATAGACAAGAACAATGAAGATGATCCTGGCGCTCAACAATTCAAGCTATGAAGAAAGGGTATAGAAGCCTGGTTTGTTTTCTTTGGCCTAATTGGAATTTTCTAGGTTATAACAAGAGTGACTGGCAGAGCAGGCTCGAGGGGCCGAATGGCCTACTCCTGCTCTTAATTCATATGTTCGTATGTTCGTAAAATTAATCCAAGCAAATTGTTCACTATAATGAAAGTTTCAAACACTAGGAGACACAAATGTAAATTAAGAATGTTTGCAGTAAAGAGAAGTCAGACCAAACTTTTTCATCTAAAGCATAATAGAGTTGTGAAATAAATGACATGGGGAATCCATTGAAGTGGACAAAGTACGTGGACTTGAGAGACAATTAAATGTGTTTACAGAGAGACGAGATTGAGTGGGATGATAAGAAGGTGCATAGGTGGGGTTGATTTAATCCCGGTGACTTTTCCAGTTCCCAAATATGTTTGTATTCTTGGCCATCAGCTCCTGGGATTTCCTCCCTATTTCCTGAAAAATGGTAACAGCTTTTCACGTTTCTGTCTGTTGATCAGATTCCTCTAAAAATGGTTGGGGGAAGGGGAGGGGTAATTTTTTGTCTTCAATGCTCCCAATGCTGAACGTGCAAATTAAAATGAATTGACAACAATTTTTGGAAGGTGTGAGCCCAAATTCCCTTTAATGTGCAAAGTTCCTGCAGCAGGAGCACTTAAGACGAACAGTTTACCCTGAGGATAAATGTGAAAATTTCCCTGTAAACAAAAGTAAAAAAAGATACCCTTAGAACCCCATCAAAAGATAAGGATTCAACAAAGTGTGATATGTGTTGTCCTTTTTTAGTTATGCCACATTGTGTTTAATATTTGAAATAATTGCTAATTTTCTTCACACTTTAGCCTCCTCCTACAACCTGGTTTGTTACTACACAAACTGGTCTCAGTACAGACCAGAAGGTGCGAAATTTTTCCCAGAAAATATTGACCCCTGCCTTTGCACCCACCTGACCTATGCCTTCGCCAGCATGACAAACAACCACGAACTCACCACCTATGAATGGAATGATGACGCTATCTACAAGAGATTCAATGAACTGAAAAATAAGTAAGTCATATCATTCCCTCTGAGCTACATTAGTTACAATCTTCAGATCCATTTCACAATTTACAATTATTCTCACGTTAAGTTACTTAAAAATTCGGTAACCAAATGATCACTGACATAATTGGCCTGTATTCTTTATATGGATAGAGAAAGTAAACGTTGATGTGATTTGCTCTTCACTTATTCACTGCAATAGTGACTTTTATGGTGTCTTCTTTTTCTTAACAGAAATAATAATCTGAAAACACTTCTGGCCATAGGAGGTTGGAATTTTGGCACCAGCAGGTAAAATTTGTAATATTTTCATTTTTGCAAAATAGAAAACGTCCCAAACTTCAATGAGTTGAAAAATATCAATGTCGGCATTTCTCCAATTACCTAGTAAAGTGAAATTGGCAATTTTCAACTATGAAACAACTATGGCAACACGTACCCAGCTTAAGGAATCCTAGGCTTCCTATAAAATTTCTCATTTAGTTGCTGAGAAATGTAGATTGCTCAGTCAGACAGATAACCCAAATAATGGGGCCATTTTAGCAGGAATTTAACTCTAAGTCATTGGTTTTCAAACGGGCGTCTGCAGAACAGGGAGGATGGTGGGTTTGATCCTAAGGGGCATTATGAAAAATTATAAATTTCTAACATCGAAGATTCTGTGTATACAGCGCACCACTGACCATGATGATGGGAGGGGGAGAACCATTTGTCCTGATTGCTATTCCAGTTAGCCAATAGAGATAATGTTCCCACCTATTTTCTTTGTATTTCACAACTGCACAAGATCATTAAAGGTGAGGAAGGCCATTCGGCCCATCTTAGCTCATTCATACAGAAAGGCCTTGCAACATCTTAAATGATTTCAGGATTTTCATGTCCACTACAAGAAGTAGTCCATACCTTGGTTACTGCTTGTGCGAAGAAGAATTTCCTTACATCAGTCCAACATTTGTCTTTTACTAGTTTGAACCTGTGCTCTTGTTCCCTCACTAACATTAATTTCTGTTGCCAAGATCAATTAATAAGGCCTTTTCCATGATTGTAATTCCTGTTTTTTTAGTTTTACTTTGGGTAACTGACATTGCCTTTCAGACGTTAGAACCAGGGGTTCGAGGGAATTGTCAATATTTGCACAGTGTCACACCTACAGAAAAGTTTGAAAACTGCTATTCGAAGCTGCTGGTGATAAGCATGAATGGATGGTGTTTCTGTTCCTTAATAGTCCTCTGCAACAGTGTGACATTTGAAGAACACGTACTGATCTGAAAATGTGCAATTACTGACTTTAATAATACATGAAAAGAGAATAGCAGGAGTAAAGTGTTCTCCACAAAAGAACTTGCATTTATATAGCACCTTTCACGCCCTCAGGACATCCCAAAATGCTTTATAGCCAATGAAGTACTTTTGAACTGTAGTCAGTGTTGTAATGTAGGAAACGCAGCATCTAATTTGCACATAGCAGATTGACCAGATAATTTATTTTAGTGATGTTGGTTGAGGGATATATATTGGCCAGGACACTGGAGAGAACTCCTCTGTTCTTCTTCGAAATAGTGCCATTGGACCTTTTAAGTCCACTTGAGAGGTCAGACGGGGCCTCGGTTTAATGTCTCATCAGAAAGCTGGCACCTCCCTCAGTGTCAGCCTAAATTTTGTGCTGAGGTTACTAGAGTTGGACTTGAACCCATAACCTTCTGACTCAGAGGCGAGTCCTTTTTTTCTGAACTTACAGATATATCTTACTGTAATCCACTAGAAAATACAGTCAACACTAAATTGCCACCATTTTGAATTTTGCTTAAAAAAAAACCCCTTCTGTACAAATCACCCCATAGCCATAAGTTCCCCAATTCCGTTCATGAGCAACAAACAAATGACTACAAAATCAGAGAGTAGAAGTCCATTACCGATAGCAATTAAAATTCAACAATTTTAAGAAGCCATTTTATCATTTCTTGTTGGAACTAGAGTATCCGAGTAAATTTGGGTTTCAATCAGTGCCAGAAATTTAACCCAAAAACATAGGAATGTAAAATAAATCCCAGGTACAGACTTACCATTGTACAATATCACTAATGTAAATTTTTGTATATTTAAGTAGAAAATTATTCAGGAAGAATCCGTTGACATATTTTTGTGACAATGACGGAAATGTCAGAATATAGGGGATGGTTTCCAACAGGCACTGTTGCCATGTGAAGCTTTAACACTCTTGTGCTAAATTTTTCTGTGCTCTTTTTTAAAATGCAGGCATTAAACTGTTAAACAGGGGAGTTTAATATGACCGTGTTAAGTGCTCAAAGGAACAATACTGGTCAGAAAAATACCCCATCGTTAATCAAAAGGATACTTTTGAATGTAATGCTTTCTCTATTTCCAATTTGTTCCCGTGGTTAGATTTACCAACATGGTCGCTACACAGCAAAATCGAGCAACATTCATCAGTTCCGCAGTTGCCTTTCTGCGGAAGCACAGATTTGACGGTTTAGACCTGGACTGGGAGTATCCTGGCTCTCGGGACAGTCCAGCAGAAGATAAAAAGCACTTCACAACCTTGGTCAAGGTGAAGGTCTAAGGCTATCATCTTTAATGTAACGCTTATGGGAACATTGCAGAAAAACAGCTCTGTATCTATTTCAGCAACAATATATCTCACATCTCATTCCTTTTGGTCAATATGTTAGTTCTGCTAAAAGCCTTAGACTGTCTGGAACAACAAAACAAAGCTAAAGTGCAAATGAGCTTTCGAGACCCTAAAACCAATAATCCACCACCATAGCCAGTGAAGGCCACGTCTTCATGAAAATGTTTGAAAGACAAGCACTGAAAATGACCCTAGCATATTTAGTTTAACCAGGATCTCAGGGAGGTACACGCAGTATCACATAAAATAAATCCTATGCACATCCAATGTCAGCAGTTTAAGATAGACAGAATACCCATGAATGGTACACTATCAACAGGAGCTGTGACTACAGTAATTATGTTCTGAAGAGTGTTTATCATCATTAAAAATCGAAATGTACTCATCTTTTGCAGGAATTGCTAAACGCCTTTAATACAGAGGCGGACTCTACTGGGAACAGCAGACTCCTGCTTACAGCCGCAGTTGCTGCTGGTAAAGAGACCATCGATGCCGGATATGAGATAGCTGAGGTTTCACAGTAAGTGAAACTTATAGAAAGATTGAAACTTTCAACCTTTAGGAAAAAGCTTTCATAATGGACCATTTAAAACATAATAAATAAACCAATTTAAGGAGTTTTATTAATCATGTGAAGATTAGCTAAAGATTTTGAAAGATGTTCCTCACTTTTTGTGGCCAAGGGTTCAAGCAAGTGTCCTGTTCTAATGATACTTCCTATATTAATCTAGCTGGCAACCAGCAGCTGTGTGAGGTCAGGTCCCAGTGACATATCTCTAACTAAAGTTTAGCATAAAGCAGCTGTAGAAATAACACAACATTCTGTCCACTACAAGGAATAATATTTGTTATTTTTATTTTGGTTCTTTCTTTCTGCTCAGCCTCCCAATTTCACGCCCTCTGCTTCGGCTATAACTGATGGACAGTTTTCCCGTACTTCTCTGATTTAAACGAACTGGGGTTGACTTTGTGGAGCATGAGACCACTTGATGTTTCCCATTGCCTGAGATAATGGGCTATAAATTTGGTTGTGAAGCGTCCGTTGTTTCGGCGCTACGCGATCTCCCGAAGTTCCAAAATGGAGTCCGGGATACGCGTGCACACTTCTAGCATTATGTGCGCTGGATGCCATCTTGGTAAAGGGTTTCGCACACACTCAGATAACGAACACTGGCAGCATGTAAAGTAGGGAGAATATGTGTTAGATCAGTGTGCAACGCTGAATTAAAGTGATAGACACCATTTTGGCACTTAACGCTCCACTCAATGCATTATCTTAACCACGAATACCTAAAGATGTCTTAGACAACCTGGAGGATACCCCTCCAGCACTATTTAAAGGGACCATGCAGGATTTACAGGTTAGTTGATGGATTATTGCTTTTGGCTGTAGATGCATTTAGGCCTGTTTTTGGAGGTCTCCTATACTTGAATACTGGGACGAGGGGACAGAGCGCAAAATTTAGAGCCAGGACGTGCAGGCATGAAGTTAGGAAATGCTTCTACATTCAAAGGGTGGTAGAAGTTTGGAATGCTCTTCTGCAAACAGCAGTTGATGCTAGCTCAATTGTGAATTTTAAATCTGAGATTGATAGATTTCTGTGTACCAAGGGTATTAAGGGATATCGGGCTAAGGCAGGTATATGGAGTTATGTCACAGATCAATCATGATCTCACTGAATGGCAAAACAGGCTTGAGGGGCTAAATGCCACTGCCACTTGCTGCCTCCTGTTCTGTGCACCACCTTCTCCTGCAAGAAAGCAAGAAATGTGTCGGTGAATGTCCTGTAGGATGTCTAGGTGATGTGCCTGTCATGGTTGAATAGGTGCCAATGTGTGTGGCCTGTGAGTCATGGGTGTGCAGTTTGCAACAATAGTAATGTGTGAGGGTGAGAGGAAGCATCTGATTGGAAGAATTGAGTACTGATTGAAAGAGTTTGTTGGTATGTGGGTGATGGGAGTGTAGTGTGTGGAGCAGTGGATGTGGCTATTGGTGCAGTTGGTAGGAGATGCCACTTGGCAGTTGCCTTCACTCACCTTGACCACTTGTGTCAAAGCATTGAACTCTTCTTGCTCTGCATCCATGTTCGTGGTGCTATGCACCTGGCATTGACTGCATCCCTACTGCCTCTTGAGCATATGTCTGGAGGTCCTCTTGCACCCCCCCCCCCCCCACCCCCAGATATAGAATGCCCCTCCTTCTGTCCATCTCTTGCACCAAGGCCTCTAGTGCATTGGCAGAGAACCTTGGTGCACGCTCTCTCGCAGGCCTGGTGCAAACTCAGATCGGCAGATTGGTAACGTCTGGCATGCAGATTAGAGGATGTGGGATTTAGTAGTGTGCAACCTTCATTCAATGTTTTAACTCATTAGTTTGTAAACATAGGGATGGGACCTGCATCTGTGTTTTACGTGTGTGATGTCTGATCTCCGTTCAGACTCCGTGCGGACCCGTATCTTATATTTTGCAAATAAGAAGTGCAGGCTGCCTTTAAGAGGTGCAGCATGCTTTTAAGAGGTGCAGCCTGCCTTTAAGAGGTGCAAGAAAATCACGTGATATTTGGGCCCCTCCTGATGGTGAGGAGTGCAATCACTGTGGATAGGCCTGATTGCTGTGCTTGGATGAGGTAAGTGACATTCGTGCTGCCTGCATCGGAACCACCGGGCGTGGGTTAATCGCACACCGCGATGCCCGCGCCCAGATTCGGGCCTTATTCAATTTAACCCCTGCTGTTCTCCAACCTAATGAGAACTGCCATCTAGTGGCTTGGCTGAGAAATAAAGAAACTCCATTATCAAGAGTTGCTATACTTGGACTGTTCTATTCTAGGTAGTCTACTATTAGAACCATTGGCCCACCAGTAATAATTACAATGATTATTATAATTAACTCTTAAAAAAAACTATTTAAAAAAATGTTGAATTGTAATGCTTCATGTAGTAACTTTTTTTTAAACAGATATCTAGATTTTATCTCTGTGATGGCATATGATTTTCATGGTTCCTGGGAGAAAGTCACTGGACACAATAGCCCTCTGTATCGTGGCTCTGCTGACCAAGGCAAATTTGCTTACTTTAATATTGTAAGTCTATTTGAAAAAAATGACATCTATATTTATCTTTTTCATTACCGCTCTAATATTTTACCAATATGTTATAGCAAAACATTTTTAGTTTGTAAAACTTCATTAAAGATATGAAGCTAAATTATCTTGCAGGACTATGCTGTAAAATACTGGAGAGACAATGGTGCCCCTGCAGAGAAACTAATTGTTGGATTCCCAACATATGGACGTAGCTTCACCCTTAGCACCTCTGACACATCTGTTGGTGCTCCAATTTCTGGTCCTGGCCAAGCTGGCCAATTAACCAGGGAGCCTGGATTCTGGGCTTACTATGAGGTAATTATGCTGAAAATGTTATTAATTTATCACATGATAAATTTTCTAAAGTTTATCTTAAACAGAAAGTGATCAGGATTACATTGTTTAAACACATTGGGGTAGAATTTTCTTGGTGGTTCCCCGACCTACCACCATAACTTCGATGGAAACCCCGACGAAATGGAATAAACGGCCGTTTATGCTGTTTCTCCAGGATTTCTGTAAACCTTCCATCGAAACTATGGCCAGAGATCAGAGGAACCTTCATGGAAATTCCAGGCAATAGTACTTACCTTTTATTGATTTTGTTTGTTATTAATTACTGTTAACTATTCATTAAAGGAACATTCAATTAATATGCAAAATACTACACAATATCTACAATGATACTACAACTACAAAGATACTGCACTGTATCTTTATCTTACCCTAGTTAGCTTATCTTTAGGGGAGATTTAAAAAAAGAAAGACTTGTGCTTATATAGTACCTTATAACAGCTCTCAGAGACATCTCAATGTGCTTCATATACAGTGAATAATCGCAGCAGTCATTTAGCATACAGCAAGATCCTACAAAAAGCAATGACATGAACGCTCAGGTTTCAGTGACATTGTTCATAGGAATGTCGGGCCACGACATGACAATAACTCCCTGCTCTTTTTTAACCTTTGCCATATGATCTATACCAACAGAACAGGCAGATGGGAATTTAGTTTAGCATCTCATCAAAGGGCAGCACTTCCAGCAACATTGCACTCCCTCAGTAATGCATGAGAGTTTCAACCTGCATTATGTGCTTAAGTCCAGACATGGAACCCACAGCCTGCTGGCTCTGGGCTCAGAATATCACCAATGGAGCCAAGCTGACACCCGAAGGATAGCTCAATCATAGATGTTATGAAAATAGGAGTAGACTAAATACTAATTATAAATGGGACTGCAACTATGGGAAAACAGAATTTATTCTGCGGCGAGTTACTCACCTCCGGACTCCCCAAAGCCTTTCCGCCATCTACAAGACACAAGTCAGGAGTGTGATGGAATACTCTCCACTTGCCTGGCTGAGTGCAGCTCCAACAACACTCAAGAAGCTCGACACCATCTAGGACAAAGCAGCCCGCTTGATTGGCACCCCATCCACCACCTTAAACATTCACTCCCTCCACCATTGGCGCACCATGGCTGCAGTGTGTACCATCTACTAGATGCACTGCAGCAACTCGCCAAGGTTTCTTCGACAGCATCTCCCAAACCCGCGACCTCTACCACCTCGAAGGACAAGGGCAGCAGGCGCATGGGAACAACACCACCACCTGCATGTTCCCCTCCAAGTCACACACCATCCTGACTTGGAAATATATCGCCGTCCCTTCATCGTCGCTGGGTCAAAATCCCTTCCTAACAGCACCGTGGGAGAACCTTCACCACACGGACTGTGGCGGTTCAAGAAGGCGGCTCACCACCACCTTCTCAAGGGCAATTAGGGATGGGCAATAAATGCTGGTTTTGCCAGCGACGCCCACATCCCATGAATGAATTTTAAAAAATTGTTTGCATGCTAACAATATTGATTTGATTTTGATTGACAGATCTGCAGTTTTTTGAAAAGTGCTACCACAAAACTTATTGAAGACCAGCAGGTTCCTTATGCATTCAAGGAAAACCAATGGGTTGGATTTGACAATCAGCAGAGCTTTAAGACCAAAGTATGTGTTATAAATGTATTTCCATAATTTCACACATATGCCATATGTATTCACTTTACAGTTCAATAACAGCAGATATCTGCACAGGTCACTAAGATAATTTTATTAATAAATGTAAATTAAGGGAGATTTTTCAATCGTTGGCTTAGAAACTGGTAAAGTAATATTGTTCAGTCAAAAACTAACTAGTTGCATTATATAATTTTGGCACTGCAAAATAGGGAGCAAAGATAATAGTCCCAGGTTATAGTAGAAGTCAGGAGAAAAGGATGGTCCAGTGATTCCTCACACAACTCTGAATGTTGTCTAATTCTGACTGATCACACTCTGTATGGGAATATGTGCCACAGTCTGTTATGATAGTATTTCTCCTAACACAGGACAAGGTCGCATATTTTAAACATGATCTAAATATGAAAACTTAACAGTTGTCCTTCGCTTAGTCAGTGTAATTTACATCTGACGATCTGTTCTGATCATGGCTAGTTAAAGTAAATTCAAATTAAAGTTTCAATACTAGCAGATATGCGTACAAAAGGGGTCGCTGTAGCATCAGCACCACAAGTAAAGAACATCCAGGATTTGGTAACTCTTGTAGATATACACATTTATTTCAAGTCCTATGACTGATCCGTTCCATACCCCATGTAATGTGATAGACCCATTCCATATTTCGTGTTCTGTGATGAATCCATTTTATATTTTGAATTGGATACAAAAATAAGTTTTGCAGATCATTATTGTGACAGGTTATGAGCAATAGGATATTATACAGGGTGATTGACAGAAACACTAAGGATGTAACAGTTGGCGCACATGTGTAAAGAAGACTATGTAATTGAGATTAAGCACAATATAATGGACTTGTTACGAACAGGAGAATGCCCTCTGCCATTATTCACTGGAGTAACAATAGATATAGTCAAGTCAAGGGAAAAACCTTATTTCAAGGTATTATACGAATCCTGATAGAAAACAACATGGTACAATACAATTGAGGTGCAATAATCTTGGGAAAGCATGCTGATGTAAAAGAATAAGTCTGATGACAATGGCAGCAATATTCCTCTTCCTGCTGCTATCCAGACCACAATGCACCCAAAGTGCACTGTACCTCACCCAACCTGAATTGAAGGTTCAGGGGTTTAGCATGGCCCCAATGTGCCCCGAGCACAGACCCACCTCTGGCAGAGGTCTGCACCCAGGATCCAGGACAGGACAGCCAGTTGCTGCTGCAGCCTTAAGAGGCAGGGCCTTCTCGCTGTTGTCCAAAAACAGCAGCTAGAAGGAATCCAGCCCCAACAATCCAATGGGCCTGCATTAGAAAGAAAGGCAACTTACCTTTTTAGGCTTTCCTCGCCTGGCTGCCTGCCCTCTCAGACCCTCCAATCTGATGGGGACCAGATATGAGGGCTAGTGACAGTTTCTTCAGGCACCCCAATAAACAGCCATCATTCCCAAGAGAAAATGAGGTAGGAGGCATCGATGGGCTCCTCCCATCTCAATTCCATGGCACTATGATGCCTGCACCTGTTGTTTCCACAGGGGAAGCCCCAGAAATCCCAAAGGTGCCTCCTTCCTTTTACCTCTCCTATATGTTTGGGAACTGAGTATTCCTCAGAGGTATAGGAGAGGACTATCAGAGCCAATATATCCAGTGGAATATTTTTTAGAAGGAAAAGCATTAAGTCTTGAACAAAATGTCAATTTTATTTAACAAAACACATTTTTTAATTGTATTTTTATATCTTTTTAACTCTAGGGTCAGTGGCTGAAGGATAACAACTTTGGAGGTGGCATGGTGTGGGCTTTGGATCTGGATGATTTCAGTGGAACTCAATGCGATGAAGGAATTTACCCTTTGATCAAAACATTGAAGACCCTCCTCGGCATTACTGGTTTGGATAAATTATTATATGTAACCCAACTAAAATTGAACTGCATCCTATTGCTACAATCTATAATATGTTAACAAATCTTATGTCTGCATGCACTTCTTGTGTACAAAACCTCACTTCCTGTTGTCATACTTTTGTCACATTGTTGTGCCTATATTTTCCATTCTAAATTCCTATGTCCACTTTTATAATGGAAACTGCCTCTATAACTTTCTCACACTGTAATGACATGATCCCATCAGTGTCTTGCCCCAGTTCTGCATCTTTGTGCACCTATACTACAGAGAAACTCTTAAGCACCAACCAACTCTACACCTCTGCTTCCCAAATTGCTGTAGGTTTTGCTATTTTACTGTAAGTAATAATATAAATCAAAAGTATTTCATACAAATAATGAAATAATGTATGATTTTTAATGAGAACAGCATTACATCAGTGGCCCTGGTCCAATTATCCCCCACCCACTAACGCAGCTCCCACCTAAAGTCTTGACTGCCTGTGTGGAATGCCATGGGAGATTGAGCAGTGTTATTGTAAACAGTTAAATGTTACACAGATAATGGCAATGTCAAGCTGTTTAAATATGTAGAGATTTAAAATGACAAATGATGCTTTAAATTATCTTGGGAGAAGGTGTTAGCAGGTCAAACGCAAAAACAAAGTTCTCAACCTGATTTATACATCCCTCCATGGCCTCAACCTATTCTTCCTCTGCAACTTCCTTTGGTTCTAGGTGCTCACATGCATGCTCTACCCTTCCAACTCTAATCTCCGTTTTATCCCTTCCTCCACTCCACCTACAGTGGCAGAGCCTTCAACTGTCTTGGCCCCACACACTGAACCTCTCTTCCTAAAGCTGCCTTCACCCCGCCCCCACCCTCCCCTCCCCCTTCAGAGCCTCCTCAAACCCTTTCTCTTCAGCCATGGCTTCAGTCACCTCCCCAATTTGTTTGCTACTGCTACTCAATATCCTTTGCCATCTTTGTGCAGCGCTTTTTACGAATAAGGTGCTGTATAAGTGCGAGTTGTTGTGAAGGAGAGCTTCCTGATAACAGGCCTGAATTTGCATTCTCATACTTTGTGTCCCCTTGTCCTGTTGTCACAATTTTTAATTGTGTATTGAGGCAACTGAGTATGTCAAGAGAATGAAAATCCAAATCAGAATAATAGAATTCGAATCATTAAAATACCGTTTACATTTTGTTTTACAGAATGTAATCCTTCAACAAGTTCAACATTGCTACCTGTAACTGATACTGTCAATGCCACTACTACAGAAAGCTTTACTACAATTATTATTGCTGACATCGATTTGAGTGAAGGGTGCAAAGACAAACCCGATGGGTTATATGTTGACCTAAGTGATCGTCAAAAATATTACCAGTGTGACAGTGGACAAACCTTTCATCAGACTTGTCCCGATAATTTGGTCTTTGATAATAATTGTCGTTGTTGCAATTGGCCTTAATTAACACAATGGTAATAAACAGATTTGATTGCACCATAGTACATCAAAACTTAAATGAAAAATTAAAGCACTAAAATGAAAATGAATTTGATAGTGCGCTAGTCTGTCATTGTATTTACCAGAATTCATTACGGTAATATAAGATTGTGCCTTGGGTAACCACAGCTCTACTTTCATTTTATTAAATTGATTGTTGTGATAAATTAATTGTTTATGAGAAAGATGTTTTATGATTTAAAAATAAATAGCAGAGAATCACACAAAAAAATAATAGTTTTACTACTTGTCAGTGGAAACAGGTGCAATGGTGTCAACAAAGTACTTGATCATGATATTTGTATGATTTTATAGTCAGCATCTGGACACAATAAACAATGACCCTGCTTGATTTGTTAAAGCTATCTTATTTTCTCTGTTTTCCTTTCGTCTCTGTATTTTTTTTTCCTTTCAGCACAATAACAATAAAAACTGAGAAAGCAAGTAAAGAGAACTTGGATTGATTTTTTTTTGTTATTTTGTTTTGGATTTTTAATTCCCTTTGTCTCATATTTACTTGCACCCACACAGGTGCAGGGGTGGATAAATACACAGCACTACACTCTGTAGCTTGTGCCTATGATACGTCCTACACAGTCAGGACGAAGCAGCATCTACAGAATGTAAGATCTCCAACTCTCCGAGCCAGTCCACCTGGTACATCTTACAATTGGTACATTGGTAACTGGTTTGAATCTCAGAGACCCATGCGAGAATTGAAATGTATGAAAAGAAAAACTCAAAAAATAAGTACAAGATAAATTTGAAATCTGTAATATTTGAGCAATTAGGCAGAGAAATTAATGCTGAGGAGTAATGGATAGTCTTTAAAACCATTCCAAAGCAAAACAAAACAATATACTTTCCACGGGTTAAGAAAAGGGCACATGGCAAAACAAAACCAAAAGTGGCTAACTAGTTATATTCAAGGACAAATTAGACTCAAGCAAAAATACGTTTACAGATTAAAGGAATATAATTCACAGGAGAATAGAGACAAATATTGGGCACAATTAAGGGAAAGGAAAGCCGCTAGCATAACAACCAAGACATTAATGGAGAAGGAGATAGACAATTGCAGTAGCAATAGCAAAAGATTTTTTAGTTATGTTACGAGTCAGGGGACCAGTAACGACTGCATAGGGCCATTTAAATACACCTCAGGTCAGAAGCATATGGACTCCCAAGGAATAGGGGGAGTTTGTAAGTTGTAACTTAAGCTGTAGGTATACCCAACATTGTTCACTTGCATTTGAGGAAAAGAACACAAAAGTACATAAAAGCTTGAAGGGGAAAACTGCTAAAGGGGAAAGGGGAAAATGCACAAAATTGATGATACTGTTCTTGGGGGTCCATAGGCATGCTCCCCACATAAAATGTTGAATTTTTAAATTATAAATGATGCATTCTGGTTGATTTTAAGCACTTTTATATTTCACAATGGCCAACCTATAAAACACAGAAAAGCTGGCGAACAACTTCGAAAAAATTAATACAGGCCGAAAGAAAAGCTGACAGCCCTGACCTTGCCTGAAAAACGGTGGAATCCTCATTTATGTGCATGAAAGGAGTTTCTGCCGCACCTCTGGCAAAGTTATGGCAGCAGAGCAGGAGCAGCTCTGAGGAAATTCCTGGCCTATGTATCAATATACAACTCACAGCTGGGGGTTGCCTGTCAGCACAAAACTTCAGTCAGGGTGGAGAGCAATTAGTGGATGACTAAAGCTCCAAAATTCCAGGGAAGGAGGGAAGGAAGTAGAGTTTCCTTCTCTGCCTCTCCCCTCAGTCTCACTCCGATATGACTGTTGCGCTCATGGGCCAGACAGGGTCCTCTGCCCTCAGCCCCATTCCTACTGTGAATAGAAGTGATTCCAGCCACTGTATACCACAGGTAGGAGCTCCTGTTATTGTGATCATTCCTGCCGTGAATTTTCACGTTAAAAGTAATACATTCCAGTTAATTTTAAGCACTCTCATACTTCACAATTAATATTTTTTCTTTCAAAAAGAGAAAAACAAAATTACATTTTGATTTTCAATCGACCAATCAGGTCATCACTTACCCAAACCTACTTCTGAATACTGCAAGCAGGAACTCCCATTCTCACCAGAATTCCCACCTACAGTATACAGAAGCAGCAATCTGGGCTATTAGCGCTGGAAGCAGCATGAAGAGGAGGAACAAAACTGCCTGGTGCACTAATCACCGGACTCGGGGGCAGGGCTAGTTGCACTGGTTTGTGTCAGCAAAGGTACAAGCAATGGAGATGATTTCCATGCATATAGTTGAGCGGATGGGCCAATAGGAGGATTCCACTACCCACATCAGCAATGCACTGCAGGAACATTCCAACAGCCGACAGAACACCTGGGAGAGACTGACAGGAGATTCCTGTGGCATCAAGAAGCCAGCAACAGTTTCTAAGAACATTGGTCGCTTCTAGAATGGCCGCAAACAGTGCCACAGTAGATGCTTTGAACAGGATACTTTCACAGTGCTTCCAAGCACTGGTTAGGACTAGTTGGTTTATACTGACCAGTAGCTCCTCTAAGTATCTGCCCATCACCAGTAGTCTGCAAAGACTGGATGCAGATGTCACCATCTCTCCAGAGAGTTGTAAACAATTTTACAACACCAAGTTATAGTCCAACAATTTTATTTGAAATTCACAAGCTTTCGGAGGCTTCCTCCTTCCTCAGGTGAATGTTGTGGAAATGGATTTCCACAACATTCACCTGAGGAAGGAGGAAGCCTCCGAATGCTTGTGAATTTCAAATAAAATTGTTGGACTATAACCTGGTGTTGTAAAATTGTTTACAATTGTCAACCCCAGTCCATCACCGGCATCTCCACATCATCTCCAGAGAGTGACATTAAGTCTGTTGCCTTAAGACCCCCTCCAATGGTTACACAGGAGGGAGCTTTCTGGGCATCTGGTATTGACATGCAGGATAAGGTCATTGGCATTACATACTAGCTGGACATAAATAGAATGAAAACTTTTCCTATTCACAAAATTGAGGGGTTCTCATATTAGGCTTTAAGTGCCACATGCCTTACTCCTTGCCAGCCTATAGAACTGTGTAACTCACTCCCTTTGCTTGTCTGCTTCCATTGGGAAGGATATGAATTGCTCAGCCCTTCTGAATAGAGCATCAGTGACCTTCTTGATGCAACGGTGAGCAGCTGCCTGACTAATGTGGCCTGGAAGGATCCAGATGCAAATAAGGCAGTGATGACATTGACTGATACAGAGAATGCTGCTCTCTTGGTGGAAGTGAGCTGGAGGTCTTCAACCAGCAGTTGAGATATTTCTCCAATAACCTTTCAATGGGTGGGGGGTGGGGGGTGGGGGGGGAGTGTAGCCTCCTGAGACACCGGTGGCCAGAGAAATCTAAGTGAGGCCCTTTGGTCTGCAGACCCTGATGAGTGGATGTGTGTGTTTAGGACAGAGATGCCTTCTGTGCAGCCTGTCACTGAGAGCACCCAATTTAGCCTCTTCTGTATCCTCATTCTCCTCTTTATAGCTCGAATAGAGGTATTCCGAATGGAAAATCCATTTCCCAATGCAAAGCAGTACTTTGAGCAGAGCTGCGTAAATGAGCAGCAAAAATCCAAACTGAATGTCCAAAGTACTAAAGAGATTGATATGCAGGCAAAGAAAGCACCAACCTTCAGTAGCAGCAAGCCAAATGACCTCCTCAATGTGATGTCAGCCTCAAAGACATTTTGCTGCTGCTCCTTCGGTCACTTATATAGTGCCGGTTATTATTTGGGGCAAGTTTGGGGCAGACGTTGGGAAAAATAGGTTGGAGGGGTTAGCCACACCCCCTTGACCTCATTTGAATGATGCAGATCAGGCTCCTGGTGAGTCTTAAAGGGAACTGGTACTTCCTGGGAGGATATTTCAAGTGTCGATTTGAGGTGGTAGCCTCTAAATATCCATTTTTCTCCATTTACCACCCCAACTCTGTCCCAAAACGGGCAGTAATTCAAAGGAAAATCCAGACCCTGCTCTTTATCTGAGCCAACATGAAACCAATGCCCAGCTATGGGTTTTATTGAGTTCACATCTAATTTGACTTAAGTGACCAAACAGGTCACCAGTTGGGCTTCTAAATAGGCATTGCCCATTGGCGGAAGGAAACAATTGACCAAACAAGTAGTCATTTATAGCTTCACCTCACCGTTTGTTTGTAAGTCACTTCAAGTGTCTGGCGGGCCTCATTATTGGCAATTACTGCTCAGGCCTGCAGCCCTCTTACCGGATAACCACTAGTGCCAGTGGTCACGTCAACAAGCTTCACTGGAAAACCACTGGTTGGGCTGTGGGTCAAACCAATAGGTCTCTCTATGAACGATTGCTACTTTGATCATTGCTATCCTCTATGTGCTGGGAATGATGAGGCATATATCCTGAATTTAGCTTTTCTTAATAGAAATGAGGCATTCTGTCATTGATCATAATTATAAGATCTGTGACAGCGGTGTTGCTGACTCTGTATTTCTGCACAACCCATCCACTCGACTCTCAGTCATCTTGGCCCCACACTCTGCAGATTTCATCCCAAATCATTCCACCTTGCTACTTCTTTGTCCACCTTCAGATGCCTCATACAAACCTACCTCTTTGACCCTGTCTTTGGTTACCTCCAATAATTCTCCTCTTATTAGAAATTTGCATCAGTTTTTCCTTTTGTGAAGCTATGTGTTACTATGTGTTAAAGGAGCTATGTAAATGCATGTTGTTGTTTTGTCATGTCAGGGTTGTAACTCCTTTCTTCAACTTGAAGGAAAGTTCTTTTTAGCCACCCAGCGCCTTGTTCCTGATCATGTACCATGTAATCAAAAAGTTGTTGATGCAAGTACCTTGTAAATGTAGAGAAACAACACCAGAAGCGATTTGTGTTCAACAGAATTGGACCTTGTGCCCATGTGTTTTGAATGAGGTATTGAGTTTTTGTATTTAATGTACGTTGATATTTTTTGGGTCCAGCATTTTGGACCACTCCTGTAGATTACCCTTCTGACTGACGCCTACAAAGTGTTTGGGAGCTGAATTGGAGGGAGAGGAGGTGGGGAATGGTGAAGGAGGTTGGATGGGAGGGAAATGGGTTGGGAAACCAGGCCGTGCCCTTACACCCTGCTCACATTTACATGCAGCAGGCAAGGAAGGGGCAGTCAACAGTAATCCCAGCGGGTAGTGAGAACTGGAGTTGGAGGCAGATAGGCAGCAGGAAGCCTCACCCCCAATTTTGCTGTTTTCTGTTGCTGTGCCACCTGATTTTGGGTGGGATCAAGGAAGAAAATCTCTCCTAGAAATGATAGGATGGCAGTGAACCCATACTGATTATAACTAAATAACCGCACCAGTTAGCTTAGGGACAGCTAGCTTAAAAGTGAACTTTTAACTGGATCACCAGCAAAGGTGCACTTTATTATCTTGTATAAGGAGTGGTAGGAAATTTATGACTATCGGATTCTTTTCTCTGATGTCATTCATGTAAAATAAAGCAGACTGTTGGTTTGCAATTCTGCCTTGTCTTACCAGTCTACTTTTCAGTCTGCCTTCTGCAAAGACAGGAGAAGATACATGGCAGCACATGGTAGATTCGGTTGGCCAAATTCCCATTGGCTAACAGCCACTCCCCACAAACTTCCCACCCATTCCAGGCCTCGTTCCACCACAGATGGGTGGGAATCTAACTGAAACAAACCTCCTGGCAATTAATCCTCCTCAATATCTGTGTAACAAACACTTATTCATCAACTAAATGACTGATTGGTGTCATTTTATATTGTGGAAACAGGATTAAAGTTGGTAGAAATCAGGATACCAAAACCCAGTTGAGTTCAGTTTTCATTCCTGTGTCCAACTCAAAAACATTTTCCCTGTGAAATGCAGGAATCCCTGTAGATATCGGAGTGCCGTGATTTGAGTTTGTGTAAAGGATTGAAATAAATGCTTCTGCCTTGAACTGTTATATCAGAAGTGGATTCATTCAGGTGAATTCTTTTTAACTGAAATTGTTATATTTCATTTATAAAAAAAAACACAAAGTAAACTGTTATCTGCATGAATTGATGATTTTATTTTGCTGTTTTCAATTGAGACAAATTAGACGCGGTGCATTAATGGTCTTTATCCATGAAGTGGTGACATTTCAGTGATTAAACAGAAGGCCAGTTACAGCTTCATCGATATCCAATGAAGATTAATGGCAGGCTGGAAAAATAAAGAGCATCTTAGTGCTCTCTTACCAAAAAAAAATTTAATATCACATCAGTAGTGTAAAAATCATCATGTGTTGTGTCTATTTTTTAATTTTAAATTATTTTGTTTTTTGCTCTACTCCATCAATAACACATCTTCATCGCCCAACAGGACTGACCAGAAACTCTCTCACAGACGTCCCCCAATTCCAATTTACAACCAGTTTCTGGTACATGTGCAAAAGCAGCTTGGGCTGAAATGAAAGTTAGTAACCCTGTATTATGAACATGTGTCACTGCAGAAGTCTATGAAACCACAGCACTGCAGTGCAAAGCCTCTGCGCCAACTGCAGGAGCATACCATCCATTTCAACCCAATTGAACTTAGGAAAATAAGTCTATAAATCAATGGCATGCGCACAATGTGCTGCTACATTGTCAGGATTTGTTGAAATTGTACACCCAGGAAACTGCATTTTGTGTGATTTTTTTTTACCTGTCTACTTTAAACTCCAGCCGTATTCCATTAGGGCTTCTAATGAAGACTACACTGGTATTTTACAGCACCTGAACTTTACTGTTTTACGCAAGATGTCTGCTTTGATCTGCTGCTTAAGTTAGTAAACATACCTACCTTCTGCTTTCTCATTAGGCCCAGTTGTAACATTTACAGGATGTATCAAAGACTAATCCAGCAGCGCAATTTTTCAGGTAGGTCATTCCACCGGAACATTGATAAAACTTGCTCTTATCTTTTGGATCAGCGTAGACACCGTTGGATTTGTTAGCACAAAACCCACTGCCACCACTGCCACCACCATTTGGGGCATAAGTGGGAGGAACAGCTGGTCGCAGGGTTGTTTTGGATGGAACACAAGCTAGAAGGAAATAAAATTAATTGATCCATTGCTTGCTTAAAAATTGGTATAAACTGAAGCTAAGGTTTGCAAATGAATCTGATGTTGCTGTATTAAAAATCTTCATGTAGAGCTCAATTCCTTGCATTATCAGGAACAAGCTGCTCTGGAAAACTTGTGATGTAGCAGAATCTGTGCCTGGAAGTGTATTTGTTGTAGTGCAAACTTTGAAGTGTGATTTAATTATAGTTTTATTTTAAGTCAAGTTATAAGTTATTTGTGACAGATGTTACTGAACTCCATCTGATTAAAAACTTGGTAACATTTTATCACGAAATCATGGAAGCAGAGAGTAGTGATGAATGGTTATTTTTCGGAACGGAGGAAGGTATACAGTGGTGTTCCCTAGGGGTCGGTACTAGGGCCACTGCTTTTTTTGATATATATTAATGACTTGGACTTGGATATACAGGGCAAAATTTCAAAATTTGCAGATGACACAAAACTTGGAAGAGTAGTAAACAGTGAGGAGGATAGTAATAGACTTCAAGAGGACATGAAAGGGTTGGTGGAATGGGCGTACACATGGCAGATTAAATTTACGCAGAGAAGTGCAAAGTGATACATTTTGGCAGGGAGAACGAGGAGAGGCAATATAAACTAAATGGTACAATTCTAAAGGGTCGCAGGAACAGAGAGACCTGGGGTTATATGTGCACAAATCCTTGAAGGTGGCAGAACAGGTTGAGAAACCAGTTAAAAAAGCATATGGGATCCTGGGCTTTATAAATAGAGGCATAAAGTACAAAAGCAAGGAAGTTATGTTGAACCTTTATAAATCACTGGTTCGGCTACAACTGGAGTATTGTGTCCAATTCTGGGCACTGCACTTTGGGAAGGATGTGAAGGCCTAAGAGATGGTGCAGAAAAGTTTTACTGGAATGGTTCCAGGAATGACGGATTTCAGTTATGTGGATAAACTGGAGAAGCTGGGTTTGTTCTCCTTAGAGCAGAGAAGGTTGAGAGGAGATTTGATGGAAGTGTTCAAAATCATGAAGAGTTTAGACAAAGTAAATAAAGAGAAACTGTTCCCATTGGCAGAAGGGTCGAGAACCAGGGGACACAGATTTAAGGTGATTGACGAAAGAACCAAAGGCGACATGAGGAAAAACTTTTTTACGCAGCAAATAGATATGATCTGGAATGCATTGCCTGAAAGGATGGTGGAGTCAGATTCAATTGTGGTTTTCAAAAACGAATTGGATAAATATTTGAAGGAAAAAAATATGCAGGGCTACGGGGAAAGAGGGGGGGAATGGGACTAACTGGGTTGCTCTTACAAAGAACCAGCATTAGCTTGATGGGTAGAATGGCCTCCTTCTGTGCTTTAACCATTCTATGATTCTATGATAATACATTGTCCCTTTAAATGACACAATGATACTAAGCATATCTTCAATGTTTTTAGTAGATGCAACATCCAGTGTGGATTTATCATCTACACTGTTAACACATATACATGTTTCAGTATTTTACTGCACTGCTCCTCCTGTTTTAGGAATTTTATGCTCCTAGTCGCTCAGCAATATTCCAGTAATCAGGCTTTTGCAAGTCTAGAAAGACTGAATTTGAAATACATTTAGGTACTCCAAACAATTCCTGAATTATTCTAGTCATTAATGGCCATCCATGTGGTAAGCAACAAGTAATCAGCTCCAAGTATAAAGAATTCTGACATTTACCTGAAGAAATTCCAAGCCCCTTGTGCAGTGTGCTAATGAGAGGATAACGTCCCTGGTGGCAGAAATCACCAGTGAAATCATCCATAGCAATAGTCCACACCATAGCTCCTCCATAGTTGTTTTGTGTCAGCCACTCGACCTGGAAGACATTGTTCACATATTTATTTTGCAAATCCTTGTTTGCAAGCAATCTTTACCCCAAATAAACCTAAGATTTACAAAACACCACAGCTAAATATAAAAACATTCTTCTAAAATTGTGGAAATGCCCAAAGGTCCACTGATACCTCCGTGTGAATATTGCTTCATTTGAGTTTTGTAATAGACAGGGAAATATTTTCTGTAATGACTATGAAAGAAGATATTCCAAATATCATTGATATTGCTGTATTAGTATCTCTGAAGTGAGTCATTTCAGAAACTGTCTCTGTTTCTATCATTGATTGTATTTTGGCTACAAAGAGGTGAGTTGACAGAAATATGAACTACTCCCAATATTTGTGTCTAAGAGACTAAATCAGAAATAAAAGCTGTGGTAAAAACATTTCAAAAAAGACATCTCATCCATCCTAAATTAAAAGCCACTCAAACAGATAATTCAGCAGGCATTTGGTACTTCAGTTTACTGTATGATTTTTACGGCCTCATCACCTAACTTGAGGCTCAGGATATAAGACCAATGTTAGATACTTTTTACAAAAATCCAAAAGTCTTGTGATCACAGAATCCTGTGTGAAATGGTGTAACCACGGGGAATGTGTGTTCCAGTTATTCTATTGATCAATATAAACATGATTCTAATGCTTATTGTCACAAGCTAGTTGTTGTATATCACAAGAAATATTGCATCAAAGCAACAAATAAAAAATTTAGCATATCGAAGTTTATAGAAGATACCTTGTCTGCAAAGCTTCGCGGATTGTCATATGCAACCCATTCACTACCTTTATAGGCATATGGAACCTTCTGTGGAGCATCCCATTTTGCGGTGGCCCCTTCCAAAAATGTGCAGATCTGTCAGAAGAGGGAGACATTAGGGTACAAGCCATTGTGGTCACAAATCATGAGTGGTTTGTAGTGCTGTATATGTACGTGGACGACCTTTTACACATCATTTGTGATTTGTTTGTTTTATTCAGCTATCATTTTCTCTCAAATGCAATCCTGAAACATGAAGTACTGTTCTTTTCTTTTGCTGCTGAAAAATATTTTAATTCATATACTGAATATGGTAATAGCAAAAACTGACCAATATATCCTCGGATTTTCATTAAGTGGCACTACTTTTTATTAAAAATATTCAATGATTCCTCACAATGCAAGTTCCCTTTGGAGGAGCCAATAAGGCATCTGGATTTTACGCACAGGTGTGGTGAAGAGACTGGCTGAAGAGGTGGCATCAGCACCAGCTTCCTTACCCATTCCGTCAGTGAGGAAATAGTGCAAGAGGTTGGGAAACAAACTGGTAATGATGGAGGAGGTGCCAATATGTCTCTGTTTATCAGAGTTTGATGACAAACGTTTGAGTCCCTGTTCCTTCGACACCTAAGCTGAGCCCTGCGATGCGTTAAGGTGCTGGCAGAGGCAGTAGTATCTCCATGCATGAGAAAGATAATCAGATGATGGTATCTTTGATAAGGATATCAAAAGGCATTGCCAGTGTTTTAAATAGGGCCATTCCAGATTCTTCCATCACTTAAACAGCACAAGGATAGCACAGGCTTTTAAGATGCAATAATGCCGATATTCTCACAGTAAAGCTTGAGGGTTTTTTTTGTTGGTAAAATTCAGTATTTGATTATTTAGTATTTGCAAATATATGACATTAAGGAATAAAGAAACTGCATCAGTATCAATACCTCATAATAGGCCAAAGTTCCACTCGATCTGGTGTACTTCCCAGGGGGTCCAGGGCCTCCTGCTGGTGCTCCAACCCCAGTTTCAGATGAGGTCAGAGTGAAGGTGTGGCCATATGTAGCAAATCCAATATTCAGTTTATCTGCTGGAGCTCCCTGATCTTTCCAGAATTTCATGATATAGTCCTACAGAGAAAGCATTCACGTTCATGTTCACGCTAGAAGGACTTTGCAAAACATCTGGTAAAAAAGAGTTGCCTATTTAGCAATGGAAATAATGAGTATTCTGGGATTCTATTTTCTTTAATACTTACAATATTAAAGTGCACATTAGTATAGCTTTTGTCATTTGGGAGAGCATAAAGAGGGCTATTTTCTCCAGTGAAGGGACTCCCGGAAGAAACGATATCATACGTCATCACATTGAAAAAGTCCACGACTCTGTATGACAAAAGATCTGAGTTACACTGATACCTTGTTTACTAAAACGAATGTTAATTATCTGAATCAGTACAGAACGGTACTCTGATAATTCAAAATATAGAAAAAAACAAAGAAAGAACTTGCAAGCACTTGCAATGAGATAAATGACCAATTAGTGATTTAGTGATGTTGGCTGAGGGATAAATGTTGGCCAGAACACTGGAGAACTCTTCTTCGAATAGTGCCTTGGAAACTTTTACATCCATCTGAGAGGGCAGACAGTGCCTCAGTTTAACGTCTCATCCTAAAGAAGGCAGTGCGGTGCTCCCTTAGTACTGCACTGGAGTGTCAGTTGGGATTATGTGCTGAAGTCCTTGAGTGGGGCTTGAACCCACAACCATCTGACTCAGAGGTTGTTCTACCACTGAACCACAGCTGAGGCCTATGTATGTTTCTGGAGTATATAACAAATTTGGTGTCAATTTTTTAAGCCTGCCACCCTGTTTAGGCTGGGAAAGGGGTGATAGGCAAATGAAAAGTCCCGGCCACTGACTGCCCGAAGCCCACCCAACTCAATTTTCAAGCAGGCCTCGAAACACGTGGCCAGCACTCCTACCTGAAACAAGCAAGAGCCTTATTTAGATTCTTAAATTGGGGTCCTACCCCCGTTGTAGAACCACAGTGCAATTTTCATGGACCAATGGGAGGGGCCTTTTACACTAGGGAGCAACCTCATGACTCTTTTCTGCACTGGCCCCATTGCTGGAATGTCCCCTGTGTGCCACGGTGATCAGAGCTGGATATAGTACTCACGGTACGGTCTGCCCAGAGCACTGTACAACTTGATCTGTACCATATCATTTTTATATCATGGCCCAACTTCAAGGGATGTAAATGAGAATACAATATCAAAGAACTATAGACTGTAAGATGATTGAAGAGGGAGTCCTAATGTGTGGACAATTGCTACATCATTTAGACATACCTTTAAATCCATTATTATGGTGCTTTCAAACCATAAAATAATTTCCTGATTATCAAAACACGTTATTCATATGTCGAAATTATTCCTAATAACCTTTCCCATTCTTCACTCAGTGTAATTGCAGTTCTGTTTTTATCAGTCATCAACAATTCAATTCCTGACATTATCAGGAACATGCTGCTCTGGAATTTTAGTTCAATGAGGACCGCTGAGGCAAACTTGTGATGTAGCAGGTTCTGTGTCTGGAGTGTATTTGTTGTAGTGCAAACTTTGAAGTGTGATTTAATTATTGTTTTATTTTAAGTCAAGTTACAAAACATTTGTGGGCAGATGTTACTGAACTCTCTCTGATTAAAAACTTGGTAAAATTTTATCACAATGCTTTGTCCCTTTAAATGACACAATGATACAACGCATAACTTCAATGTTTTCAGTGCCATTACAGACTGGATGCAACATCCAGCACGGATTTATCCCTTATACAGTTGACGCATATAGATGTTTCGGTATTTTACTGCACTGCTCGTCCTGTTTTAGGAATTTTATGCTCATAGTCGCTCAGCAATACTCTAGTAGTCAGGTTTTTGCAAATTTAAAAATGTTGAATTTGAAATACATTTAGGTATTCCTGTTGAGACACGGGAAGGAAGGAGTTAAGTTGAAGATGAGCAGAATGGACAGTTGGGACATATGATAATGTGTGCATGATTAAATTAGCAGATGACAAAGACCCTGATTGCCTCAGCAATTGATTAAATTAGCAGAAGACAAGGGCCCTGATCACCTCAGCAATTAATTAAATTCGCAGTTTGAAAACTCATTTACCACAGGCCGAAACTGGGAGCAACTGAGACTGCTGAGGGTAGCATAAACAGAAAAGAGGGTGATGCACCATATAAGGCAATGCACAAACTTATAACCAATCACGGAGTTAAGGGAAATAAGCGGGAGATTTGAATGTATAAAAAGAGATGATTCGATTAAAGCTATGGTGCTGTCTGAAGAGTTCATGCAGGGCCGTCTGCGAGCGCCGTGTCTGTGGAGGGCGATTCCTCAGAGGACATGCCGGTCTCTGAGGGTTCATCGTCACATATGAGCCAAGCATCCACCAGCGCAGATACACACACCTCGGTGGGTCCCCCTCCTCAATTAGTTGGAATTGCACATGGTGAGTCACCGCGCACATGTGAGCATGAGCAGACCCTGGTGGCAGGGGCAGCCGCGGAGGGTCCGCGTCGGTGGGAGCACTCTTCTCCAGGCTCTGCTCAGCCGGACCCAGATGCTGAACCCAGGGGGCCACCAGTCAAAAGGAGAGTCGTCGAGGGGCACCAGCATATTGCCGAGGTACTGGAAGAGGTGCCACGCGCACTGTCCACAATCGCGCAGGTGATGGAGGAGTCCAACTGCTGCATGAGGGCAATGGTGGCACAAGTACAGGAGGGTATCCGCGAGATAGTGTCGCGGGTAGGTGCGCGAACATCTGCGGTGGAGGAAAGGCTAGCCTCCCTCGAGCGTCACGCACAGCTCAACATTGAGTCCATTCAGGCCCTGACAACGGCTGTTCGGATTCAGGGTGAGCAACATTCTGCCGCCATAAACAGGCTAACCCTAATCCTCCTCGCTCTCCCCACCATGCCTCCTCGCCTTTTCGCTAGCTCCCGGGACCCACCGAGGGACATCTCCTGAGGGGTAATTAAAAAGGAGACTGATCACCTCCAAATAAGCCAAATCCAAGAAGGAAATGGCAACGACATCAGGATGACTGACAGAAACATAGAAAGGGTAGAGAAGGAGAATAGCCATGGCTGGATGTCATTGGCTAAAGAATGGCCCAAAAAGATTTGTAGGGACAATCGGTTTGATAATGACAAAACGAACAGCCCATATGAGGAATTCACAGTAAAATGTGAGGATAGAAAGATAAAACAGAAAAAGCAAAAAACTAGACAGGTGAACTGTGTGATGGCTATGATGCAAATTGATGTAAATTTAAACGATCGATAGGCCAAATGTAAAGAACAGCATGGTAAGCAGGCTGAACAGAATAAGCAACAAAAGGGTGAAATAGAGAGCCTGCACAAAGCGTTAGGGACTGTCCAAACAGAAAGGAAATTAGCAGCCACCCAACAGCTGAAGATGCGCCAGGAAATGACCCAATTGAGGGCCCAACTACATAACTCTACGGAAACATTGATCAAAACACAGGGGGGGAATTGAATGATATTAAAAAGCTTATCGAGAGTTGTGGGATATATCCCAGGAAAATAAGGATAGAGAAATAGGGCCCGATGTTAGCAGGCCTGCGGGTTCCCGGTGGGGGGGGGGGCTATCGGGCGCGTGGGTAACGCGCCCGGTGAAATGAGTGCGTCCCCCGTGCGATCACAGAATAATTGAAGTCATTTACCTGTGGTTACGGGTTTTCCGCTGCTCAGCTGCGCGCCGGCGGCCTGCGCATGCGCAGTGACGTCTGAGTGATGGTGGAGCTCTATTTAAAGGGGCAGTCCACCAAGGCTTTGGAGTCCAATTAATGTCCAATTAATTGTACTTGTAATATGACTGGCAACAACAAAAGCATAGAATGGTTTAGATTGGATGATAAACTGTCAATGAAACACCCCCTCGGAATTCTGGGGGTCCCATTCCTTGGCAATTTGGAAACCCTCAGAGGGGAGACTAACAACACCGTTTTAATACTGAACTACCCAAGGATTTGGCAACGGAACGTGGAAAAGAGTAAAAAGGGAATACTCTGCGAAACTACGGGAAGAGGGCAAAAAGGGGGCAGTGTCATGACCCTAGACATGAAGGAAGAAATGAGAGGAGGAAAAGAAGAAGCCTGTGTGCAGCATTTGTGAGGAACATAGTCCAGAAAGGCCTAGACGACATAGAGAGCAACCGGATTCCATCATTCATCCATGAAGAACAATTAAGGAAGTGGTTCTAAGGGACTGGGGAGTTTGATTATGACATGATGCGTCAAATTGGGATGGTATTCTTGGCCCCCCGAATAGAGGCCGAAAAGAATATAATCTCGTTGGTACTGTCCTTGCCCCTGCTGGAGAAGAATGGAAGCCAATCCTGGAAGATGTACCAGGTAGAATCAATAGGAGTAATTCAGGATTCAGGAATTGGGCCGGTACATAAGCAATATGAGGAGTATCCATAACATTTGATAAAGAACGATGGAGCATGGATCGCATCAGACGTGGAGTTTACCCTGAAAGAGATGACCTGGAACTGCAGCTGCTGGAAGATGAAGCTATGCGGGCCATCCTACACATCGGACATTACATATATCCATTGTCACTTTGTCTGAAATCCATAATCTACAGAACTATAAACTCTCAGAAACATATCATGCATATGTTACAAGATAATAAGACGATTGAGGCAGGGATTAAGGAGTTGGGAAATCATAAATGGTGGGAGATCGCCACCAATGTAGAACTACATCCTGAGCAAGGCTGTTCCAGATGGGGCTAGTAGTTGCTCAGCTAGTAGTGTTAGTAACATTGGTGATAGCCCTATACATTGTAAGGAAAAAGATCAAAGAGGTAGAAAAAATGAGGAAGGAGGAAAGGATAACAAGAGCAGTAAAGCAAGCTTGGCAGAAGAAGGGAGAGAATATATAGGAGGAGATGTAGTATATTTGGATTTTCAAAAGGCAGTCAATAAGGTGCCACATAAAAGGTTTGTTACACAAGATAAGAGCTCATGGGAGTAGGGTAATACAATAGCATGGATAGAGGATTTGTTAACAGACAGAAAACAGAGAGTAGGGATAAACGGGTCATTTTCAGGTTGACAGGCTGTAAGTAGTGGGGTACCGCAAGGATCGATGCTTGGGCCTCAGCTATTTACAATCTATATTAATGACTTAGATGAAGGGACCAAGTATAATGTATCCAAGTTTGCTGACAATACAAAGGTAGGTAGGAAAGTAAGCTGTGAGGAGGACACAAAGAGTCTGCAAAGGGATATACGCATGTTAACTGAGTGGGCAAGAAAGTGGCAGTTGGAATATAATGTGGGGAAATGTGAGGTTATTCACTTTGGTAGGAAGAATAGAAAAACAGAATTTTTTTTTAAATGGTGAGAAACTATTAAATGTTGACGTTCAAAGAGATTTGGGTATCCTCGTACAAGAAACACAGAAAGTTAGCATGCAGGTACAGCAAGCAATTAGGAAGGCAAATGGCACGTTGGCCTTTATTGCAAGGGGGTTGCAGTACAAGAGTAATAAAGTCTTGCTACAATTGTACAGGGCTTTGGTGAGACCACGCCTGGAGTACTGTGTACAGTTTTGGTGCCCTTAACTAAGGAAGGATATACTTGCCTTAGAGGCAGTGCAACGCAGGTTTACTAGATTGATTCCTGGGATGAGAGGGTTGTCCTATGAGAAGAGATTGAGTAGAATGGGCCTATACTCTCTAGAGTTTAAAAGAATGAGAGGGGATCTCACTGAAATATATAAGATTCTAAGAGGGCTTGACAGGGTAGATGCTGAGAGACTGTTTCCCCTGGCTAGAGGGTCTAGAACTAAGGGACATAGTCTCAGGATAAGGGGTCAGATATTTAGTACTGAGATGAGGAGGAATTTCTTCACTCAGAGGGTCGTGAATATTTGGAATTGTCTACCCCGGAGGGCTGTGGGTGCTTAGTCATTGAGTATATGCAACACTGAGATCGATAGATTTTTGGACTCTAAGGGAATCAAGAAATATGGGGATCGGGCGGGAAAGTGGAGTTGAGGTCAAAGATCAGCCATGATCTTATTGAATGGTTGAACAGGCGGAAGGGGCCGTATGGCCTACTCGTGCTCCTATTTCTCATGTTCTTATGTTCTTAAACAGAAAAGAGGGTGATGCACCATATAAGGCAATGCATAAACTTATAACCAATCACAGACTTAAGGCAAATAAGCAGGAGAATTGAATGCCTAAAAAGGGATGATTAAAGTAAAGCTATGGTATTGTCTGAAGAGCTCGTGCCTAGGCTTGACTGTATCCTGCTTATCGCACTATAACTTTGAAATAAAGGCAAGACAAGCTCATCATTTTACCCGACGGATTTAACTTCATTTAACTTCAACTCCAAATAATTCCTGAATTATTTTAGTCATTAATGGCTATCTATGATGACTCTGTGGTAAGCAACAAGTAATCAGCTCCAGGTATAAAGAATTCTGACTTTTACCTGCAGAAATCCTTGTGCAGTGTGTTAATGAGAGGATAAGGTCCCTCATTGCAGAAATCACCAGTGAAATCATCCATAGCAAGAGTCCACACCATAGCTCCTCCATAGTTGTTTTGTTTCAACCACTCGGCCTGGAAGACATTGTTCACAAAATCATTTTGCAAATCCTTGTTTGCAAGCTATTCTTACCCCAAATAAACCTAAGATTTACAACACACCACAGCTGAATATAAAAACATTCTTCTAAACTTGTGGAAATGCCCAAAAGTCCACTGATACCTCCGTGTGAATATTGCTTCATTCGAGTTTTGTAATAGACAGGGAAATATTTTCTGTAATGACTATAAAAGCAGGTATTCCAAATATCATTGATATTGCTGCCTTAGTATCTCTGAAGTGAGTCATTTCAGAAACTGTCACTGTTTTTGTCAATGATTGCATTTTGGGCACAAAGAGGTGAGTTAACAGAAATTTGAACTTCTCCCAATATTTGTGTCTAAGGGATTAAATCAGAAATAAAAGCTGTGGTAAAAACACTTCAAAAAAGATATCTCATCCATCTTAAATTAAAAGCCACTCGAACAGTTGATTCAGCAGGCATTTGGTACATGAATGAACTGTTTTCATTCTGTCATCTCACTGGCAGTTTTCTCTGTTTTTCTGGCCTCATCACCTAACTTGAGGCTCAGGATATAAGTCCAATGTTAGATACTTTTTACAAAACTGCAAAAGTCTTGTGATCACAGAATGCTCCAAGCATCCTGTGTGAAATGGTGTAATGAAAGAGAATGTGTTTTCCAGTTATTCAATTGATCAATATAACAACATGATTCTAATGCTTATTGTCACAAGCTAGTTGTATATTACAATAAATATTGCATCAAAGCAACAAATAAAAAATGGAGCATATCGAAGTCTACAGAAGATACCTTGTCTGCAAAGCTTCACGGATTGTCATATGCAACCCATTCACGTCCTTTATAGGCATATGGAACCTCCTGTGAAGCATCCCATTTCGCGGTGCCATCTTTCAAAAATGTGCAAATCTGTCTGAAGAGGGAGACATTAGGGTACAAGCCATTGTGGTCACAAATTATCAGTGGTTTGTTGTTTTCTATATGTACGTTAACGACCTTTTCCAAATCATTTGTGGTTTGTTTGTTTTATTCAGCTATCATTTTCTCTCAAATACAATCCTGAAACATGAAGCACTGTTCTTTTCTTTCGCTGCTAAAAACTATTTTAATTCATATTCTGAATATGGCAACAGCAAATGATGACCAATACGTCCTCAGATTTTCATTAAGTGGCACTACCTTTTGTTAAAAGATATTCAATGATTCCTCACAATGCAAGTTCCCAATCTGAGGCATTGGAGGAGCCAATAAGGCATCTGGATTTTACTCATAGGTGTAAAGAGAGTGGCTGAAGAGGTGGCATCAGCACCAGCTTCCTTACCCATTCCGTCAGTGAGAAATTAGTGCGACGCTTGTGCTGTTTAATTGATGGAAGAATCTGGAATGGCCCTATTTAAAATTAGTTGGGGTAATGATGGAGTGGGTGCCATCATGTTTGAGCCCCTGTTCCTTCGGCACCTAAGCTGAACCTTGCCATGCGTTGAGGTACTGGCAGAGGCAGTAGTATCTCCATTCATGGGAGAGATAATCAGATGAGGGTATCTTTGCCAAGGATATCAAAAGGCATTGCCAGTATTTTAAATAGGGCCATTCCAGATTCTTCCATCAATTAAACAGCACAAGCGTCGCACAGGCTTTCAGGATACATTATAACATGTTATATAATCTACCTCAGGAAGTTCCTATGATTGCAATAATGCTGATGTTCTCACAGTAAAGCTTGAGGTTTTTTTTTGTTAGAATTCAGTACTTGGTTATTTAGTATTTGCAGATATAAGATATTAAGGAATAAAGAAACTGTATCGGTATCAATACCTCATAATAGGCTAAAGTTCCCTCCGCTCTGGTGTACTTCCCAGGGGGTCCAGGGCCTCCTGCCGGTGCTCCAACCCCAGTTTCTGATGAGGTCAGAGTGAAAGTGTGGCCATATGTAGCGAATCCAATATTCAGTTTATCTGCTGGAGCTCCCTGATCTTTCCAGTATTTCATTACATAGTCCTACAGAGAAAGCATTCACGTTCATGTTCACACCAGAAGGACTATATAAAACATCTGGTAAAAGAGAGTTACCTATTTATCAATGGAAATAATAAGTATTATGGGATTTTATTTTCTTGAATACTTACAATATTAAAGTGCTTGTTAGCATAGCTTTTGTCATTTGGGAGAGCATAAAGAGGGCTATTTTCTCCAGTTGTAGGACTCCCGGAAGAATGGAAATCGTACGTCATCACATTCAAAAAGTCCACGGTTCTGTATGACAAAAGGTCTGAGTTACACTGATATCTTGTTCACAAAAGTGAATGTTAGTTATCTGAGTCATTACACAAAGGCACTCTGACCATTGAAACTATAGAAAAAATGAAAGAAAGAACTTGCATTTATATAGTGCCTTTCACGGCCTCAGGTAATCCTAAGTGCCTCACACCTGATGAGTTACTTCTGAAGTGTGGTAGCGGTCGCAATGAAATAAATGACCAATTAAACTGATTCAGTGATGTTGGCTGAAGGATAAATCTTGGCCAGAACACTGGGAGAACTCTTCTTCAAATAGTGCCATGGGACCTTTCAAACCCATCCGAGAGGACAGACGGGACCTCAGTTTAACGTCTGATTCGAAAGACGGCAGTGCGGCACTCCCTCAGTTCTACACTGGAGTGGAAGCTGAGATTATGGGCTCAAGTCCTCGAGTGGGGCTTGAACCCACAACCATCTGACTCAGAGGTTGTTCTACCACTGAACCACAGCTGAGGCCTATGCATGTTTCTAGAGTAGATAACAAATTTGCGGCCAATTTATTAAGCCTGCCACCCTGTTTAGGCTGGGAAAGGGGTGATAGGCAAATAAAAAGTCCCAGCCACTGACTGCCCGAAGCCCACCCGACTCAATTTTCGAGCAGGCCTCGAAACACGTGGCCAGCACCCCTACCTGAAACAAGAAGGAGCCTTATTTAGATTCTTAAATTGGGGTCCTACCCCCGTTGTAGAACACTGATGCAATTTTCATGGACCAATGGAAGGGGCCTTTGACACTAGGGATTAACCTCATGACTCTTTTCTGCACTGCCCCCATTGCTGGAATGTCCCCTGTGTGCCACGGTGACCAGAGCTGGATATAGTACTCAAGGTACGGTCTGCCCAGAGCACTGTACAACTTGATCTGTACCATATCATTTTTATATCATGGCCCAACAGCTCAGACCTTCATGGGATCTGAATGAGAAGGCAATATCAAAGAACTAGAGACCATAAGGTGATTGAGGTGGGAATCTTAATTAGGGACAATTCCGACGTCATTTAGACATACCTTTATTATAGTGCTTTCAAACCATAAAATAATTTCCTTATTATCAAAACCCGTTACTCATGTGTCGGGATTATTCTTGACAATCCTAATAACCTTTTCCATTCTTCGTTCAGTGTAATTGCAGTTCTGTTTTCAACTGCCATTAACATCATTTTTGCTTCACTGAGAATATGAGGTGATATTCCTCCTGTCAATAATATTAACACAAAGGTGAACATGAATACAAAACGGGAAATTACATTCTGTATTCACATCAATTTTTCAATGAAATTATTGACAGAAGGAATGTCAATCCGATGTGACATGTTTAAAAACTCTGAGATGCAAAAATAAATAATAAAGTAGTGAATTAATTTTTTATTTTTAATCATTGGTCAAGTCTATAGATAGAAAAAATGGAGAAACTCAGTTAGAATTTATGCAAGAACTCCTTCAACATCCAGGAACCACTTAAGCTTCACTCTTGTGGTTTACAACATGAATTAAGCTGTTCAACAGAATTTAACTCAATGTTTTGACTCAGTGGTAGCACTCGTGCCTCAGAGTCAGAAAGTTATTGGTTCAAGCCCTACTCCAGAGGCTTCAGTACGTAATGTAGGCTAACACTTCAGTGCAAGTCTGAAGGAGTGTTGCACTTTTAGAGGTTGACCGTAAACACTGATAGGCAGCTCAACTGTGTCCGAGATTCACAGCTGAGCCCAATCCTAACTTCACCTGATGTCCAGATGCATGCACTTCCAGTCATGGGTTACTGGATAGCAATCAGGAATCAGAACAGCAATACCGAGGCCAATTTTGGCACCTCTAACATTGCCCATTAGGTTCAGCCAACTCATCACTAACTGGGCCTTTCCAGATCTGTACGGCTCAGTTGCTAACTAGTTAAACTTGCTGAACTATTGAGGAAGTATGACAAATTGATTTTTCCACATAGAAAGTCCTGTAGGACTGACGAGGATACTCACTTTCCAAGCTGAGGAACATCATAGCCAGAATCAATGATACTCATCCCAGCAGGAACTGCAAGTGAGAGCAACAGTCTTGGTCTTCCGGAACTTTTCCCTTCGGCTTCGAAGGCTGCCACCATTTCCTAGAAGTTGAAATAAAGTTTCTCTTACCAACTGATCCACTCAAATAGAGGCTTTCAAACACTGACTAAAGAACTTTTAGTCTTTATAAAATGTTCCCATGGCCAAGTGTAGCCCAATAATGTGTCTAATACAAGAGTATAGCCAGATATAGAACCAGGCTTAAGTGGAGCCTAGATGGATAGCAGTTATTACATAGAGTCCGAACAAACATATGTATCACAATGTTTAATGAAGCTGCTATTAAACTATTTTGCTAACTAAATTCATAAATGTCTCGTTTGAACATTCCATCTTCATGTTGCACGAAATCTGCAAAACCGTATTTTAAATCTGTCTTTGGTCAGGACCTTGAAAGGAGTTTTAAAGTGATGGAAAGGAACAAATTGCAGATTGGCTATCTAATACGGTCTTTCAGAAGTTAGGACAGATAGTCCCCGAGACTGCGTCAATATTTGCAAGGTGTGGTCTCCAAACAGGAAGAGTTTGAAAGTTGTTTTATTTTAGCCAGTAGATTAAGCATCTTATTAAATGTATTTGGTCCTACCTGTGCCAATTTAGCGAAGAGCGGCTTTTGTCTTGAATAGGGATACTCCCAATCTATATCCAAACCATCAAACCCATAACCGCGCAAGAAGCTAATCACAGACTTTATGAATGTTTGGCGATTTGCTTCCGTAGAAACCATGTTGCTGAACCTGGAGCAGAGCAGAAAGTTGAACAAAAATCATCAGAAAAGATGTATTTTGGTTTTAATAATTTCAGCCTGTACCTTTAAGATTTTCATATCTTTTAAAATTTCAACATATACCCAGAGACCACTCATAATTTACATAAATATTATTGATATATGCTGCATTGTTGCTGCACTCAATAATCAGTTCTATCAATCTTCACTGGGAGTATTAACTGGAAATGATTCTTTCTGAAAATGATGCGACCTTTCCTTTCAGACAGATCTTTCCTTTCTACCCCAGAGGGCTGTGGATGCTGAGTCGTTGAGTATATTCAAGGCTGAGATCGATAGATTTTTGGACTCTAGGGGAATCAAGGGATATGGGGATCGGGCGGGAAAGAGGAGTTGAGTTCGAAGATCAGCCATGATCTTATGTAATGGCGGAGCAGGCTCAAGGAGCTATATGACCTACTCCTGCTCCTATTTCTTATGTTCTTATATCAGCCCATAAATATTGCCTCAATTAAATTTTACAGAAAGCTCAGCTTAGACACAGTACACTCATTAAAACAAATGCTATAAGTTAATCTCTTAGATATTTATCAAAAACTACAGGATTATCATTTCCAAAAATATATGTTTGTCCCCAGTTCATTTTATATCAAAAGCAATTTGAAAAGAGCCACTTTTAACCCAATACCCAAATAAAACGTTTCCATCTTACTTCTGAGTTCCAAAGTTCCAACCTCCGATGGACAGAAGGGTCTTAAGGTTTCCATTTCTGTTGCAAAATTGAACAATTTTTTTTTAGAATAAGTAACATAAGCAAATGCATTTTATAAGACTTCAGTAATTGCTGAAAATCATTACTGTCCTAATCTTTTTCTGTTTTCTCCTTTTGGTGCTCAATTTAATTGAGGAAAATTACCTCAGTGCAGAACACACATTTATTAACATGATGTGCTACAGGAAGTAGGATGTGAGTTCATGCAGTGATGTCTCAAAGCAATAATCCAGTCTCACTTGGGTCATTATTTTGCAAATGAAACACTTTTCTCACAAAACCTCCTGGGCAATATTCATACAACTTCCAGCAGAGCCCTGGGAGTAGATCAACTGTTTATTCTCTAAGGCAGAGAAGGGTAAGTGGCAAAGGAGGAGTCCAAAAGCAGGGGGACAAAATCACTAATAATAATGGATACAATAATGGGGAGCAATGTCTTTTTGTGAATATATTTAACATGCACAAACATGAGTTCATCTGCACTTTTGTAGCTGACTGGAACAATTAAATAATGTCATCTAACTCATCCTGTGCTGGTGAACAAAGTGGAGGTTCCAGCTCTCTCTTAAACCCAGTGTTGCTGTACAGATACAGATGTGTACACACTGAAACTTGTAGGGTACACATGTCTGCATGTGCACCAGTGTTCTCCGAAATTCAGATACAAATAAAACATTTCATGCATGTGGCAAGTATAATCTAGCTGCACACTCATTAAAACAACTTGTTAGTTTGATCTGCCAGCTCTAGGGTTTTGAATTGCGTTGCTAAGTGAATATAATGTTTTTTTTTACATGACATGGTGATATCATGATATGCATCAGTCTGCGACAGGCATTGTCAGACCCATTGGGCATTGACTCATCTCTGCCTGTGAGACTCAAATCAACATATCCCAATTCGACCCAATACCACCTCTCTGGCTGGGTCAGCCAAGTCACATTATACATAAATGGGCAGAATTTTGGTATATAAAACAAAATATAATAAAGGTGTAAAACAATGCTTAGCATTTCAGATACATTATCAATATTTATAGTATAATTATACTTGTTTTTAAGGGAGTTAAATGAGTGGTAGAGAGTCACATCGTTCCATTCAATGGTTGTGATTTCATTGTCCTTCATCCCAGCAAACGCGTAGAGCAGATGCGTGCACAAGCAAGGGTCCACATTCTCCGGCATGTATTTCCCCAGTCCTGGTCTGTACTGAGACCAGTTTGTAAAGTAACAAACCAGTCTGTAGGCAGAGCCTGTGAGTGGAGTGAAATGGAAATCAGGACAGTGCTTCTACTCATTACATTAAATAAAGAAAAGCTTGAAATGCACAAAGTCTCACCCAGTTCCAGGCACGCCAGTAAGACCACCACTGCAATAAAGAATATTAAATAAGTTTTAGAATTATGATCAAAATACACTTAAAGCTTCAAGGATACACAATGATGATATTATATGAGTGGTTCGGAACCCCTAAGGATCTATCCTTGGCCCAATCCTTTTCCTCACCTTTATGCTGCCCTTTAGCGACATCATCCACAGATATGAGGTCAGCTTCCACATGTACATTGATGAAACCTGGCCTTACCTCACCACCACCTTTCTTGACCCCTCCACTGCCTCTGCATTGTCAGATTACTTAGTCAACAACCAGTCTTGGATGAGCCGCAAGTTTTCCAGCTAAACATTGGGAAGGCAGAAATCATCGTCTATGGCCCCGTGTCCCCAACTTTGCCACCAACTCCTTCCCAGCTGAGGTGTCTCAGGCTACCAGACTGCTCGCAACCCCATGCCTAATCAATCCCAAGATGAGCTTCCAACCCCATATCCTCTCCATCACAAAGACAGCTTTACTTCCACCTCTGTAACATCATCCAACTCCGTCCCAACCCCTCACCTCATCTTCTGCTGAAGCCCTCATCCATGCCTTTGTCATCTCCAGACTCACTGGGGCAGAAGTTAGCCTGGGACATCCCGAAATTGGGCCTTGGGCCTCATCTACATCTTAGGGGCAAACTGACAGTGCCATACCTGCCTCCACAGTCAGCTCGCCCAAGGAGAGAAATGAATGTTGGTCACCGGCAGTGCCCTCAGGTAACTTTCGGGAGGGAGGGTGGTTGGACCAGGCAATGGAGGGAAGGGGAGGGGTACGATCACCAGGTCTGTGGAGTTGGGGGGAGCATTCCTGCTCCTCCTAGTGCTACAGAAAGGGAGTGTTTTTCTAGATTAAAGGCGCAATATAAACACAAAGTGTTCTTGTTCTTGGTTATGTTTTGAGGTTGACATGGTGCACTGATATATTAACATGATACACTTGATACGAGTTACATAACAGGAATAAGCAGGCAGCATGAGAAAGAAACAACAATTCATGACAACAGTTATCCATGGACAAATAGTTGATTCTGTTTGAAAACTTATATGGAAATATTTCAGGCAAATGAACAGAAATTGAAATCACAAACTACTTTCTGACTGCACTCCAGGAAATGAAATCTTCTGGGTGAAATTACACTACACATGCCAAGCCGTTTGTATGACATTCCTTTGTCTGCTATTTTAACCCATATTTTAAATGGGTTAATGGGATTGCTAAAATGCCAGGTGGAGGAATTTCATGCAGTTGCACTGCTATCACTCAATACAATTTAACCCCATTTGTTTTCATTAACCTCACAATTAGTTAAAAATTGAAGCAGCTAGACCCGAGAATAGACACAGAGCCACTTTTATTCATCTGCAAGCTCGTATCATGATATTATTTTGCATCCCGACACAAGCGTAGAGATGCATGGTACAGTCACAGAGCATTTAGTGGAGGAACAGGAGGTGGATAATCCAATGGGAATGGGTCACTTGGAGTGTCGTTGATTTTGGTCAAAACATGCATTTGACATTGTTTTATCAATGAAAAAGTATCTTCAGATAAGACAGAAAAAAATCACTTTCTTTTTAATTAGTCTTGAATTTGAGAAAGGAATCTTCACTTTGTTCTATTCCCCATTTAATTCCTGTCGCTGAATCTTTTGAAAAATCCGACAATATCAAATGTAATTAAATTGAAAAACACGCTTACCTGTTCCAAGTAGAAGCTTTGCCATCTTGTACCTGGTGTTTTGTGGGCATCAACGCTCTCTTTTATACGTTGAGCTTATCAGTACGGATAAAAACTCCATACATTAATAGCTTTATGACTAGAAAGGGAGCAGTCATAGTAGTCCTTCTAATATTCACAATGGAAAAATAATAGTTCTTATCTTAAGAGAGTGAAAACGCAACACACAGGAGAAATTCAACATTGTTGGACCCATTTTTTGGACGTAAGATCAACGTTGAGGGGACCAATTTCGAGTTGCAATCTCCCACGCCCAATCTCCCCTGGAAGTACGCCAGTTGCCAAATTGGAAGCCGCGACTTCTAGGTCTGGAGGGCACCTGCCTGAAACAGGCGATGGGCACCCTGCAAATGCAAATCAGGGTGCTAACGCTAGTTGTAGGATCCCAATCAAAATTGAGCTGTAAATGGGAGGACAGTTGTTTCATGTCTCAAGTGGCCGAGCGTGCCAGAAAACCTTTTAATAGTTTCTGTGGAGCCTGGAGGAAGAGGCGCTGCTCCTGACTCCACAAAACTACTGCCAATCCAGTCCGGCATCCGTCTGATTCACTCCCTCTCCTACTCACTCCCCTGGATATACCTGCAGCCCAGCTCAGCATCACAGCCAGTGTGTTGTACTCGCGCCAGCGCAGTTGAATTTCTCCCCCAGAGAGTCACTCAAGTCAATCCATCCTCAATAATTCTTACGTTGTTTCTCTTCTTTATTTTGACTGGAAGTGGTCAACAATTTTCTGACATATAGAGGAAACGATCTGGACAGGAATTGATGAAAAATCATTTTTCATTAAAGATATTCAATAAAAGCATGAATGAACACTACTTAGGTCTTTACATGGTATATTTTTAAATTCCATGTTGCCTATATATAGAAGTAAACTTACAGACTACTTGAAATCTAACTTTGGAATGAACCATCAGTACGAGGATCCTCCACAGGACTGGTCTTTGAGGGAATTGACACATCAGCCACAGTGATGATGAGACAGGCACAACAGTCAGTATACTCAAAAGAGGTCGATTGGCAGCATGACCGAGATGCATGGAACTGGTGGTAGCTGGCAAGTGGTGAGCAAATTCATAAAAAAAGATAATCTACTTAGCTAAATGTGCCCAGCAGCTTACTGTAATACAAGGGATTTAATGTACCAAACAATGGCTTGAAGCCAGTCTGCACTGCCTCAAATATATTTTGAGCCTTTGTTGCTGTCTCCTGCTGTTTCGAGATGCTACAAAATCTTAATGGGGCAATTAACCATTGAGAAACCCCTTAACTTAACCTATGACAATACAGCACTTCCCCAGTACTGCATTGGAGTGTCAGCCTAGTTTACTCACTCAAGTCCTGTTGTGCGGCTTTAACCGACAATCTTCTGACCCAGAGTGCCATCAACTGAACGGATAAAACCAAGTGGACAAACGTTTATTATAAATTTGTAAATTTAAGACAGATATTAGAACTGCTTTATTTAAAGAGTGATAAATGTTTGGAATATTTTGTCAGAGTGCTGAAGAAAAAAAATATTAGCAATGTCCAAAATGCTGTTAGACACTAAAATCAGGGAGGTAAGGTACTAGAGGGATACTTTTATTTGATCTTTTGGACAACACAGCAAGGTCACTTTTATTGCCCAACCCTAGTTGCCCTGAGAAGACGGTGCACTTTTAGATCTGAATGGCTTACTAACCACATCAGAGGGCATTAATAGCCAACCACATAGTATGGGGCTGGAGTCACATTAGGCCAGCCCAAGTAGGCTTGAATCATTACCTTCCCTGAAGGATATTAATGGATCAATTGGGTTTTTAAAGACAATCTAACAGCTTCCACCATTATTTTGCTGGCCCTAGCACACAAATGACCAGATTTATTGAATTTAGTTCCATAACTTGCCATATTTTACATTTGAACTCACAGCCCCTGGATTGTTAGTCCAGTACCATAATCACTAGGCGACTGTACCCAATGCACTGCAAAGGGATGAATAACCTTTTCTTGCCCTTGACTTCTCTTAAGTTATGGTTATGGACGTTCTCTTAGGGTATATTGGAGACAGCAGACTTCTTCGCAGTGACACAAAAATAGCTGTATAACTCTGGAATCAGATCATAGGAACATAAGAACATTAGGAACAGGAGTAGGTCATTCAGACCCTTGTGCCTACTCCGCCATTCAACGGGATGATGGCTGATCTGCACCTAGCTCGATTTACCAGTCATTGCTTCATATCCCTTGATACCGTTAGCTAACAAAAATCCATCTATCTGAGTCTTGAAAGCTCCAATTGTCCAAGCATGCACAGTCTTTTGGGGGAAGAGAGCTCCAGATTTCTACTACCCTTTGTGTGAAAAAGTACCCCTGATTTTGCTTATGAATCACCTAGCTCTAATTTTAGGATTATGTCCCTTGTTCTTGATTCCCACATCAAAGGAAGTAGATTCTCTGTATCTGCCCTATCAAACACTTCAATCAGATCAACCCTCAATCTTCTATGCTCAAGGGAATACAAGCCAAGTTTATGCAACCTGTCTTCATAATATAACCTCTAAGCCCCAGTACCATTCCGGTGAATCTGCGCTGCACCCCCTCCAAGGCCAATAGATCCTTCCTTAGGTGCGGTGACCAAATCTAAACAGGGTACTGCAGATAGGGTCCGATCAACAGTCAGACACTAGCATTGAAACACTCTAAGTAGGGGCTTCAAACTGGCAGGGTAAGCCACAGGCTACAACTTCAGTTTCTTAAAGCTTGGCGAATAGAAGGACATCTGTTAAACACACTGCATCATGAAATGTTGAAGTATTGAGGCCAAGACCACAAACTGCAGTACCCTGGAAGATAAGTTTAATTATTTCCCCTCACACAGCACGGGAAAAAAATTCTACACATGGCCATCCGCTTTGCGCCTGAAAAATGGGCGACCAGGAGTGGTAAATCGGAGGCACCTCAACTCCTACTGCTTAATGCCAACCTGATACCATTCCATTTAGTCTGTGTATTGAAAGTCAACTAAAAATACTATTTACGAGAACAACAGTTTGATCTTATCAGGAGCTCAGATTGATTACAATCAGTGGAGAAATATGTATATACAGGAAACTTGTTCTTAAGTGCTACTAGTTCTTATCAGGATTTCTGTTATTTGGTTTAGCCTTTAAATATAATATTAAATAAACAAATGCAATATTCTGGTTTGTATGTAAAGTAGGATAAGTTTGCATAAGATTAAAAAAGAGCCCTTGGGGTCGATTTTTGTCTTCACCGCCTGGGTGGTGATCTGGCCAGGCAGATCACATGCCCTTTTCAGAACCCGCCTGATTTTCTTCCCAAGTAATGAAATGGAAAGCAATGGCAGTGGCAGCTTGAAAGAAACAGGCCTGATTTTTTTTGTCCATTGACTATGAATGGGTGAAAACATGTAGCCTATGGAAAGAATTACAAAATCAGCAAAATCATTGGCCCTACTCTTTGGCGTACAAATTCACTAGGGCTAATGTAAGGGACATTTCAGAAGATGCGACACCAACTCAAAATTGATGAGAATGCATATCTTTGACCAGAGTCCGGTCTAGTTCACTGTGCTGGAAACAAGCTCAACCAGGCACATAATTAGGCCTATTTCAACAGGTTTCAATTTCAACTCAAACAAGCAAGACAACTTAGCTCTTTTTTACATGCTGCTGTTTCATGCACAGTATGTACTATTTTACTGTCAGGTATACTATTGTATTACAAGGGGTGCACATTGGCAAAGCTGCTTGTAATACTAATATCAAACTGTCAGCTTGACTCAGTTAGTAGCGTTTTTGCCTGTGAGTCAGAAAGTTACATCGAGTTACATCAAAACTACAGCTGAAACAGGCCATTTGGCCCAACTGGTCCATGCCGGCGTTCATGCTCCACACGAGCCTGCTCCCTCCCTACTTCATCCGGCCCTAAAAGGATACCCTTCTATTCCTTTCCCCCTCATCTGCTTATCTAGCTTCCCCTTAAATGCATTTATGCTATTTGCCTCAACTACTTCTTGTGGAAGCGTGTTCCATATTCTTACCACTCTTTGGGTAAAGAAGTTTCTCTTGAATTCCCTATTGGATTTATTAGCAACTATTTTATATTTATGATCTCTAGTTTTGAACTCCCCCACAAGTGAATACATTTTCTCTACGTCTACCCTATCATTATCCTAAAGACCTCTATCAGGTCACCACCCCAGAAAAGGAAGGGTGACCTATGGAGAAAAGAGTCCCAACCTTTTCAGCCTTTCCTGATAAAGATATCCTCTCAATTCTAATATTATTCCTGTGAATCTTTTTTGCACCCTCTCCAATACCTCTATATCCTTTCTATAATATGGAGACCAGAACTGTGCACAATACTCCAAATGTGGTCTAACCAAAGTTCGATGCAAGTTTAATATAACTTCTTTGCTTTTCAGTTTTATCCCTTTAGAAATGAACCCTAGTGCATTATTTGCCTTTTTTATGGCCATATTAACTTGCATCGCTACTTTTAGTGATTTGTGTCTCTGTATCCCTAGGTCCCTGTGCTCCTCTATCCCATTTAGACTCTAATTATCCAAGCAGTATGTGGTCTCCTTATTCTTCCTACCAAAATGCACCATCTCACACTTATCTATATTGAAATTCATTTGCCAATTACACACCCATTCTGCAAGTTTATTAATGTCCTCTTGCATTTTGACACATTCTTCCTTTGTATTAACTACACCCTCCAATTTGGTGTCATCCGCAAATTTTGAAATTGTACTTTCAATTCCCGAATCCAAATTGTTAATGTAAATTATGAACAACAGTGGTCCCAGCACCGATCCCTGTGGAACACTACTTCCCACTTTTTACCAATCTGAGTAGCTACCCTTAACATCTACTCTCTTTTCTGTTTTGTAGCCAACTTGCTATCCATTCTGCTACCTGTTGCCTGACTCCACATGCTCTGACCTTAGCCTTGAGTCTACAATGCGGTACCTTATCGAAGGTCTTTTGAAAATCCAAATATATTACATCTACTACATTACCCTTGTCTACTCTTTCTGTTACATCTTCAAAGAATTCAATAAGTTTGGTCAAGCATAACTTTCCCTTCTGAAATCCATGCTGACTATTCCTGATTATACTTTTGTTCTTTAGACGTCTTTCCATTAGATCTTTAAGTAAAGAATACATTATCTTTCCTATCACCAATGTTAAGCTAACTAACTGGTCTATAGTTCCCTAGACTTGTTCTACCTCCTTTTTTAAATATAGGAATAATATTAGCTGCCCGCCAGTCCTCTGGCACTATTCCCTTTACTATTCAATTTTTATATATATGCAATAACGCCTCTGTTATCTCCTCCTAACTTCTTTCAATATTTGCAGATGCAACCCATCCAGACCAGGGGTCTTATCCACCCTAAGTCTGATTAGTTTATCAAATATCTCCCCCTTTCTATCTTAAATGTCTTAATATCTTTTTTGATCTCTTCTTCTAATGTCCTGCCCATCTTGTTAGTCACCCTGGTAAATACAGAGGCAACGTAACTATTCAATATTTCTGCCATTTCGCTGTCATTACATGTGAGTTTATCTTGTGCATCCCTCAGTAGCCCTATCCCTGTCCTGATTTTTCTTTTGTTATTTATGTGTCTGTAGAATATTTCACTATTTCTTTTTATATTCCTTGATAATTTAATCTCATAGTTCCACTTTGCTTTCCTAATTGTTTTTTTTACTTCCTTCCTAATCTCTTTGTATTCCCTTTTGTCATCATTTCCTTTATTCTCTATGTACTTTTTCTTCAGTTTCAATTTTACCCTTATTTCTTTATTCATCCATGGTGTTTCATTTTTGGCTAGTTGGCTCTTGCTTTTTAGAGGAATATATTTCTCCTGAACTCCATTGACCACCATTTTTAATATTACCCACTGCTGTTCTATCTCTTTGTCTGTCATTTTTTTCCAGTTTACCTGCCCTAGTTCCATTCTCATCTCCTCAAAATCAACTTTTTTTTCCAATCTATTACTTTGGTCTTTGTAAATCATTATTTTAAACCTTATTATGTTATAATCACTATTGCCTGGATGTTCATAACAGACATCAGGAAGACATGGACTGGTGAAATCGGCAGACAGGTAGTGGTGTTCCCATGCGCCTGCTGCCCTTGTCCTTCCAGGTGGTAGAGGTCGCTGGTTTGGGAGGTGCTGTCGAAAAAGCCTTGTCGAAAACTCCATTCCCTTTTCTCCTTTCCCTACCTCTTATTGCCAATTTATTTGGGAGTAGTTGAAATCTCCCATGATTATTATTCAATGTTTTTTACTCATTTCAAAGATCGGTCTACATATTTTATCCTCCACTTCCCTTCCACCATTAGGTGGTCTGTAGAATATATTTATTAATGTGATCGATCCCTTCTTATCCTTTATCTCAATCCATACTGAGTTGCTGCAGTGCATCCTGTAGATGGTACACATTGCAGCCATGGTGCGCCAGTGGTGAAGGGAGTGAATGTTTAGGGTGGTGGATGGGGTGCCAATCAAGCTGACTGCTTTGTCCTGGATGGTGTTGAGCTTCTTGAGTGTTGTTGGAGTTGCACTCATCCAGGCAAGTGGAGAGCATTCCATCACACTCCTGACTTGTGCCTTGTAGATGGTGGAAAGGCTTTGGGGAGTCAGGAGGTGAGTCACTCGCCGCAGAATACCCAGCCTCTGACCTGTTCTTGTAGCCACAGTATTTATGTGGCTGGTCCAGTTAAATTTCTGGTCAATGATGAGCCCCAGGATGTTGATGGTGGGGGATTGTAATGGTAATGCTGTTGAATGTCAAGGGGAGGTGGTTAGACTATCCCCTGTTGGAGATGGTCATTGCCTGGCGCTTGTCTGATGCGAATATTACTTGCCACTTATCAGCCCAAGCCAGGTCTTGCTGCATGTGGGCACGGACTGCTTCATTATCTGAGGGGTGGCGAATGGAACTGAACATTCTGCAATCATCAACGAACATCCCCATTTCTGACCTTATGATGGAAGGAATGTCATTGATGAATCACCTGAAGATGGTTAGACCTAGAACACTGCCCTGAGGAACTCCTGCAGCAATGTCCTGGGGCTGAGATGATTGGCCTCCAACAACCACTACCATCTTCCTTTGTGCTAGGTACGACTCTAGCCACTGGAGAGTTTTCCCTCTGATTCCCATTGACTTCAATTTTACTAGGGCGCCTTGGTGCCACACTCGGTCAAATGCTGTCTTGATGTCAAGGGCAGTCACTCTCACCTCACCTCACCTCTGGAATTCAGCTCTTTTGTCCATGTTTGGACCAAGGCTGTAATGAGGTCTGGAGCCGAGTGGTCCTGGCGGAACCCAAACTGAGCATTGGTGAGCAGGTTATTGGTGAGTAAGTGCCACTTGATAGCACTGCTGACGACACCTTCCTTCACTTTGCTGATGATTGAGAGTGGACTGATGGGGCGATAATTGGCCGGATTGGATTTGTCCTGCTTTTTGTGAACAGGACATGCCTCGGCAAGTTTCCACATTGTCGGGTAGATGCCAGTGTTGTAGCTGTACTGGAACACTTTGGCTAGAGACAGGGCTAGTTCTGGAGCACAAGTCTTCAATACTACAGCCGGGATGTTGTCGGGGCCCATAGCCTTTGTTATATCTAGTTCACTCAGCTGTTTCTTGATATCACGTGGAGTGAATCAAATTGGCTGAAGACTGGCTTCTGTGATGGTGGGGATATCGGGAGGAGGCTGAGATGGATCATCTGATCGGCACTTCTGGCTGAAGATGGTTGCAAACGCTTCAGCCATGTCTTTTGCACTTACGTGCTGGACTCTGCCATCATTGAGGATGGGGATGTTTACAGAGCTTCCTCCTCCCGTTAGTTATTTAATTGTCCACCACCATTCATGACTGGATGTGGCAGGACTGCGGAGCTTTGATCTGGTCCGTTGGTTGTGGAATCGCTTAGCTCTGTCTATACCATGTTGCTTCAACTGTTTAGCATGCATGTAGTCCTGTGTTGTAACTTCAACAGGTTGGCACCTCAGCTTGGGTATGCCTGGTGCTGCTCATGGCATACTCTTCTGCACTCCTCATTGAACCAGGGTTGATCCCATGGCTTGTTGGTAATGGTAGAGTGAGGAATATGCCAGGCCATGAGGTTACAGATTGTGCTGGAATACAGTTCTGCTGCTGCTGATGGCCCACAGCGCCTCATGGATGCCCAGTTTTGAGCTGCTAGATCTGTTCTGAATCTATCCCATTTAGCACGCTGGTAGTGCCACACAACACATTGGATGGTGTCCGCAATGTGAAGATGGGACTTCGTCTCCACGAGGACTGTGCGGTGGTCACTCCTACCAATACTGTCATGGATCGATGCCTCTGCGACAAGTAGAATGGTGAGGACGAGGTCAAGTAGGTTTCTCCCTCGTGTTGGTTCGCTCACCACCTGCCGCAGGCCCAGTCTGGCAGCTATGTCCTTCAGGACTCGGCCAGCTCGGTCAGTAGTGGTGCTACCGAGCCACTCTTGGTGATGGACGTTGAAGTCCCCCACCCAGAGTACATTCTGTGCCCTTGCTACCCTCAGTGCTTCCTCCAATTGGTGCTCAACATGGAGGAGGACTGATTCATCAGCTAAGGGGCGGTAGGTGATAATCAGCAGGAGGTTTCCTTGCCCATGTTGACCTGATGCCATGAGATTTCATGGGGTCCGGAGTCAATGTTGAGGACTCCCAGGGCCACTCCCTTTTGACTGTATATCACTGTGCCACCACCTCTGGTGGGTCTGTGTTGCCGGTGGGACAGGACATACCCAGGGATGGTGATGGGAGAGTCTGGGACGTTGGCTAAAAATTGTAGCCACGGTATTTATGTGACTGGTCCAGTTAAGTTTCTGGTCAATGGTGACCCCCAGGATGTTGATGGTGGGGGATTCAGCGATGGTAATGCTGAATGCTGTGCACATTGCTGTTCAGGAAATTTAATTTGTTTTTAGCAATTGTTCCCCTCTCCCTTTGTTTTTAACATGATGTGGAGATGCCGGTGATGGACTGGGGTTGACAATTGTAAACAATTTTACAACACCAAGTTATAGTCCAGCAATTTTATTTTAAATTCACAAGCTTTCGGACAGTCATTTTGTACTTATGTTCTATAACTGTATTTGTTCCCTGGCCATTTATTTTACCCTTATTCCTTAATTTGCTCTGACCTTTGCTCTCACTTCCTATTTGTGTGCTCAGGGCCCAATCCAGGACTTGAGGAACTAATGCTTCAATTCAATACTGAGGTTAAACTGAGGTTCCATTTGACAGTTCAGGTGGATTTCCTGCCAGTCGTTCAATTTATTCATTCTTATTTAATCATTTATACATTCATTCATTCTTACTCATTCATTCATTCTTATTCATTCATTCATTCATTCTTATTGATTCATTCTTATTCATTCATTCATTCATTCAATCATTCATTCATATTTTTATTCTTTCTTTCTTTAGAGGGTAGAGAGGAATGGAGTTTGAGGTGGATAGGCAGCAAGAAGCCTCACCCCCAATTTTGCCATTTTCTGTTGCTGTGCCACTGATTTTGGGTAGGATCATGGATGAAAATCCAGCCCAGAAACAAGAGATTGGCAATGTACCCATACTGATTGTAACTGACTAACTGCACCAATTAGCTTAGGGACAGCTAGTCTAAAAGTGAATTGTTGCCTGGAACAGCAGTAAAGGAGCATTTTATTATCTTCAATGAGGAGTGGTAGGGAATTTATGAAAATTACTGTGAAAATTGTATCCTTTTCACTCATGACATTCATGTAAAATAAAGCAGTTTGTTGGTTGACAATCATGCCTTATCTTGCCACAATACTTTTCAGTCTGCCTTCTGCAAAGACAGGAGAAGGTACATTGCAGCTCACGGTAGATTCAGTTGGCTGAATTCTCGCTGGCTAGAAGCCACACCCACCAACTTCCCACCTGCTCCAAGCAGGAAAATTGCCAGCGGTTAAAATTGCCTTATCCTCGTTCTATCTCTGGCAGGTGACAATCTAACTAAAACCGAAGGTTTCCGGTTGGAAGCCTGCTGACAATTAAACACCCCCCAATATTTGTGTCCCAAACACTTAATCAATCCACTATATGAATGACTGGGATCGTTTTTTTGTTGTGGAAACTGGATTAAAGTTTGTAGAAATCAGGATACCAAAACCCAGATGAGTCCAGTTTTCCTTCCTGTGTCCAAATCAAAAACATTTTCCCTGTGAAATGCAGGAATCCCAGTAGATATCAGAGTGCTGTGATTTGAGTTTGTGTATAGGATTGAAATAAATGCTTCTGCCTTGAACTGTTATATCAGAAGTGAATTCAGCAGATGAATTCTTTTTAACTGAAATTATTATATTTCATTTATAAACAAAACACAAAGTAAACTGTTATCTGCATGAATTGATGATTTTATTTTGCTGTTTTATCTGCATCTATTATCTTCACTTGAGACAAATTGGACACGTTACATTAATGGTCTTTATCCATGAAGTGGTGACATTTCAGTGATTAAACTGAAGGACAGTTACAGCTTCCTCGGTATCCAATGAAGATTAATGGCAGGCTGGAAAAATAAAGAGTATCTTAATGTTCTCTTATTAAGAATAGTATTTTAATATCACATCAGTGGCATAAAAAACAACTTATGTATTGTGTCTACTTTTTAATTTTAAATTATTTTGTTTTTTGCTCTCCTCCCTCAACATCACATCTTCATCATCGAACAAGACTGACCAGAAACTCTCTCACAGACTTCCCCCAATTCCACTTCACAACCAGTTTCTGGAACATGTGCAAAAGCAGCTTGGGCTGAAATAAAAGTCAGTAACCCTGTATTATGAACATGTGCTAATTTTGTCACTGCAGAAATCTATGAAACCACAGCACTGCAGTGTGAAGCCTCTCCACCAACTGCAGGAGCATTCCATCCATTTCAACCCAACTGAAGCTAGGAAAACTAATCTATAAATCAGTGGCATGAGCACAATGTGCTGCTACATTGTCAGGATTTGTTGAAATTGTACACCCAGGAAACTGCATTTTGTGTAATTTAACCTGTGCTGTATTCTTTTAGGGCTTCTAATGAAGACTACACTGGTATTTTACACAACCTGAACATTACTGTTTACACAAGATGTCCGCTTTGATTTGCTACTTAGGTTAGTAAGCATACCTACCTTCTGGTTTCTCATTAAGCCCAGTTGCAACAGGCACAGGAAGTATCAAAGACTAATCCATTGGGGCATTGTTTCAGGTAAGTCTTTCCATTGTAACATTGATAAAACTTGTTCTTATCTTTTGGATCAGGGTAGGAACCGTTAGATTTGCCAGCGCAGAACCCACTGCCACCACTGCCTCCACCACCACCACCACCACCACCACTAGGGGCATCAGTGGGAGGAACAGCTGGTCGCAGTGTTGTTTTGGATGGAACACAAGCTGGAAGGAAATAAAATTCATCAATTTATTGTTTGATTAAAAATTGATATAAACTGAAGTTAAGGATTGCAAATTAAAGGGATGTTGCTGCATTAAAAATCTTCAACTGGAATTCAATTCCTCACGTCATCATGAACAAACTGCTCTGGAAATTCAGTTCAATAAGGGCCACTGAGGAAAACTTGTCATATAGCAGATTCTGTGCCAGGAGTGTCTTTGTTGTGTTGCAATATTTGATCACAAATTTATCACAATATATTGTACCTTTTCAATGACACAATGCTACATTGCATATCTTCAATGTTTTAATACCATTACAGACTGGATGCAACATCCAGCATGGTTTTATCACCTATGCAGTTGAGATATATACATGTTTCAGTATTTTACTGCATTCTTCCTCCTGTTTTAGGAATTTAATGCTCAAAGTCACTCAGCAATATTCTATTAGTCAGGTTTTTGCAAAGCTCGAAATGTTGAATTTGAAATACAATTAGGTACAACAAACAATTCCTGAATAATTTTAAGTGTCGATGGTAGTCATGATGTGGAGATGCCGGTGATGGACTGGGGTTGACAATTGTAAACAATTTTACAACACCAAGTTATAGTCCAGCAATTTTATTTTAAATTCACAAGCTTTCGGAGGCTTCCCCCTTCGTCAGGTGAACGATGTGAAATGAAGTCCTCGAAATGAAATCGCATTTATAATTCACAGAACAATGCTTGGTGAGTACAGACAGTTTTTTCAACTGCCCGTTGCCAAGGCAATCAGTGTGCAGACAGACAGGTGTTACCTATCGTATCAGGCAACGGAACCCTGTGTGAGAACCTCTCTGGATACATCGAGGGCATCCTGAAACCCATCGTACAGGGAACCCCCAGCTTCTGTCGCGAAACTACAGACTTCCTACAAAAACTCAGTACCCACGGACCAGTTGAACCAGGAACACTTCTCACCACGATGGACGTCTCGGCACTCTACACCAGTATCCCCCACGATGACGGCATCGCTGTGACAGCATCAATACTCAACACCAACAACAGCCAATCTCCAGACGCCATCCTACAACTCATCCGTTTCATCCTGGATCACAATGTCTTCACCTTCGATAACCAGTTCTTTACCCAAACACACGGAACAGCCATGGGGACCAAATTCGCACCCCAATACGCCAACATTTTCATGCACAAGTTCGAGCAGGACTTCTTCACTGCACAAGACCTCCAACCAACACTATACACCAGATACATCGACGATATTTTCTTTCTATGGACCCACGGCAAGGAATCACTAAAGAGACTACACGATAACATCAACAAGTTCCATCCCACCATCAAGCTCACCATGGACTACTCCTCAGAATCAGTTTCTTTCTTGGACACACGAATCTCCATCAAAGACGGGCACCTCAGCACCTCACTCTACCGCAAGCCCACGGACAACCTCACGATGCTCCGCTTTTCCAGCTTCCACCCTAACCACGTCAAAGAGGCCATCCCCTATGGACAGGCCCTGCGAATACACAGGGTCTGCTCAGACGAGGAGGAACGCGATGGACACCTACAGACGCTGAAAGACGCCCTAGTAAGAACGGGATATGACGCTCGACTCATCGATCGACAGTTCCGACGGGCCACAGCAAAAAATCGCATAGACCTCCTCAGGAGACTAACACGGGATGCAACCAACAGAGTACCCTTTGTCGTCCAGTACTTCCCCGGAGCGGAGAAACTACGCCATGTTCTCCGCAGCCTTCAACATGTCATCAATGAGGACAAACACCTCGCTATGGCCATCCCCACACCTCCACTACTCGCCTTTAAACAGCCACCCAACCTCAAACAGACCATCGTTCGCAGCAAATTACCTAGCTTTCAAGAGAACAGCGTCCACGACACCACACAACCCTGCCACGGTAACCTCTGCAAGACATGCCAGATCATCGACACAGATACCACCATCACACGAGAGGACACCACCCACCAGGTGCATGGTTCATACTCCTGTGACTCGGCCAACGTTGTCTACCTCATACGTTGCAGGAAAGGATGCCCCAGAGCATGGTACATTGGCGAGACCATGCAGACGCTGCGACAACGGATGAACGGACACCGCGCAACAATCGCCAAACAGGAGGGTTCCCTCCCAGTCGGGGAACACTTCAGCAGTCATGGACATTCAGCCACCGACCTTCGGGTAAGCGTTCTCCAAGGCGACCTTCGAGACACACGACAACGCAAAATCGTCGAGCAGAAATTGATAGCCAAGTTCCGCACCCATGAGGACGGCCTCAACCGGGATCTTGGGTTCATGTCACGCTACACGTTACCCCACCAGCGAACAAATGTTATCTGTTTTTAATATAACGGGTCAGTTGCTGTCTTTTCTATGTTTCTACCTCTCTATCTCTGTTTTTTTTTGTGTTTGTTGTTTTTTTTTTGGTGATTTGTATATTCTGTGAGACCTGGCAGGTAACACCTGTCTGTCTGCACACTGATTGCCTTGGCAACGGGCAGTTGAAAAAACTGTCTGTACTCACCAAGCATTGTTCTGTGAATTATAAATGCGATTTCATTTCGAGGACTTCATTTCACATCGTTCACCTGACGAAGGGGGAAGCCTCCGAAAGCTTGTGAATTTAAAATAAAATTGCTGGACTATAACTTGGTGTTGTAAAATTGTTTACAATTGAATAATTTTAGTCAATAATGGCTATAAGAACATAAGAAATAGGAGCAGGAGTAGGCCAATCGGCCCCTCGAGCCTGCTCCGCCATTCAATAAGATCAAGGCTGATCGGATCCTAACCTCAAATCTAAATTCATGTCCAATTTCCTGCCCGCTCCCCGTAACCCCTAATTCCCTTTACTTCTAGGAAACTGTCCATTTCTGTTTTAAATTTATTTAATGATGTAACTTCCACAGCTTCCTGGGGCAGCAAATTCCACAGACCTACTACCCTCTGAGTGAAGAAGTTTCTCCTCATCTCAGTTTTGAAAGAGCAGCCCCTTATTCTAAGATTATGCCCCCTCGTTCTAGTTTCACCCATCCTTGGGAACATCTTTACCGCATCCACCCGATCAAGCCCCTTCACAATCTTATATGTTTCAATAAGATCGCCTCTCATTCTTCTGAACTCCAATGAGTAGAGTCCCAATCCACTCAACCTCTCCTCATATGTCCGCCCCCTCATCCCCGGGATTAACCGAGTGAACCTTCTTTGTACTGCCTCGAGAGTAAGTATGTCTTTTCTTAAGTATGGACACCAAAACTGTATGCAGTATTCCAGCTGCGGTCTCACCAATACCTCCCTGTTTTTATATTCTATCCCCCTAGCAATAAAAGCCAACATTCCGTTGGCCTTCTTGATCACCAGCTGCACCTGCATACTAACTTTTGGATTTTCTTGCACTCGGACCCCCAGATCCCTTTGTACTGCAGTACTTTCCAGTTTCTCGCCATTAAGATAATAACTTGCTCTCTGATTTTTCCTGCCAAAGTGCATAACCTCACATTTTCCAATATTGTATTGCATCTGCCAAATCTCTGCCCACTCACCCAGCCTGTCTATATTCCCCTGTAGGTTTTTTATGTCCTCCTCACTCTCCACTTTCCCTCCCATCTTTGTATCATCTGCAAACTTTGATATGTTACACTCGGTCCCCTCCTCCAAATCGTTAATATAGATTGTAAAGAGTTGGGGACCCAGCACCGACCCCTGCGGAACACCACTGGCTACTGGTTGCCAGTCCGAGAATGAACCATTTATCCCAACTCTCTGCTTCCTGTTAGATAACCAATCCTCCACCCATGCCAGAATATTACCCCCAATCCAGTGATTCTTTATCTTGAGCAATAATCCTTTATGTGGCACCTTGTCGAATGCCTTCTGGAAGTCTAAATACACTACGTCCACTGGTTACCCTTTATCCACCCTGTACGTTATGTCCTCAAAGAACTCAAGCAAATTTGTAAGACATGACTTCCCCTTCGTAAATCCATGCTGACTTTGTCCTATTAAATTATGTTTATCCAAATGTTCCGCTACTGTCTCCTTAATAATAGACTCCAAAATTTTACCCACCACAGATGTTAGGCTAACTGGCCTATAATTTCCAGCCTTCTGCCTACTACCCTTTTTAAATAAGGGTGTTACATTAGCAGTTTTCCAATCTGCCGGGACCTTTGCCGAGTCCAGAGAATTTTGGAAAATTATTACCAAAGCATCCACAATCCCTACTGCCACTTCCCTCAAGACCCTAGGATATAAGCCATCAGGTCCAGGGGATTTATCCGCCTTGAGTCCCATTATTTTACTGAGTACCATCTCCTGAGTGATTTTAATCGTATTTAGCTCCTCCCCCCCACCCCCCAGAGCCCCCTGTTTGTCCAGTGTTGGGATATTCTTTGTGTCCTCTACTGTAAAGACTGAAACAAAATATTTGTTCAGCATTTTTGCAATCTCCATGTTTCCCACCATTAATTTCCCGGTCTCATCCTAAGGGACCTACGTTTGCCTTAGCCACCCTTTTTCTTTTTATATAACTGTAGAAACTCTTGCTATCTGTTTTTATACTTTTTGCTAATTTATTTTCATAATCTATCTTCCCTTTCTTAATCAATCCTTTAGTTACTTTTTGCTGTCTTTTGAAGACTTCCCAATCTTCTATCCTCCCACTAAGTTTGGCTACCTTATATGTCCTTGTTTTTAGTCGGATACTATCCTTAATTTCTTTACTTAGCCACGGATGGCTGTCATTTCTTTTACACCCTTTTTTCCTCAGTGGAATATATATTTTTTGAAAGTTGTAAAATAACTCCTTGAATGAACACTACTGCTCATGTACCGTCTTACCCTTTAATCTATTTTCCCAGTCCACTTTAATCCATTCCGCTCTCATACCATCATAGTCTCCTTTATTCAAGCTCAGTACACTTATTTGAGAACCAACCTTCTCACCCTCTAATTGGATATGGAATGTAACCATGTTATGGTCACTCATTCCAAGGGGATCCTTAACTAGGACATTATTAATTAATCCTGGCTCATTACACAGGACCAGGTCCAAGGTTGCTTGCCCCCTTGTAGGATCAGTTACATACTGCTCAAGAAATCCATCCCGAATACACTCAATAAACTCTTCCTCAAGGATGCCCTGCCAAATTTGATTTGTCCAGTTAATATGATAGTTAAAATCCCCCATAATTATAGCTGTTCCCTTATTACATGCCCTGACTATTTCCTGATTAATATTTCTTCCAGCAGAGTTGCAACTATTAGGAGGCCTACATGCTACGCCCACTAGTGTTTTTTTCCCCTTATTATTCCTTATCTCTACCCAAACTGTTTCATTATCCTGATCCTTAGTCCCTGTATTACAGTGATTCGTTCCTTTATTAACATAGCCACCCCAGCTCCCCTTACGAATGCTACGTGCATTCAGATAAAGAACTTTCAAATATGTTTTGTGACACTTAGTTCCTGCTTTTTCCTTTTTTAACACTTTACCTTTTACTCCATACCTTCTGTCCCTTCCTGACATGCTTTCCTCTGTCTCCCTGCTCAGTTTCGCAATCCCCTGCCACAGCTTTGATGCTGGGTTAATCGCCTTAAGCCTTCTAGATTTTATTTTATCTGTCATGTCTAAAGTACACTTTCTTTCTGCTGCTCGACGCTTTTCCCTTTCACTTGTTCTTGAACAACTGTTTGTACTATTTGTATTGTAGATTTCCCCTGGGTCTTCCCCTCTCTTGCTGCTCTCAATTTTATTCCCTTCTGACTCCCCGCTCAGATTCCCATCCCCCTGCCACTCTAGTTTAAACCTTCCCCAACAGCACTAGCAAATACCCCTGCGAGGACATTGGTCCCGGTCCTGCTCGGGTGTAACCCGTCACGCTTGTACAGGTCCCACCTTCCCCAATGTCCCAGGAATCTAAATCCCTCCCTCCTACACCATCCCTGCAGCCACGCATTCATCCTGTCTATTCTCCTGTTCCTATACTCACTAGCACGTGGCACCGGTAGTAATCCTGAGATCACTACCTTTGAAGTCCTGCTTTTTAATTTATCTCCTAACTCCTTAAATTCGCCTTGCAGGACCTCATCCCTTTTTTTACCTATGTCGTTGGTACCAATATGGACCAGGACTAATGGCTGTTCACCCTCCCCCTCCAGAATGCCCTGCAGCCGCTCCGTGACATCCTTGACCCTAGCACCAGGGAGGCAACAAACCATCCTGGAGTCACGTTTGCGGCCGCAGAAATGCCTATCTGTTCCCCTTACAATTGAATCCCCGATCACTATAGCAGTGCCACTCTTCTTCCTCCCCTCCTGTGCAGCAGAGCCACCCGTGGTGCCCCGAACCTGGCTCTTGTTGCATTCCCCTGATAAGCCATCTCCCCCAACAGTGTCTAAAGCAGAATATCTGTTTGAGAGGGAGATGGCCGCAGGGGACTCCTGCTCTACCTGCCTAGTCCTTTTACTCTGCCTGGCGGTCACCCATTTCCTTTCTGGAATTTTGTTTGATGACTTTGTGCTAAACAACAAGTAATCAGCTCCAATTATAAAGAATCCTGACATTTACCTGCAGAAATTCCAAGCCCGGTGTGCAGTTTGTTAATGAGAGGATAAGGTCCCTCATTGCAGAAATCACCAGTGAAATCATCCAGAGCAAGATCCCACACTGCAGCTCCTCCATAGTTGTTTTGTTTCAGCCAATCGATCTGGAAGACATTGTGCACAAATTTATTTCACAAATCCTTGTTTGCAAGCAATTTTTACTCCACAAATAAAACTAAGATCCACAAAGCACCACAGCTGAATATAAAAACATCCTTCTAAACTTGTGGAAATGCCCAAAGGTCCACTGTTACCTCCGTGTCAATACTGCTTCATTCAAATGTTGTAATGGACGAGGGGACAGGGAAATATTTTCTGTAATGACTATAAAAGCAAATATTCCAAATATCATTGATATTGCTGTATTAGTACCTCTGAAGAGAGCCATTTCAGAAACTGGTCTTTACTTCTGTCATTGATTGTATTTTGGGTACAAAGAGGTGATTTGGCAGAAATATGAACTTCTCCCAATATCTTTGTGTAAGGGACAAAATCAGAAATAAAAGCTGTGGTAAAAACACTTCAAAAAAGACATCTCATCCAGCTTAAAATAAAAGCCACTCAATTAGTTAATTCAGCAGGCATTTGGTGCATGAATGAACTGTTTTCATTCTGTCATCTCAATGGCAGTTTTCTGTAACCTAACTTGAGGCTCAGAATGTAAGAACAATGTTGGATACTTTTTACAAAAATGCAGAAGCCTTGTCACCACAGAATGCTCCAAGCATTCTATGTGTAATGGTGTGACGACAGGGAATGTGTGTTCCAGTTATTCATTTGATCAACATAACATGATTCTAATGTTTATTGTCACAAGCTAGTTGCCTTTTACAATAAATAATGCATCAAAGCAACAAATAAAAAATGTAGCACATCAGAATTTATGGAAGATACCTTAATTCCATAGCTTTGCAGATTGTCATATCCAACCCATTCAGGTCCTTTATAGGCATAGGGAACCTTCTGTGGAGCATCCCATTTCACGGTGGCACCTTTCAAAAATGTGCAGATCTGTCAGAAGAGGGAGACATTAGGGTACAAGCCATTATGGTCACAAATTATCAATGGTTTGTAGTGCTCCATTGGTATGTTAACAACATTTTTCACATCATTTGTGGATTGTTCGTTTTATTCAGCTATCATTTTCTTTCAAATACAATCCTGAAACATGAAGCACTGTTCTTTTCGATTGCTGCTTAAAACTATTTTCATTCATATTCTGAATATGGTAATAGCAAATGCTCAGAAATGTCCTCAGATTTTCATAAGTGGCACTACTTTTTATTAAACTTGATTCCTCAAGTTCCCAATCTGAGGCATTGGAGGAGCCAAGGAGGCACCTGGATTTTACTCACAGGTGTGGTAAAGAGACTGGCTGAAGAGGTGGCATCAGCACCAGCTTCCTTACCCATTCCGTCAGTGAGGAATTAGTGCAAGAAGTTGGGATACAAACCGGTAAGGATTAACTGTAATCATTGTAAATAAAACCCTGGATGTTCCTGTTTGGGGGTGGGGGGAATATTTTCTGGGACTGACAACAATGGCCAGAGTGAGATAGTCAAATACCTTCCAATGATGGAGGGGGTACATCAGAGTTTGAAGACACATGTTTGAGCCCCTGTTCCTTCGGCACCTAAGCTGAGCCATGCTATGCATTGTGGTGTATACAGAAGCAGTAGCATTTCATGCTTCGGAGAGATAATCTGATGAGGGTATCTTTGCCAAGTATATCAAAATGCACTGCCAATATTTTAAATAGGGCCATTGCAGATTCTTCCATTACTTAAACAGCACAAAGGTATCACAGGCTTTTAAGATACATTAATCTATGTTACTTAATCAACCTCAGGAGGTTCCTATAATTGCAATAATGCTGATGTTCTTACAGTAAATATACAGAGGTTTATTTTGGTTGAAGATATTAAAGAATAAAGAAACTGCATCAGTATCAATACCTCATAATAGGCCAAAAATCCAGCCTGTCTGGTGTACGGTCCAGCTGGTCCAGCACCTCCTGCTGGTGCTCCAATCCCAGTGTTGGATGAGCTCAGTCTGAAGGTATGGCCATATGTAGGCATTCCAACATTCAGTTTCTCTTCTGGAGCTCCCAGTTGTTTCCAATATTTCATTGCATAGTTCTACAGAGAAAGCATTCACATTCATGTTCATGCCAGAAGGACTTTGTAAAACATCTGGTAAAACGTAATTACCTTTTTGTAAATGGAAATAATAACTATTATAGGATTCAGTTTTCATGAACACTTACCACATTAAAGTACAGGTTAGTCGTGCCTTGGGAATTTGGGAGAGGATAAAGAGGGCTATTTTCTCCAGTGACATGACTCCAGGGACCAAAGAAATCATACGTCATCACATTGAGAAGGTCCACGACTCTATGAGAAAAGATTTGAGTTACACTGATATCTTGTTTACTAAAATGATTGTTAATCACCTGTATGATTACGCAAAGGAGCTCAGACACCTGAAACTAAAGGAAAAAACAAGGAAAGAACTTGCAATTAAATAGTGCCTTTCACGGCCTCAGTACATCCCAAAGCGCTTCACAGTTGATGAGTTACTTATGAAGTGTGGCAGCGGTTGTAATGAGATAAATGACCAATTAAACTGATTTAGTGATGTTGGCTGAGGGGTTAACGGTGGCCAGAACACTGGGAGAACTCTTCCTCGAATAGTTCCATGGGACTTTTTAAATCCATGTGAGAGAGCAGAAGGGGCCTCAGTTTAACATCTCACGTGAAAGACGGCAGTGCGGTGCTCCCTCAGTACTGCACTGGATGTCAGCTGAGATTATGCGCTCAAGTCTTCGAGTGGGGCTTGAACTTACAACCACCTAACTCAGAGGATGTGCTACCACTGAGCCACAGCTGAGAAACTATTTTTCTATAGTTTGTAACAAATTTGGGGCCGATTTTTTAAGCCTGCCACCCAATTTAGGCTGGAAAATGGGATGGTAGGCAAATGAAAAGTCTGAAGCCTACCTGACTCGATTTTTGAGCAGGCCTCCTACCTGAAACAAGCAGGAGCCTTATTTAGATTCTTAAATTGGGGTCATACCGCCGTTTTAGAACCCTGATGCAATTGTCATGGACCAATGGGAGGGGCCTTTTACACTAGGGAGCAACCTCATGACTCTTTTCTGCACTGCCCCCATTGCTGGAATGTCTCCTGTGTGACACGGTGACCAGAGCTGGATATAGTACTCAAGGTACGGTCTGCCCAGAGCACTGTACAACTTGATCTGTGCCATATCTTTTTTAGATCATGGCCCAACAGCTCAGACCAGAATGGGATCTCAAAGAGAATACAATATCAAAGAACTAGAGACTGTAAGATGATTGAAAAGGGAATCTTAATGTGGGGACAATTGCGACGTCATTTAGACATACCTTTAAATCCATTATTATAGTGCTTTCAAACCATAAAATAATTTCCTTATTATCAAAACCTGTTATTCATGTGTCAGGATTATTCCTAATAACCTTTTCCATTCTTCGTTCAGTGTAATTGCAGTTCTGTTTTTAACAGCCATCAACATCATTTTTGCTTTACTGAGAATATAAGGTGACATTCCTCCTGTCAATGATATGAACAAAAAGGCCACTTTGAATTCAAAACAGGAAATCACATTCTGTACTAAAATTATTGACAGAAGGAATGTCAATACAATGTGATATGTTTAAAAAACCTGAGATGCAAAAATAAATAATAAAGTGATAAATTAATTTTAGTATAGATAGAAAAAATTGAGTAGCTCAGATGGAATTTATTTACGAACTGCTATAATGTCCTGGAAGCACTTAAGCTTCACTCTTGTGGTTTATAACATGAATTGAGCCATTCAACAGAACAACACTCAGAATATCAGCCTTGTCTCAGTGGTTGCACACGTGTTAGAAGGTTATGGGTTCAAGCCCTACTCCAGAGGCTTCAGTATGTAATCTTGGATGACACTACAGTGCAAGTGTGAAGGAGTGTTGCACTGTTAGAGGTGGTGGCCTTCAGATGAGATGTTATGCCAATGTTTGCCCTCTCAGATGGATATAAAATATCTCATGACAATAGAGATGGAACCTGGGACTTTCCAGGTCTGTATGGCTCAGCTGCTAACTAGTTAAACTTGCTGAACTATCAAGGAAGCATGACAAATTGATTTCGCCACATAGAAAGTCCTGTAGGACTGAAGTGGATACTCACTTTCCAAGCTGAGGAACCTCATAGCCAGAATCAATGTTATTCTTCCCACCGGCAACGGCAAGTGAGAGCAACAGTCTTGGTCTTCCAGAACTTTTCCCCTCGGCTTCGAAGGCTGCCATCGTTTCCTGAAAGTTGAAAGTGAATAAAGTTTCTCTTAGCAACTGATCCACTCAAATGGAGGCTTTCAAATACTGACTAAAGAATTTTTAGGCTTTATAAAATGTATCCATTGGCCAACTGTAGCACAATAATATGTCTAATACAAGGGTATAGCCAGATGTAGAACCAGGCTGAAGTGGAGCCTAGATGGATAGCAGTTATTACACAGCATCTGAACAAACATTTTTATCACAGTGTTTAATGAAACTGCTATTAAACTAATTTGCTCAGTAAATTCATAAATTTCTTGTATGAACATTCCATTTTCATATTTCAAGAATTCTTCAAAACTGTTTTTTAGATCTGTCCTTGGTGAGGACCTTGAGAGGAGTTTTAAAGTGATGGAAAGGAACAAATTGCAGATTAGTAAAAGAGTGACACCATATCAATGGAAGGAAGACAGACAGACACTCAGAAACAAAAGCAGTTGGAGGGAGTAATCACCAGCTGAAGCCTGAAAACCAACTGTTGAACAAGTGAGAACCAGAAAGAATGAAAAAAAAGACCAGACTGAGCCAGCATCAACTGAAAAACAAAAGAACTAAAAGTTGGAACAAGAGATCAGTCAAAATGGATAAGAAGCAGCCAACATAGAAAGACTGTTAATCTGTGGGTGTCGAATATTGTCTTTCAGAAGTTAGCACAGATAGTCTCTGGGACTGTGCTAATATTTGCAGCGGCGCCTCCACACAGGAAGAGTTTGAAAGTTGTTTTACTTTAGCTAGTAAGGATCTTATTAAATGAATTTGGTCCTACCTGTGCCAACGTAGTGTAAAGCTTCTTGTCTATTGGGGGACTTCCTCTTGACCCGGGATACTCCCAGTCTATGTCCAAACCATCAAACCCATAACCGCGCAGGAAGCTAATCACAGACTTTATGAACGTTTGGCGATTTGCTGCTGTGGAAACCATGGCACTGAACCTGGAGCAGAGTAAAATGTGAAACAAAAATCATCAGAAAAGATGTATTTTGGTTTTATTAATTTCAGCCTGTATCTTTGAGAGCTTCAACTTTTAAAATTTCAAAATATAACCGGAAACCAACAATAATTTACATTAATATAACT